>NC_029789.2:83894420-83897082 GCF_000816755.2 Arachis ipaensis
TCAGTACTTGTGTGTGTCTGATCCCTCACTGGCAATTGAGTACCAGAGTCAGAAGCTGGAGTGACGTTAGATGCCAACTCACTGTCTGTTCCTGGCACCTGAACGCCAGAAATGTGCCCATTTTGGGCGTTCAACGCTGGATTCTACACCATTTGGGCATTCAACGCCAGATTCTTGCCCATTTCTGGCGTTGAACGCCAATCCTGCCTTGTTTCTGGCATTGAACGCCAGTTTTGGGCATGGTCTGGGCGTCCAGCGCTAGCCTTCCACCCATTTTCTGGCGTTTTAGTGCCAGAATTATTTTTCCCTGGGCTCTTACTGTCCTCAGGTGAATCTTTGGTGGGTCGCTCATTTCTTGAATTTTTGATGCCTTGAGGTGGGGTATTTAATGTTTTCCCACTTCTTAATTGAACTGCTTGGCATTCTTCTGCTATTTGCCTTGATAGCTGCTGCTTTGTTTGCTTAAACTGTTCGTCCATATGTATATTAGCTATCCTTGTCTCCTGTAGCCTATCTTTGAATTCAGCTAGCTGCTTTGTTAGAAAATCCAACTGCTGATTGAATTCAGCAGCTTGTTTTACAGTACTGAATTCAGCAGTTACTGTTTTAACCTCTTCATTCATGGAAGGGTTGCTGCTTAGATACAGATGTTGATTCCTGGCAACTGTATCAATGAGCTCTTGAGCCTCTTCAATTGTCTTTCTCATATGGATAGATCCACCAGCTGAGTAATCTAGAGACATCTGGGCTCCCTCTGCAAGCCCATAGTAGAAGATGTCTAACTGAACCCACTCTGAAAAAATTTCAGAGGGGCATTTTCGTAGCATCTCTCTGTATCTCTCCCAGGCATCATAAAGAGATTCATTATCTCCTTGTTTAAAGCCTTGGATGTCCAGCCTTAGCTGTGTCATTGATGAGCGGATATTTTATACGCTTTTTGGGGATAATTTCATATAGTTTAGAGTATGTTTTAGTTAGTTTTTAGTCTATTTCTAGTAGTTTTTAGGAAAAATTTATATTTCTGAACTTTACTATGAGTTGTGTGTTTTTCTGTAATTTCAGGTATTTTTCTGGCTGAAATTGAAGGAGCTGAGCAAAAATCTGATTCAGGCTGAAAAAGGATTGCTGATGCTGTTGGATTCTGACCTCCCTGCACTCAAAGTGGATTTTCTGGAGCTACAGAACTCGAAATGGCATGCCTCCAATTGCGATGGAAAGTAGACATCCAGGGCTTTCCAGCAATATATAATAGTCCATACTTTGCACAAGGATAGACGACGTAAACTGGCGTTCAACGCCAGTTCTCTGCCCAATTCTAGCGTTCAGCGCCAGAAAATGATCAAAAACTGGAGTTGAACGCCCAAACTGGCACAAAAACTGGCGTTCAACTCCACAAATGGCCTCTGCACGTGGATTGCTTAAAGTCTCAGCCCCAGCACACACCAAGTGGGCCCCAGCACACCAAGTGGGCCCCAGAAGTGGATCTCTGCATCATCCATCATAGTCCACTCATATTATTCCCCGGGAAACTGAAATCCCGGTGGAGGGGACCATACGTGATTACAAGTGTGTCACCATATGGTTATGTGGAGCTTCAAGATATTAATTCTGATAAGAAGTTCATTGTCAATGGACAGCGAATCAAGCATTATCTTGAAGGCAACACTGAGCAAGAATGCTCAAGGCTGAAGCTAGATTAAAAGCTCAGCAAGGTCCAGCTAAAGACAATAAAGAAGCGCTTGCTGGGAGGCAACCCAGCCATGGGGCAACAATCCTCTAAGCATTTTGACCTATTTTTATTTTTATTTGTTTATATAAAGTTCACTGACACTAAGGTAAAGAATCATTTGCATAAGTTTACAGGGTTACAGAAGGAATCTACACACAAAACAAAGATAAGGAGCTTACTGGCAAGAAAATGCCAGTGAAGGCCATTTTTGGCGTTCAGCGCCCAAAATGGGCATCCAGTGGGCACTGAACGCCAGTAAGGATAGTTATCTGGCGTTCAACGCCAGAAAAGGGCAACAACTGGGCGTTGAACGCCCAGGAGAGTAGTATTTGGGCGTTGAACGCCCAAAACAGGCAATCTGGGTTATTCACAATTCAATTGATAAACATAATTGACTTCCTGACTAAGATTTACAAGATAACCATAGATTGCTTCAAACCAACAATCTCCGTGGGATTCGACCCTTACTCACGTAAGGTATTACTTGGACGACCCAGTGCACTTGCTGGTTAGTGGTACGAGTTGTGAAAAGTGTGATTCGCAATTTGTGCTACCAGTCATCCTTTTTGGAGAGAAATATTGATTCAGGAATTTTTCTGTCAGCTGTTTCCATGTTCTTATGCTGGCCTTAGGTTGGTTATTTAACCACCTCTTAGCTTGATCTTTTACAGCAAATGGAAACAGTAATAGTCTGTAGACATCCTGATCTATTTCCTTATCTTGTACTGTGTCAGCAATTTGTAAAAATTGTGCCAGAAAATCTGTAGGTTCTTCCTGTGGAAGACCGGAATACTGGCAACTTTGCTGCACCATGATAATGAGCTGAGGATTCAACTCAAAGCTACTAACTCCAATGGAGGGTATGCATATGCTACTCCCATATGAAGCAGTAGAGGGGTTAGAATATGACCCCAGAGTCCTCCTGGACTTTTG
>NC_029789.2:83897277-83917344 GCF_000816755.2 Arachis ipaensis
TAGATCTGATGCTCCTTGTTTTTGAAAATTTTGGAGGGAAAACACCAAGGGACACCAAACTTAAAAATTTTAAGATCAAGATACAAGGGAAACTCAAGAACACTTTGAAGACTCACAAGAACACAAGAACATGAAGAAAGAACACCAAACTTAAAATTTTTTGAAAACCAAACCAAAAATTTTCGAAAACCAAAGGGAATTCAACAAGAAAACACCAAACTTAAAGTTTGGCACACAATTTAATAGAGAAAATATTATTTATGAAAAAGAAGGTTTTGAAAAGAGTATAAAAGACTCTAACCCAATTACCAAGAACACAGATTAACGCTCTAGCCAAATGAGTTATGGACCTTTCGAAAATTTTAAGAAAGATTATTTTTGAGAACACCAAACTTAAAGTTTGGCACAGGATTTAATAGAAAAATTATTTTTGAAAAAGGTTTTAAAAATATGATAGCCAATTATCATGAACATAAACACCACATTCTAAATAACTGAGCTATAAGTTTAAAGTATTTTAACAAGGGATAAATAATAAAAGACTCTAAACCAAAAAAAAGAAAGATTTTTCCTAATCTAAGCAACAAAATAATCCGTCAGTTGTTCAAACACGAACAATCCCCAGCAACGGCGCCAAAAACTTGGTGCACGAATTGTGAATCACACTTTTCACAACACGTACCACTAACCAGCAAGTGCCCTGGGTCGTCCAAGTAATACCTCACGTGAGTAAGGGTCGAATCCCACGGAGATTGTTGGGTTGAAGCAATCTATGGTTATCTTGTAAATCTTAGTCAGGAAGTCAATTATGTTTATCAATTGAATTGTGAATAACCAGTAGAGCATAAATTAAAGGTTACTTGTTGTGCAGTAATGGAGAATATGTTGGAGTTTTGGAGATGCTTTGTCTTCTGAGTCTCTGCTTTCCTCTGTCTTCTGATTCATGCACGCACGTCCCCCTATGGCAAGCAGTGTGTTGGTGGATCACCGTTGTCAATGGCTACCTTCCATCCTTCCAGTGAAAACTACGCTCATGCGCTCTGTCACAGCACGGCTAATCACCGGTTGGTTCTCGATTCGGTTGGAATAGGATTTACTATCCTTTTGCGTCTGTCACTAACGCCCAGCCTTCAGGAGTTTGAAGCTCGTCACAGTCATTCAATCCTTGAATCCTACTCGGAATACCACAGACAAGGTTTAGACTTTCCGGATTCTCATGAATGCCGCCATCAGTTCTAGCTTATACCACGGAGATTCTGATTAAGGAATCTAAGAGATACTCATTCAATCGTATATAGAACGGAGGTGGTTGTCAGGCACACGTTCATGATTTGAGGAAGGTGATGAATGTCACAGATCATCACCTTCATCACGGTTAAGTGTGAATGAACATCTTAGATAGGAACAAGCGTGTTTGAATGGAAAACAGAAATACTTGCATTAATTCATCGAGACACAGCAGAGCTCCCCACCCCCAACAATGGGGTTTAGAGACTCATGCCGTCAGAGAATACAAAGTTTAGATCTGAAATGTCATGAGATACAGAATAAGTCTCTAAAAGTTGTTTAAATACTAAACTAGTAGCCTAGGGTTACAAAATATGAGTGGACTATGATGGATGATGCAGAGATCCACTTCTGGGGCCCACTTGGTGTGCTGGGGCCCACTTGATCTGCTGGGGCCCACATCAGCTCCTTCAATTTCAGCCAGAAAAATACCTGAAATTACAGAAAAACACACAACTCATAGTAAAGTCCAGAAATATGAATTTTTCCTAAAAACTACTAGAAATAGACTAAAAACTAACTAAAACATACTCTAAACTATATGAAATTATCCCCAAAAAGCGTATAAAATATCCGCTCATCAACCATCTTCCTCTTACTCTTAATGCCACAAAGAGCTCTAAGTTGATCATCCGTCTCTAGTAGCCCATATTCAAGTGGAATTAGAAAGCTAAGGGATATGAATTTTACCCACTTGAATGTTGTGAAGGATGATGGCAACTTAGGGGGAGGTATTTCTAATGAATTTGCAAGCTCCACTCCATTGTGCTATTCTCTGACAACTTCCACCTCTTTGCAAGCTTCTTTAATATCAACCTCTTCCTCTTGGTAGCCATCTTCCAATTCAATATCTTCTTTGTTGCTCACCAAGGGCATGGGAGGCTGTGCTTCTTCTTCTTGAATCTCCATCTCTTGATCGACCTCTTCCAAGTCCTTAATCATGACATGCCTTGGAGGTTGTACACCCTCCTCAACAACAACATCAAACACCGTGGAAGAAGGCTTTGTGACTGGACTTTCCAATGAAGGTACAACATCTCTTAAGTCTGCAACCACTTCTTCCTTTTTAATAATTGCTGCTTTGTCCAGTTGTTTAAGTATAAAATCGTACTCATCCTCGATGATTTTCTTTCCATGACAACTCCTTTCAACTACTCCTTCATCTTTAAGGGTCTCTCCTACCTTTACCCGTGGGGCCTCCTCTAGCTCTTTATGAAGTATTGATTCGCGAAGATGACTCCTCCTTTCCTGTTCCATATCAATAGCATAATTGGGATCATCTTGCTCTTGGTTTGATGGATGTGGGTGCTCTTCCATGGAGGATGGTGATGGGATGAAAAGATCATTATGTGGTTGAAAAGGAAGTGCACTAGAGCTTGAGGGTTGAATATTGGAGGTAGGGGGTTGGTTCATGCGGGATATAAGATTTTGGAGTGTAGGGTGAGACCAATGATGTTAAAGATGAGTGTATTGTTATCCAATGGAGGTTGGGGTGGATCTATGTATGGCTCATTCGGTTCATAGGGTGGTTGGTATGGTGGATGTGGGTTAGGGTCATATGGAGGTAAATGGTCTAAAGGGGCTTGTGAGTTTGGTGGTTCAAAGGTATGTTGGGGAGGTGGTTCATAAGCACAGGGTGGGGCTTGTTGGTAATTACAAGGGGGTCCACCATATCTATTGGCTTGGTATGCATTGTAGAGTGGTCCTTGCCCATGATATCTTGGAGGGTGATGTTGCCTAAAGGGTTGATTAGATCCTCTTGGCTCCATCTATCTTTGATTGCTTAGACCTTGATGCATATTCCTGTTATAGCTTCCACTCCTTTTAACAGATTTAGAACCAAACTCAAAGCAAGAGGGATGAGAATTCATGGTAGCTAATAAAAATTAAAAATGAAAATAAAAACAAATTTAAATTAAAAGGTTATTGAAATTAAAATTTTTGAATTTGAAAAATTAAATTTTGAATTTTGAATTTTGGAAATTAAATATTGAAAATTGAAATTTGATTTTTGAAATAAGATAAGATAAGATTTTGAAAAAGATATGATTTTTGAAAAATACTTGAATTTTGAAATTTAAAACTAAGATAAGATAAGATAAAAATTTTAAAATCAAATGTTTTTTTTTTATGGAAAATTCGAAAATTCAATAAAAATAAAGAGAAAAGATATTTTTGAATTAAATAAGGAAAGAGAAAAACAATAAAATGACACCAAACTTAAAATTTTTAGATCAAAAGGAAGAAAACAACTAAGAACAACTTGAAAGTCAAGATGAACACGAAGAACAAATTTTTGAAAAATTTTTAATAACTAAATAAAAACCAATAACCTCTTAATTTATGAAAAAGCAAAAAAAAAAAAAAATAAAAACAAATAAACAAGCAAAAAGTAAATATTTACAATAACCAATAATAAGGCACACGTTTGCAATTTCCCGGCAACGGTGCCATTTTGAAGAATGGATGCTTGACGGTTTAGAATTCAGAACAAATTCTCATTGCGAGTATGATGACAAGTCATCTTAGCCTAGTTTCACTAGCCTTTTTCTTTAGTTTTCAATTGAATTATGCACTTTCTTGAGCCAACAGCAAGCCAATTGGGTAGATTTTCATGTTTCCTTTGATTTAATCAACCATGTATGAATTCATGCCATTTCATGAGGTTTTATGCTATAAATGTCACATATTATGAAAGAATGAATATCTCATGATTTTGATTTTAAATTTCAGCTCTCTTTAATTTCATGCCAATTGCCCATTCCCTTTACTTTCTATGCAATTTAAATTCTGCAAATCACAAATTTTTCAACCAAATCTTGATTCGCTTGACTAAATCAACCACCAAACTAAAATTGCTCAATCCTTCAATCCCTGTGGGATCGACCTCACTCCCGTGAGTTATTATTACTTGATGCGACCCGGTGCACTTGCCGGTTAGATTTGGGTGTCTTGGAGAAATTCGTTTCTCCGCGAAAATATCCCATCAGAGTATAGTTACTAAACCAAGCAATCAACCTTTCTTACAAACGTTTTGGTTGTCACAAGTAACAAACCCCTTTAAAATTGATAACCGAGTATTTAAACCTCGGGTCGTCTTCTCAAGGAATTGCTGGGAAGTATGTTCTTATTTTTGGTTATGAGTTTGTAAATTGGGGTTTTGGAGTTTGGGCAATGAGCACAGGTATATTTATAAATTAAAGCAGTAAAAATAAATAAGAGATTTTATGTAATTAAATAAAAAGCCTTGATTAAGAGAGATTAACCGAAAGTTCTATCCTTATTGGATTTTTCTCAAGATTAATTGATAATTGAAGGTTACTTCTACTTAGTTATCCTTTACCAAGTAAAGTAAAAGAAAGTCAAGTAAGTTGGAAGTCTACTTCTATTCACGAGTTCTAATCCTCTCCCTTGGGAATGATTGGTGTTAGTGACTAGAGAGCCAGCCAACGATAAACCCAATTACAATTTAACTCTTGAGTAATTCAACTCAAGGGTCTCCGAATATTAATCAACTCTAAAAAATCAAGTTAGGATCCAACTTAGAACATTAATTAATAACAAACAATAAAAGAAGTGATAAATCGGAAATACCTCAATTATATTAAATAAAATATTCAAATCTTAACATGGAAAAGTTCATAAGCCAATTAGGCAACATAACTAATAAAAGCATTAAAGTATCTGAAAATAAGAGATAAACATAAAGTAAAAGAAATATTGAACCTGATGAAGAGTTGAATCCTAAATCCTTTAAGAGGAATCCTAATCCTAAAACCTAAGAGAGAGGAGAGAACCTCTCTCTCTAAAAACTACATCTAAATTATGAAAAGTGAATTATGAAAAGCATGATTATGAATGAATGCATTCCCGTACTTTATAGCCTCTAATCTGTGTTTTCTGTGCCGAGAACTGGGTCAGAAACAACCCAGAATTCGCTGGTTGCGAATTCATACACGCTGATTTTTCGTCACTGCGACGCGTCCGTGTGGAGCGTACGTTCGCATCATCTATCATCAGAGCAACTATGGAATATTATATATTAAATTGAAGCCCCGAACGTTAGCTTTCCAACACAACTAGAACGGCATCATTTGGACCTCTGTAGCTAATGTTATAGCCGTTTAAGTGCGAAGAGGTCAGGCTGGACAGCTTAGCAATTTCTCCAACTTCTTGTATTCCTTCCACTTTTGCATGCTTCCTTTCCATCCTCTGAGCCATTCCTGCCCTGTAATCTCTGAAATCACTTAACACACATATCAAGGCATCTAATGGTAATAAGAGAGGATTAAACATAGGGAACTTAAGGCCAAAGAAGCATGTTTTCAATCAAAGCACATAATTAGGAAGGCAAAATGTAAAACCATGCAAATAGTATGAATAAGTGGGTAAAGAGTTGATAAAAACCAGTCAATTGAGCACAAGATAAACCATAAAATAGTGGTTTATCAACCAACCAGCTCATTCCCAAGTGATACCATTCCAAATCCCAAATAAGAATGCAAAGCAATCCAATTAAGGAGTGAAAAGACCTTGGTGAATAGTAAAGAAACCAACAAGAGGCCAGCTGAGAATGATGAGGCCAACAGTAAGGATGAAGCTATACTCAACAAGAAGGACCAAGAGTAGCTTAAAGAGAAAGATGAGCAGCTACAATCTTCAAAGGAAAGGGAAACAAGTAATGGAAGAATCATCACAAGAATAGAGGCAGGTGGTGAAGGCTTTCACACCTCCTCTGCCATATCCTCAAAGGTTCAACAAGGAGATCAAGGATCAACACTTTCCTAGGTTCCTTGAAGTCTTCAAGAAGGTGAAAATCAATATTCCACTTGCTGAAGCATTAGAGCAGATGCCTCTATATGCAAAGTTCTTGAAAGAGCTCATTAACAAAAAGAGAAGATGGCATGAGAAGGAAACCATCATCCTAACACAAGAGTGCAGTGCTATAATTTAAAGAGGTCTCCCACCAAAACTAAAAGACCCTGGAAGCTTCTTCTTGCCTTGTACCATTGGTAATATAACCATTGATAAGGCACTGTGCGATTTAAGAGCCAGCATCAATCTAATGCCCTATCCTATGATGAGAAGGCTATGTATAGAGGAAGTAAAGCCTACACAGATGTCGTTGGAGCTTGTGGATAAGTCACTAGTACTTCCCAAATGAGTGATTAAAAATCTCCTGGTTCGAGTAGAGAAATTCATATTCCCAGCAGATTTTGTGATCCTGGACCTAGGAGAAGAAGGGAGTGACTCTATTATCTTGGGAAGACCGTTCATGGCCACAGCAAGGGCCATCATAGATGTTGAATAAGGAGAACTGACCCTAAGGGTACATGATGAGAGCATTACTCTGAATGTCTTTCCAGAAACACAGCATACTAATGAAAAGGAAGATTGCATGAAGGATGACAGAGAAGACTTGCATTGGAAGGAAGAATCCAACGAGATACTCATTAGTTCTCTTCCAAAGCAAGAGACAAGCAGCAAAGCAGGACAAAAGGAGAATGAGACTGTACAGAATGAGGAGAGAAAGCAAAAAGAAAGTGAGGTGTTGGCCACTAAGAAGACAGATCCCAAAATATAGCCCACAGTCAAAGCAGAAGGATCACCAAAAAAGGGAGAGAAAAGCAAGAAAAAGGCTCCAAAATGGTGGAAAAACAAAAAAATCCCAACTGAAGGATTCTCAAAGGGAGATACAGTGCAGCTGATTTACCAACAGTTGGGAACAAATCCACAGACTGATGATTACTACACCATCAACAAGGTACTCTCATGGGAGCATGTAGAGATTGACCATCAACGTACAGGAAGAAAGCTCACAGTGAGAGGAGACAAATTGAGGCACCACAATCATCAACCACCCTAATAAGGGACCAATGTCAAGCTAGTGACAATAAAAGAGCACTCCATGGGAGGCAGTCCATGATTTAATGTTCTTACTGTTATTTTTGTTTCAATAATCACTGGTTTTTCTAGCATAAATTTGAGATCTCATGAGTAGAATTTGATAATTGCACATATCATTTTTGAGCATATGCTTGACTCCTAAGTTTGGTGTGCCTAAAGGCACTTTAAAATAGCTTTTCAAGAATGATTGATCATATAACCATCTTAGGATGTATACTCATTCATTTTGTTGAAGTATATAGCCAAACATTAAGTTTGGTGTCTACATATGCAGTGAATTTCAGAAAAATCATTTTTGCTCAAAGGATCAAATTTATGAATAGATGAACCATACATTGCTTCATATTTTTTGAGTTTATGGTATTATGGTAGAAAATAAAATGTTCCTTATAATGAATGTACCAATTAGGGCAAATACTCTTTGAGTTTTATATGGATCCTTTAGCAGAGAACATGTTTGGTGTCCACCAAATTCTGTCCAAAATCTAAGGAGCATAATTGTTTATTGATAAATAAGGAACATGTAGAATTTTGTTTTTCTTTATTGCTTGGCACTACACCACCGTACTTCAAACCTTAAGCTTACCATTGCCTTGATTTAATTGTATATGTACAAGGGAGATTGAGAAGAAGACAAAAGGGAGCATGCACGGTTGTCACAAGATGAAAAGAGAGTCACATGTGCCTAGGAAATGGTGCTTTCTTGGAGACAAAATCTGCATGCTTGAATACCTTGGATGCCGAACCACATGCACCCAATGGGGGAGCAATCCTTGTCCTCCTTCATCTTTGCATGCAAGCCGTCCATGCTATAAGCTTTCTACAATGCTTGACTCAATCTACACCCTTCATTTTTGCTTAACCGAACCCCCTCCCCCCCTTGTGGTTTTGTTTCAATGATTCATGCCTTGGCTATAAATTGGCAGCAGCACTTTCTAGCTCACATATCCCCTCTCTACTCATACAAGACTTCTGCACCTAGTTGCCTTTGTTTCATTTACACCTTCCTCTCAAACATGTTACAGCAAACCCTCTTCAAACAAAAGACAACACAAAATACCCAACATCGTCCCCTCTCCATCTTAAAGCCGTACCTTAAGCAGGGCTCATTCTCTTTCTTTTCCCACCTTCTATCCAAATTCAAGGCTTCATCAAGTTTCAAAAGAAGGAAGGGAAAAGAACCAGCTGTAGCCGAACCATCAAATTATCATACAAGGAAATTTAAATCTCAGTTTCATGAATCAAGGTATCATAGGGTCATGGAATCGAAGCACATCATTCCAGAGATGGGCTTTAGACTTCATGATGGAGAGTATCCTATCATGAGGAGAATCACCGCAGAGGGGAGATGGAAACTTTTGTGTGAGCCTCTCACAGACATCAGTACAGTCATGATTAGGGAATTCTACACAAATGCTATGAAGACAGGCAAGGACAGCCCTCCTTATAAGAGCTTTGTCAGGGGTGTTGAGGTGGATTTTAGCCCACCACCATTATGAGAGTCCTACAGTTGAGAGTAATAACCTATGGAGAACTTAGCTTTGAGGAAAGACTACAGGATGAGAATGACCCTGATGAGATATTACATGGGTTATGCTTTGAAGGAAGAGACTGGAAAAGGGACTCAGAGGGAGTTCCAAGCCACTTGAAAAGAATAGATCTCATACCTGAAGCCAAAGGGTGGTATGAGATAGTGAGAAGATCTATACTCCCTACTGCGAATACCTCATGAGTCACAATCGAGAGAGCCATCTTGACGTATTACATCTTGAGGGGAGGAGAAATCAACATCCCACGGCTCATAGCAGATAGCATTCAGAAGATAGCTGAGGATACAGGCAAAAGAAGGCTTGGTCACCCGAGCACTATTCTGAAGCTGTGCAATAGGGCTGGGGTACTTTTTAAGGATGAAGATACAGAGAAGGTAAAAGGAAGCAGGGGGATTACAAGGCAAAGAATGGAAGGTGCCACTGATGCTGACAACCAAGAGGAAGAAAGGACTTAAGGTGGAAGAAGGAGACCACAAGTGGAGGAAGAACAAGCTCCTGGTGCAATGGATCTAAGCCAAATGCAAAAAGCCATTGAAGAAATGTCTCAACAATACATGAGAGCACAGGAGCAATATTTGAGGCAACAAGAGCTATACTTGCAATAGCAAGAGAAATATTTAAAGGATCATGAACAATAACTGCATTGGTAGTAGCACATGATGGACAAGCAAGACAACTTCCAGCTCCAGATGTTGGAACAACAAAGGGAGTTTCAAGCAAGAATTCTTGGGGGGCAAAAGGAACAATTAGTAAACGTTCAAGAATCAGTTAATGGATTGTTCCTACGACAGGCCAAGTACGAGGAGTACACCCAAAATCTCTACCAATGGAAAAATATATATCATAAAATTGGAGAGCATAGGTTTGTGGATAGAATGGAGTACGATATAGCAACTCAAGCAAAGTTGGACTATGTAGTCCATAGCATGCCAACTTTTAACCAACAGATCAAGCCATTTGAGCAATGCCAAGAGTTGATTGATCATCAGAGAGCATTGACCAATAAACAAACAGCACACATGCAACAAGGGTTGAAAGATGCGAGGCTCTTGGATCAGGTAGCCTAGATTTGGGATAGAAGGTGCCCTGTTGAAGAACCCCAAGAAAAAAAGAAGAAGAAGTAGAAAGGAGAAAAAAGCAAGGGGAAAGAGCACGACAACTAGAGGTGGTGGAGTTCTTTTCATAGTTTTTATCAAATAAGGATGATGCATATCTGAAATATGATATGCCTCCAATTGTTTTATATTTTGCATTTTCATATCTTGAGTAGTTTTGTTGTTAGGATTTGCATTATACTTGTTATTGCTCATTTGCTAAATTCTGTTTTGTTCCCTTATGCATGAATAAAAGAAAAATGTTTGACATAGAGTAAATGTCCAATGTTGAAGGAATTAGAATGAAGTTCAGTGGTGGTGCTTGCTTGATTTAATGATAAGCTTAATAATAAAAGCTGCATAGTAGAATGCTCTTTGTAGTGTGAATTAAGTTGTTGCTATAAGAGCCTTTTATTAATGAACATCCCTTGAGAATAAAGCAAAGTAAGAAAGAAAAAGAAAAGAAAAGCCAAGAATTGGAAAAGAAACAAACAATAAGGCTAGACACCAATAGCTTGGACCTTAGGACATATGCCTGTGATGCTTCTTGTATTAGGATATGCTTGGACAATTAGGTTATAAGGAGTATTTTAAATGGTAACTTGGATTAACTAATCTGGGATTATCAACCGAAAGTCCACTATCAAGAGCAACCTAGTTACAAAGCATTTAGTGATCCAAAGAGATGATGGGCATCAATGTTCCTAGGAAGAATTTGTGAGCCAAGTGTTTGTGGTAAAGTGTTGAGCAAAAATTGAGCCAAAAGGCTGCTGCAACACTTGTCACTAAGCTTTCATTAAGAAATAAGCTTTCTAAGCAAAAGAAAGAAAGAAAAAGCTAACAGGGATCAATCAAAGAGCAAGGTATTATAGCAGCAACTCTAGTAAATCTTCAAGGTAACATTTTATATCAGACAACAAGGAATAATTGAGCTGCATTTGTTTGCATAAAACCCCATGAATCAAGTTATATTATCTGCTAAATAAGGACCTATATACTTCTCTGTCTCACTTCATTTCTTCTCATGTTTAGTGCTTGCTTGGGGACAAGCAAGATTTAAGTTTGGTTTTGTGATGACAAGTCATCTTATGCTAGCTTTTCATGGTTTTGTGATGACAAGTCATCTTATGCTAGCTTTTCAAACATTTTTCACTTGATTCATTAGGTTTTATGCACTTTCTTGCACAATTAGTAAGTGACTTGGAGTGGATTTTCATGATTATGTTAAATCAATCAACCATCATTTATTTAACACAATATCATAGGGTTTAAGCTAGAATTAGTTGATTTTGTGAATGAATTAGAAACCTTGTGAATTTAGTGATACTTTAACATGTTTGTGTGGTTGCTTGCAGGTGAAGAAATGATGAAGAAAAGAAAGAACCAGGAAAGCGTTGCATTACCAAAGCGTGGCAATTCATTAAGGCAATGCTAAGCTTGGAAACAAAGACCAGCATCCAAGGCGGCCACTCAATTAAGTGAGTGCTATGCTCACTCTAGTGAGCATTTGCGTGCTCTTCAGCAAAGGAAGCAAGGCCAAGACAAGGCTGGTGCTCAATTAAGTGAGAGCTATTGATGAGCGGATAATTTATACGCTTTTTGGCATTGTTTTTAGGTAGTTTTTAGTATAATTTAATTAGTTTTTACTATGTTTTTGTTAGTTTTTATGCAAAATTCACATTTTTGGACTTTACTATGAGTTTGTGTGTTTTTCTGTGATTTCATGTATTTTCTGGCTGAAATTGAGGGACCTGAGCAAAATCTGATTCAGAGGCTGAAAAAGGACTGCAGATGCTGTTGGATTCTGAGACCTCCCTGCACTCGAAGTGGATTTTTTGGTGCTACAGATACCCAATTGGCGCGCTCTTAATTGCGTTAGAAAGTAGACATCCAGGGCTTTCCAGCAATATATAATAGTCCATACTTTGCCCGAGTTTTGACGACGCAAACTGGCGTTCAAACGCCAACTTCCTCCCCTATTCTGAAGTTAAACGCCAGAAGCAGGTTACAAACCAGAGTTAAACGCCACAAACAGGCTGCAACCTGGCGTTTAACTCCAAGAGAAGTCTCTACACGTGTAAAGTTCAATGCTCAGCCCAAGCACACACCAAGTGGGCCCCCGAAGTGGATTTCTACATCATTACTTATCTCTGTAAACCCTAGTAACTAGTTTAGTATAAATAGGACTTTTTACTATTGTATTAGATGTCTTGGTCATTCTGGTTCCCTCTCTGGGGCAAAAGCCAATGAACACCATTATCACTTATGTATTTTCAACGGTAGAGTTTCTACACCCCATAGATGAAGGTGTGGAGCTCTGCTGTTCCTCATGAATTAATGCAAAGTACTATTGTTTTTCTGTTCAATTCAAGCTTATTCTTATTCCAAGATATTCACTCGAACTTCAACCTGATGAATGTGATAATCCGTGACACTCATCATCATTCTCACCTATGAACGCATGCCTGACAACCACTTCCGTTCTATCTACAATAGCTTGAGTGTGTATCTCTTAGCCTCCTGGTTCACGATCAGAGTCTTCGTGGAATAGGCTAGAATTATTGGCGGCCATTCCTGAGATCCGAAAAGTCTAAACCTTATCTGTGGTATTCCGAGTAGGATATGGGAAGGGATGACTGTGACAAGCTTCAAACTCGCGAGTGTTGGGCGTAGTTGATGGTATTTTTGTGGAAAATTGAATTTTCCAAAACACCAAAAACTCACCGGCAAGTGTACCGAGTCGCATCAAATAGTAAAACTCACTTAGAGAGAGGTCGATCCCACAGGGATTGATGGATCAAGCAACTTTAGTGGGTGATTAGTTTAGTCAAGCTAACATTGAGTGATTTGAGTGACAATTGAAACAACAGAAAGTAAATGACAAGAAGAATTAAAGTGCAGAAAGTAATATTGGACAGAAACTTAAAGAGCAAGAAATGTAAATTGCAAGAATCTTAAATGACAAGAAATGTAAATTGCATGAAATATAAAGGGGAGTGGGTGCTGGAAATTAAAATTCAACAGGAAAGTGTAAATAGCAATCAAACATAGAAGTAAAAGGTGCAAAATCATGCAATATATCAAAACAGAAAAGGGAAATTGCTTGAAGAATTAAAAATAGAAAAGCAGTGCTTAATTTGCAGCAATTTAAAAGTGGTTCAAGATCTCAGGAGTGAAAGAGACTAGAAAACAAGTCTAGATCTCAAATCCTTCCTTGATCCAACAAGAACAATTGCAAAATGAAAATGGAAGAGTAAATTGCAGAAGAGGAACAAGAGAAGTTGCAGATGGAGAATGAAAACAGAATTCCTTCATCTTGGTCCGTGTCAAATGGTTGTGGGATGCACCATGAGTAGTGCTCAGCTCTCCAAGTGAGCTGAGCATTGGAGCTTCCAAGGGGAGGTCCCAAGTTCAAGCCTTGGTGAAAGCATTTGGGGAGCAATTTTCCTTGATTTTTCATGAAGAAAAACACGACAAAGCTCTCCAAGTGAGCACAGCGCTCTCTAAGTGAGCGCTATTAGAAGCGCCTCTTTGTCTTGGAGTGAGGCTCCCTCTTCGAATCTTGGTGGTTGCACTTTGGTCTATTTTTGCTTATTTTTAGCCCTTAAAGATGCATTTCGTTCGTACCTCAATTTCATGCCAAATATGGGTTGCCATACATCGTTGAAAAGCTCTGAATGTCAGCTTTCTAACGCAACTAGAAGCACATCAATCGGACATTTGTAGCTCAGGTTATAGCCCTTTGAAGAAGGCATGGTCATGCTGTGAGCGCCCAGATTTTAACTTAGCGAAAATTTTGCTTCCAAGTTCATCTTTGCATCAGGGTAATGCTCAGCTCACTTGGAGAGCTGAGCTTTGTATGCTGATTACCTATTTTCCTTTTATTTGGTCATGGGCCACGCTTTAAAAAGCGTGGCCTAAGGCTTCAAAGTGTGCTCTTTTATTCTTCAGGAATATTGTCCTTGGTAGCTTGGTCACAATCCTCTTCTTGGTGCTTTTGTTAATTGCCTTCACTTCCTTGAATCCAAGTCTTGGTTGTTGTGTGATTGTTGGAGTCTTCTTTTCATCAAGAGCCTCTTGTATTGGTGGTTCCCTGAGCTCTTCCTCTGTGCACTTCTCTACTTCACTTGAGTGTGAATTCTTTTGAGTATCTTCCTTCATTTCTTCTTCATGATTTTCCATTAATTCTTTTGGGAGGGAAATTTCATGTTCCTCTATCACCTCAATTAGCTTCTGTGAATATAAAATCCTTGGCTCATGTCCCTCATCCTTTATTGCAATTTCACTTGCAACAGGGACCTTTTGTTCTTGTTTTTCCACTTCCTCACTCACAATTTGGTCTTCATCCTCACTGTTTGATGGTTCTAAGTTCCCCCTTGTTTGCTCTAAGGGCCCATTCATCTTCTTGAAAAGGATTTCTTTCCAGGATTGGGGTTGTGTGTATCTTTCCACGAGTTTTCTATGTATTTTAATGGCTTGAAGGTAATCCTCATCTGCTGGTTCAAGAGATGAAGGTTGAGAGTAGTTTTGGTGACATGGATGTGTTGTGGTAAAGTTGTGTTGAGGGGTGTGGAATGAGTTGTGTGATTGATGGGATGACTTGTATGGATTTTGGAGAAAACTTTGTGTTGAGGCATAATCAAGTGATGAAGAACTTTCAAATGAGAAACTGGGACGTGAGGTTGGATGCTCTTTCATTCCTTGGTGATACTCCCAGCCACCATGAGAATAATGACTTGAATCATTTTGTGGTGGTGGAAAGTATCCCATATGATTCTCTTGCTCATCTTGTGTCTCTGAAGCAAATCTCCATGAATTAGAGTGCTCAGAATTGGTATTTTCTTGGTGATATTCCCAGCCACCATTAGAGATTGGTGATGGTGAGTAATATCCCATAAAATTATTTTGATCATAAGATGAGTTGAACTCCATTTGAATTTTCTAAAACACAACACCAAACAAAATTGAAATTCATGTCTCAGATGATATTTGCTTAGTGAGGCAAAAACACAAACAGCTTGGTTTCAAGAACAAAAACAAAGAAAATGCTTAATCTAGACTTCTCACCCACTTAATCATTGTTGATCTAAATCAATCCCCGGCAACGGCACCAAAAACTTGATGGTATTTTTTGTGGAAAACTGAATTTTCCAAAAAACCAAAAACTCACCGGCAAGTGTACCGGGTCGCATCAAGTAGTAAAACTCACATAGAGTGAGGTCGATCCCACAGGGATTGATGGATCAAGCAACTTTAGTGGGTGATTAGTTTAGTCAAGCTAACATTGAGTGATTTGAGTGACAATTGAAACAACAGAAAGTAAATGACAAGAAGAATTAAAGTGCAGAAAGTAATATTGGACAGAAACTTAAAGAGCAAGAAATGTAAATTGCAAGAATCTTAAGTGACAAGAAATGTAAATTACATGAAATATAAAGGGGAGTGGGTGCTGAAAATTAAAATTCAACAGGAAAGTGTAAATAGCAATCAAACATAGAAGTAAAAGGTGCAAAATCATGCAACAGATCAAAACAGAAAAGGGAAATTGCTTGAAGAATTCAAAATAGAAAAGCAGTGCTTAATTTGCAGCAATTTAAAAGTGGTTCAAGATCTCATGAGTGAAAGAGACTAGAAAACAAGTCTAGATCTCAAATCCTTCATTGATTTAACAAGAACAATTGCAAAATGAAAATGAAAGAGTAAATTGCAGAAGAGGAACAAGAGAAGTTGCAGATGGAGAATGAAAACAGAATTCCTTCCAATCTCAATCCAAAAATTCAAAACAGAGAAGAAAACTAAGAAAGAAAGCAAAATGAAAACTAAAGAGTGCACAACTCCCTATTGGACCTAGCCTCTTTTCTAATCAAGCTCCCCCTAACAAAGATGAAAATGATGCCTTATATAGGCTTTACAAAATGAAAATGAATATGAAATGAAAAACAAATTACAATTGAATGAAATTCCTAATCTAATTGATCCTTATGCCTTTGAGTAATGATAATGGGCTTAGCTTGCTTTGGATTTGAGAAAGAGTGGGTCTGGATGACCTTGGTTCAATTGATGAAGAATTGTGTTCAACGAGAATTTTAATTGAATTTTGGCCCATGTGATAATTTCTCCCAGGAGGATGCTCAGCTCACAAGGTGACTGAGCATTGGGGCCTTGTGCGCATGTCCTGCTCCCTGACCGTGTCACATGTTGCGCGCTCCACTCTTGGTCCGTGTCAAATGGTTGTGGGATGCACCATGAGTAGTGCTCAGCTCTCCAAGTGAGCTGAGCATTGGAGCTTCCAAGGGGAGGTCCCAAGTTCAAGCCTTGGTGAAAGCATTTGGGGAGCAATTTTCCTTGATTTTTCATGAAGAAAAACACGACAAAGCTCTCCAAGTGAGCACAGTGCTCTCTAAGTGAGCGCTATTAGAAGCGCCTCTTTGTCTTGGAGTGAGGCTCCCTCTTCGAATCTTGGTGGTTGCACTTTGGTCTATTTTTGCTTATTTTTAGCCCTTAAAGATGCATTTCGTTCGTGCCTCAATTTCATGCCAAATATGGGTTGCCATATATCGTTGGAAAGCTCTGAATGTCAGCTTTCCAACGCAACTAGAAGCACATCAATCGGACATCTGTAGCTCAAGTTATAGCCCTTTGAAGAAGGCATGGTCATGCTGTGAGCGCCCAGATTTTAACTTAGCGAAAATTTTGCTTCCAAGCTCATCTTTGCATCAGGGTAATGCTCAGCTCACTTGGAGAGCTGAGCTTTGTATGCTGATTGCCTATTTTCCTTTTATTTGGTCATGGGCCACGCTTTTAAAAGCGTGGCCTAAGGCTCCAAAGTGTGCTCCAACTTCAAAGTGTTCCCCAAAGCTCTTTTTTTTCCCCTTTTTAGCTTATTTTGTGCTTCTTTGCTTATTTTTCTTCTTATTTCCTACATGATTTATAAAATTAAAAGATCAAAGAAATATATCAATTAAGTACAAAAGCATTCAATATTTAAGCAAAAATCATTATTTTCTTGTATGAAAAAGCATAGAAAAACATGACATGGTGACATGTCATCAGTAGTGACAGACACAAAAGGATCAATGGATCCTATTCCAACATGATCGAGAACCGACAGATGATTAGCCGTGCGGTGACAGAGCATTTGGACCATTTTTACTGAGAAGACGGATGGTAGCCATTGACAACGGTGATCCCCCAACATAAAGCTTGCCATGGAAAGGAGTATGAATGATTGAATGAAGGCAGTAGGAAAGCAGAGATTCAGAAGGAGCAAAGCATCTCCATACGCTTATCTGAAATTTTCACCAATGAATTACATAAGTATTTCTATCTTATTTTATATTTTATTTATATTTTAATTATCAAAACCTCATAACCGTTTGAATCTGCCTGACTGAGATTTACAAGATGACCACAGCTTGCTTCAAGCCGACAATCTCGGTGGGATCGACCCTTACTCACGTAAGGTTTATTACTTGGACGACCCAGTGTACTTGCTGGTTAGTTGTGCGGAGTTGTGAAAAAGAATTGAGACTATGAACGTGCGTACCAAGTTTTTGGCACCGTTGAGATCACAATTTCGTGCACCAGCTATGCTCACTCTAGTGAGCATTGTCGTGCATCAAACCAACGAAGGCAAGGAGCGCTCAAATGGCGCTCAAAGAAGTGAGCACTATGCTCAAAAGAAGTGAGCATTTTCGAGCTCTCAACCAAGTAAATAAAGGAACCACATCATGCAAAAAGGTGTTAACCAAGGCTCGAAGGGGGAACCACGCATCAACACTAGACATAGCGCTCATTATTTGAGCGCAGTGCTCACTTAGTGAGCGCTAGTGAGCATGCTTCACCAAGGAAAGTGAGCACAACGCTCACAAAACTGAGCGGAGCACTCCACTGGAGCAGGCCTCCAACTAAAAATTGAACCAAGCCATCTTGGATCCATTTCTTCACAAATCAAAAGGGCTCACTCCAAGCTTTGAAGATCAAAATAGAAAGTGTATAAATAGGATTAAGTTGGATTTGTAAACAACCTTTTGCTCATTTTTAGTTTTACCTTTAGCTCATTTATAGTTTTCACTTTTAATTTTCAATTGTTTTGAAATTGGAATTTGGGAATTTGGATCTAGTTTTCTTTCTGCATTTTCCTTTCTTCTGCAACATCTGCAATCTGTTCTTGGAATTTGAATTGAGATTGAAGAGCTTCATTGATTCAAAATCTGAAAATCATCTTTTATTCTTCTTCTCAATTGTTCTAAGAATTGGATCTAAATTTTCTCTTCTGTTTTAAATTTCATTTTCTTCAGCAATTTGTATTTCTTGCACTTTAAGTTTCTGTAATTTACTTTTCTTGCAATCTAAGTTTTAGTTTATTTACTTTCTTTAACTCTAAGTTTCATGCAATTTAATCTTTCTGCACCTTTAGATTTAGCCAATCCACTTTCTGCACTTTATTTTTCTACTCAATTTACATTCTGCACTTCTATTTACTTGCAATTTAGCTTCTGTCAATCAAAATCATTCAAAATCACTCAATTCATTAACTAAATTCATCACCTAACTAAAATTGCTCAATCCATCAATCCCTGTGGGATCGACCTCACTCTTGTGAGTTATTACTACTTGATGCGACCTGGTACACTTGCCAGTGAGTTTTGTATGGAATCATTTTTCCCTCATCAAGTTTTTGGCACCGTTGCTGGGGATTGATATAGATTGACAATGATTAAGTAAGGTGATAATCTAGATTAAGCACTTTTTCTTTTCTTTTTCTTTGTTTCTAATAAGCACACTAGCTGTTTGAATTTTTGTTTAAGCTAACCATAACCTCACTCTAGCAGTAGAGTGAATTGTTTTTGTTTTCTGGTTTTTGTGTGTGTTTTTCTTGTTGTTGTATGAAAGAGGCAAGGAGAGAGATCCCTACCTTCTGTGATCAAGACGAGAGGACCCTTCGAAGATTAAGAAGAGAAGCAAGAGGAAAAAGTGTTGTTGGAGAGGAAGAATCAGAGGATGAGAACTAAGAGATGGAAGATAATCCATCTAACCCACCTGATGGAGTAGCCAGCAACCATGGCCAACCTCAGAGAAGCGTTTTAGCCTCTTACACCTTCCCCAACCCAAGGCATTGTGGGAGTAGCATCCTTACTCCAAATGTCAATGCAAACAACTTTGAATTGAAGCCTCAGCTCATCACTCTTGTACAGAACAATTGTTCCTATGGAGGAGGCCCTCTGGAAGATCCAAACCAGTACTTATCCACTTTTCTGAGGATTTGTGACACTGTCAAAACTAATGGTGTGCATCCAGATATCTACGAACTGTGGCTGTTTCCATTTTCATTGAGAGACAAAGCTGCTCAATGGTTGGAAGCATTTCCCAGAGAAAGCATCAACAATTGGGAGGATTTGGTAGGCAAGTTTTTCGCTAAATTCTACCCACCTCAGAGGATCATTAGATTGGTGCAGACCTTCACTCAATTGGATGCAGAATCACTCTATGAGGTTTGGAAGAGATATAAAGCCTTGATTAGGAAGTGTCCCCCTGAAATGTTTAATAAATGGGACAAGCTTCAGAACTTCTATGAAGGATTGACACTGAGAGCTCAAGAAGCTTTGGATTATTCAGCAAGAGGATCACTACAACTTATGAAGATAGCTGAAGAGGCCCATCAATACTTCTATGCTCATCAAAGACAACACCAACCAGCTCAAAGGAAAGGAGTATTGGAGTTAGAAGGTGTGGATACCATTTTAGCTCAAAACAAGGTGATGCATCAGCAAATCCAGCAACAAATAGAAATGATGGCAAAGAAGGTTGATAGTTTGCAAGTGGCAGCAGTGAATACCACAAATCAACCACCAGTTGGGTGGGGGCAGAATGAAGAGAGCTATGAAGAACAGCAGCAGGTGATGGTGGAAATTAGATTTCACACCAAAACTCACCGACAAGTGTACCGGATTGCATCAAGTAGTAATTACTCACAAGAGTGAGGTTGATCCCACAGGGATTGATGGATTGAGTAATTTTAGTTAGGTGATGCATTTAGTTAAGCGAACAGTTGATGAATTGAGTGATTTTGATTGACAGAAACTAAATTGCAAGTAAATAGAAGTGCAGAATGTAAATTGAGCAGAAAGATAGAGTGCAGAAGATAAATTGACTGAATCTAAAGGTGCATAAAGGTTAAATTGCATGAAACTTAGAGTGTAAGAAAGTAAATGAACTAAAACTTAAAA
>NC_029789.2:83919603-83953520 GCF_000816755.2 Arachis ipaensis
TGGCGGCATTCATGAGAATCTGGAAAGTCTAAACCTTGTCTGTGGTATTCTGAGTAAGATTCAAGGATTGAATGGCTGTGACGAGCTTTAAACTTGCGAGTGTTGGGCATAGTGACAGACGCAAAAGGATCAATGGATCCTATTCCAACATGATCGAGAACCAACAGCTGATTAGCCCTGCGGTGACAGTGTAGATGGACCATTTTCACTGAGAGGACGGACGGTAGCAACGGTGATCCCCCAACATACAGCTTGCCATGGAAAGGAGTATGAATGATTGAATGAAGATAATATGAAAGCAGAGATTCAGAAGGAGCAAAGCATCTCCATACGCTTATCTGAAATTTTCACCAATGAATTACATAAGTATTTCTATCTTATTTTATATTTTATTTACATTTTAATTATCAAAACCTCATAACCGTTTGAATCTGCCTGACTGAGATTTACAAGATGACCACAGCTTGCTTCAAGCCGACAATCTCGGTGGGATCGACCCTTACTCACGTAAGGTTTATTACTTGGACGACCCAGTGTACTTGCTGGTTAGTTGTGCGGAGTTGTGAAAAAGAATTGAGACTATGAACGTGCGTACTAAGTTTTTGGCACCGTTGAGATCACAATTTCGTGCACCAGCTATGCTCACTCTAGTGAGCATTGTCGTGCATCAAACCAAGGAAGGCAAGGAGCGCTCAAATGGCGCTCAAAGAAGTGAGCACTATGCTCAAAAGAAGTGAGCATTTTCGAGCTCTCAACCAAGTAAATAAAGGAACCACATCATGCAAAAAGGTGTTAACCAAGGCTCGAAGGGGGAACCACGCATCAACACTAGACATAGCGCTCATTATTTGAGCGCAGTGCTCACTTAGTGAGCGCTAGTGAGCATGCTTCACCAAGGAAAGTGAGCACAACGCTCACAAAACTGAGCGGAGCACTCCACTGGAGCAGGCCTCCAACTAAAAATTGAACCAAGCCATCTTGGATCCATTTCTTCACAAATCAAAAGGGCTCACTCCAAGCTTTGAAGATCAAAATAGAAAGTGTATAAATAGGATTAAGTTGGATTTGTAAACAACCTTTTGCTCATTTTTAGTTTTACCTTTAGCTCATTTATAGTTTTCACTTTTAATTTTCAATTGTTTTGAAATTGGAATTTGGGAATTTGGATCTAGTTTTCTTTCTGCATTTTCCTTTCTTCTGCAACATCTGCAATCTGTTCTTGGAATTTGAATTGAGATTGAAGAGCTTCATTGATTCAAAATCTGAAAATCATCTTTTATTCTTCTTCTCAATTGTTCTAAGAATTGGATCTAAATTTTCTCTTCTGTTTTAAATTTCATTTTCTTCTGCAATTTATTTTTTGCTTGATCTAGAGAGTAATTGAGAGTTAGATCTACTTTCTAACCTCATTGCTCTTCTTCGATCTTCAATTTCTCTTTAAGGATTTTATAATTGACTCAAATTCTCTTGCTGTTTTATTTCTTGAAGCAATTTTCCATTTCTGTTCCTGTTACTGAGATCAAGATCTGAAGTCCTGCATCTCAGAGCTTTCTGATTTACTTTAGTTTGCAATTCCTTGTTCAATTCCAAGTCCCAGCACCCAAATCCTTTTACTCTTCAAGCAATTTACATATCTCAGCAATTTAGATTCAGCAATTTATATTTTTTCACTTTAAGTTTCTGCAATTTACTTTTCTTGCAATTAAAGTTTTAGTTCATTTACTTTCTTGAACTCTAAGTTTCATGCAATTTAATTTTTTTGCACTTTCAGATTCAGTCAATCCACTTTCTGCACTTTATTTTTCTGCTCAATTTACATTCTGCACTTCTATTTACTTGCAATTTAGCTTCTGTCAATCAAAAATATTCAAAATCACTCAATTCACTAACTAAATTCATCACCTAACTAAAATTGCTCAATTCATCAATCCCTGTGGGATCGACCTCACTTTTGTGAGTTATTACTACTTGATGCGACCAGGTACACTTGCCGGTGAGTTTTGTGTGGAATTATTTTTCCCTCATTAGGACGCTGACAACAGGAAGTCCAAGGGAATGCTGTTTACTCATCTTTCTAGGGAGGCTAGGACGTGGCAGTAGATCGTTGCCCATTACGTCATGCCGACCACCCACTTTACAGAGATTCCGGTCGACATGCTCGTCCTGATCGGTTGCGTTATGGAGGGGAATGAGGTATACTTCCTTCGATTGGATTACTAAAAACATCTCGGACGAAGTCAAAACAACTCGAAAAACATAATCTAGCATAGTACAAGCGATAAAAGGAAACCCCAGGACCTACACCAAAAAGATCCAGGGGCATCCTTTGGAGGCAGTCAGGGAACAAGGATTTAGGAAAACCTACAAGACTAACGTCCCAATAAAACTCGCAGCAAAGACAGAGAAAAAACCTTTTTCAAAGACGCAACATCCCCAGAAAGCTACAAATCAAACAGAATCGAAATAGCTACCGCCCAAATTCACAGTCTCAGCTTATCAGCAAACAAATAGCAAAGCATATCAAGAAGAAAGTCATCAAAGACGCCACCTTTTTCAGAGAAATAAATTCTCCCCAGAAAAAGCAAAACAACACAAAGAAAACCAAAATGAGCCATCAGAAAAAATCGCTAGCTTTTACGGAATTCATCAGCAAAAGCTATCAGCATGACGGAAAACATCAAAGGAACAATCTTTCAAGAAAACAAGCAGTATGAACCCGAGAATACAAAGGGACCATTTCAAAAGCAAGAAAAATCCCCAAATAGTGAAACAAGCATGCGCACAGTGATACGAAAAGATTCAGATTCTCCAAGAATGCACTTCAAGAGAAAAATCGAAACTTTATAAAAAACCGAAGGTAAAACGACGAAAGAAGTAAAGAAACAGGAGAGTAGAACCAACCTGGAGAAAGATTCTGAAGAAAGTGAAAAACTGGAGCGACGAAGCTTGGAAACCGTCTCCTGAGCAAAGCAACAACAAAGTACCAAGACAAAGCGTCGCAGAAAAAAACAAGCTTCAGGCGAAACAGAAAAACAGAGAGAAAAGAGGGGAAGTTACAGAAAAAAGAAAAAACTGTTTCTCAAGTGCAAAATTCAAAATAAAAGATCCAAGATAAACGAAGCATTAACAATCAATTAATGAGGGTATTAAAACCTTGCACATTCCCAAGGCTACAGCACTAATGCAAACGCCCGAGCTTTTAGAAGAAAGGAAAAAAAAACGTTCCACATTCAAAAAGGAGAAATTTACAAAGATGAAGTCGACAAAATGCTCGAGTTTGGCTTTACCAGAGAAGGATCGAAGTCCTATGAATAAGACTCGACCTCAGAAAGAAATACCGAGCTCGAGCAGGGGCACTGTTCATACCCTGGGTCGAGCTATCCGACCCGGGATGTTTAGCGACAAGGCGACCGACCTCTTCAAGTCAGACTATCCGACCTCTTTTCAAGGAGCTCGGCCAAATCGCCAGAAAAGCCCAATAAAGGGCCCAGATAGAGGAACACGACCCAAATCCAAAGGCGGCCCAAGCCTACAGAGATAAGGGCGGTTCCCTGGAAAGATGACCTCACCCAAAGATAAGATAAGATAAGATAACTAACGCTTTAAGTTTGAGTCATTGCCGTTTTTGTTTGTCTGTTTGTTTAATTTCCAAATAAGTGATAGTCTAAGTGTCTGGATAAACTTCACTTGCTTAAATGTATGCTTGCCATGCTAGTTCTGTTTCCAAAAATAAAAGAAAAGTTTGAACAAAAGTAACTCAATTCCATTTAGTAAGAAATCAAATAAGATTAAGTGATGGTATGCATGTTTGATTGAATAGTCAGCTCACTAAGAAATAAAGTTAGAATCGTCACTTTTAGTGGAAATTAGGATGCTGTCTATGGATCTTGATGAATAAATGTCTTTGGCCATGAAAAAGAAAGAAGAAGAAGAAGAAAAAGCCACTGAAAAAGGGCAACCAAAAAGCAAAAAAATTGAGAAAATAAGCTAGGCACCAATGGTTTGAACTTCTGAGACAAATGCCTGTGGTGTTTATGTATTAAGGATATGCTTGGATGAATAGGTTCTGAGGAGTGTTTCAACACTTGGTAACTTGGGTTAACTAACCCGGGATTATCAACCAAAAGTCCATTATCAAGAGCAACCTAAATACAAAATATTTAGTCACACAAAGAGGTGCTGGGTACCAATGTCTCAAGAAGAAATGTGAACTAAAATGCCTGTAGTGGATATGTGTAGTATTCAATTTCTTGTCATTTACGTTTCCCGCCAATTTTACATTCCGCAATTCTCATCTAAATCTTGATTCCGCTCAACTAGAACATACTTCTAATCCGAATTGCTCACTCAACCAATCCTTGTGGGATTCGACCTCACTCTATTATGAGTTTTTACTTAACGATAACCGGTGCACTTGCCGGAAGGAATTTTGCCGATCGTGCAATTTCCTAAATCGTAGCATAACAAGTTTATGCGCATCACTTATCTTATCTAAAAAGGTCACTCCACACTACTATAAATACACTGGAGCATCCAGGTATAACTCATACTCTGATTCTACTAAAAACCTACTTAATACCCTTGCTAACTTAAGCATTGGAGTCCCTTGCAGGTACCCCCACCCTCCGGTGACAAAGGATCAGCAGTGTAATCAGTCCAACAAGTCGGATGCAGCCACTTCGTCTACCATCCACCAGCCGGGCATGTCAGCTCCGACCAATATAGAAGATCTCATCCGAGGTCAACCTACTGTTTCTGGTAACCCACGGAACAAAGTACAAGAACGAACAGAGAAGTATATCAACATGGAGGAAAACTCTCGACTAGGAGAGACCTCAAAATTTGGGTTCTCCTACTCCTCCCGAGATAAAGACAAAGAATCCCAGAAAAAGGAATATCAACACCGGGAAAAGATCAAAAAATACCACAATTACACCCCTCTTCGGGTGTCCCTTGTGGATGTCTACAGAAAAGTATGCCATACTTAAAAGATACCTCAAGCTCGACCACTCAAAAGCAAAAAAGGAGGAGAAAACCGGGCTGAATATTGTGAATATCATCGAATCTATAGACATGCCACCAACGAATGTTTCGATTTAAAAAATATCATAGAAAAACTAGTAAGAGAAGGAAAGTTAGATCAGTATTTAGCGAGCCGAGCAGACGATACCAGGAAAAGAAGAAGGGACGAGGATGTCGGACGGGCTGAACGACCACCTCGTACGCCCGAGAGATGTGTCCACATGATGCACGGAGGATTTGCTGGAGGAGGGATCTCCAAATCATCTCACAAAAGATATCTTAAAGAAGTATATCCATCAAGGGAAGAGAGGAAACACCCGACATCCCTACAATTACTTTTACCAAAGAGGACGCATTCGGCATCATCCCAGGATACGACGATCCCATGGTCATCACTATCATAGTGGCAAACGCAAATCTCCACCGCACACTGGTAGACCAGGGAAGCTCCGCCGACATCTTGTTCAAAGTTGCCTTCGACAAACTCGGCCTAGAAGAAAAAGAACTCAGAGCATATCCGAACAGGCTGTTAGGGCTGGGAGACACTCCAATTCAACCTCTTGGATACATCTCACTACATTCAACCTTTGGAAAAGGAAACCAGTCAAGAATGCTCAAGATAGGCTACATCGTGGTCAATGTGAGTTCAGCTTACAATGCCTTAATAGGTTGGACGACATTAAATCAGCTCGGCGCAGTAGTCTCGACTCCACATCTATGCATGAAGTTCCCAACTCTAGAAGGGATAGCTACAATAAAAGCAGACCAGAAGACGGCGCGTCGCTGTTATAACGAAAGTCTAAACCTCAGAGGCAGAGGAGAAGAATTCCACACCATCGAACTCGGAGGAGTTCAGAAGCGGGAAGAACTCCGTCCACAAACTAAAGATGAAGTAGAAAAAGTCCAGATCGGAGATATCCCAGACAAAATAACCAATATCGGTACAATCCTAAAAGGAGGCATAAAAGAATCACTTGTACAGTTCTTACGAGACAACGTCGATCACTTTGCATGGAAGGCTGCAGACATGCCAGGCATAGACCCCAAGTTAATGTGTCACAAGCTAGCAGTCTACCCAGGATCTTGGCCAGTGCAACAGAGACGTAGAAAGCTCAGACTAGAATGATCCCAAGCTGTGCAAGAGCAGGTACAAGCTCTACTAGAGGCAGGATTCATAAGAGAAGTCAAGTACTCACTATGGCTAGCTAACGTCGTCTTGGTGAAAAAATCAAATGGGAAATGGCGGATGTGCACCGACTACACTGATCTCAACAAAGCCTGCCCGAAGGATCCCTATCCACTCCCAAGTATCAACGTTCTGGTGGATGCCTCCACCGGATATAAATACCTCTCGTTTATGGACGCCTACACGGGATAAAACTAAATCCCGATGTACCCACCCGACCAAGAAAAAACTTCATTCGTAACCCCAAAAGCAAACTACTGCTACATCGTCATGCCTTTTGGACTCAAAAATGTGGGAGCTACGTATCAGAGATTAATGAATAAGGTCTTTACAGACCACATCGGGAAAATAATGGAGGTCTATGTGGACGACATGTTAATAAAGACACAAAGTGAAGAGACGTTACTGTCCGACCTCACCCAAGTATTCGACACTATAAGAAGGCATGGCATGCGACTTAACCCTGCAAAATGCACCTTTGCAGTAGAAGCTGCCAAATTCTTGGGTTTTATGCTCACACAAAGAGGAATCGAGGGAAATCCGGATAAATGCCGGGCCATACTCGACATGAAGAGCCCGACTTGTGTCAAAGAGGTACAACAACTCAATGGAAGGTTGGCAGCCTTGTCCAGATTTCTAGCTGGATCGGCAATAAGATCTCTCCCCTTCTACGCCACTCTAAGGAAGGGAAAAATGTTCGAATGGACAACGGAGTGTGAACAAGCTTTCCAAGATTTCAAAAGATTCCTGGGACAAGCACCAATTCTAACTCAACCACGGGGAGGAGAACCACTTATATTGTACCTCGCAGTATGAAATCAGGCAGTAGCCTCAGCACTGGTCTGAGAAGATGATAGTGGAGAACAACCTATATACTTCATCAGCAAAGCACTACAAGGGTCCGAACTGAACTACCAAAAAATAGAAAAATTTGCCTATGCTCTCGTACTAACATCTCGACGACTTCGCCCATATTTCCAAGCTCACACCATTAGGGTTCGGACTAACCAGCCCATAAAAGGGATTTTGCAGAAAACAGACCTAGCAGGCAGAATCTTGCAATGGGCAGTCGAGTTGTCTGAATTCGACCTTTAGTATGAAGCTCGGACAGCTATTAAATCACAGTATCTGGTCGATTTTATTGTAGAGTTTACGGACAATCCGGAAATCCCTACAGAATGGAATCTCTACGTAGATGGTTCTTCAAACAAAACCGGAAGTGGCGCAGGCATCATAATAGAAAATGATCAGGGAACCCAAATCGAACTTTTCCTGAAATTCGGGTTCCCCGCTTCAAACAATCAGGCCGAATATGAGGCACTACTAGCGACTCACAAGTAATCACCTCACAAATATCAGGGAGCTACCAAGCCAAGGATCCCACCATGAAAAAGTATTTGGACAAAACTAGGGAACAGCTCGGATAACTCGGGGAATATGAGGTCCGTCACATACCTCGGGAACAGAATGCTCGAGCTGATGCACTCTCAAAACTAGCCAGCACCAAACCAGGGGGCACCAATAGAAGCCTCATCCAGGAAATGCTGCAGAACCCGTCAATCTCGGAAGAAGAAAAAATCATAGCCATAATAGGTCTAGATCAAGGATGGATGACTCCCATAATTAACTACCTCAAAACGGAAACACTTCCTACAGATAAGAAGGAGGAAAAGAGGTTAAAACGAGAGGCACAATAATACACTATCATAAACAATACTCTATACAAAAGAGGGATTTTAATACCATTGTTAAAATGTGTGCCGACCTCCAACACAAAGGAAGTTTTAGAAGAAGTACACAGTGGCATCTGTGGCAATCATCTCGGAGCGCAGGCACTTACCAAAAAAGTACTCCAGGCCGGATTTTATTGGCCAACACTACAAAAAGAAGCCACAGAATCCGTAAAGACATGTCCACCATGTCAGAAACATGCCAACTTTCACAATGCCCCGCCAGAGGAACTCATCAGTGTAACCTCACCTTGGCCATTCGCAAAATAGGGACTCGACCTTCTCGGACCTATCCCTCAGGGATCAGGACAGGTCAGATTCCTCATAGTGGGGGTAGACTCTTTCACAAAATGGATCGAGGCAGAACCCCTAACTAACGCCACTGCTGAAAGAAGTCAAAAATTCCTATATAGAAACATTGTCACAAGGTTTGGGGTTCCATACTCTATCACCACAGACAATGGCACCCAGTTCACAGATGCAGGCTTCAGAAAGTTGGTGGCTGATGTGAACATAAAACACCAATTCACTTCCGTAGAACATACCCAGGCCAATGGACAAGCCGAAACTACCAACAAAGTCATATTGGCTGGGCTAAAATGGAGATTACAGGAGGCAAAGGGAGCCTAGGCCGAAGAGCTCCCACAAGTCCTTTGGGCATATCGAACAACTCCACACTCCACCACAAAGGAATCACCATTCATATTAGCTTACGGGATGGAGGCAATGATCCCAGTGGAGGTTGAAGAAGGGTCGCCCAGAGTGATCCAATATATTGAAGAGGCCAACTCCCAACTTCAAAGGGAAGAACTCGACTTACTTCCAGAAATCCGAGAAAGAGCCCGAATCAGAGAAGAAGCATTAAAACGTCGAATGGCTTCAAGATACAACCAAAGGGTAGCGCCACAAGGTTTTGCCGAGAACGACCTCATCCTAATCCGAAATGATATCGGAACAACTCGACCTGGAGAAGGAAAGCTGGCAGCAAATTGGAAAGGACCCTATCGAGTCATAGAAGTACTTGGAAAGGGCTATTACAGGTTCTCCGAACTCGAAGGGTGAGAGCTTCCTAGGTCATGACATGCCTGCAACCTAAGAAGGTATTATAGTTAGAGGTAATAAAGATCTTAAGGCGCACTCTTTTTCTTGAAAAGGTTTTTTAATGAGGTGCCAAGTCAAGATCCACAAATTGCCCGACTTAGAGGGATAAAACTCCCACATGTATATATCTACATTCTCCTTTGAATAAAGATTTTTAGATTTTCTACAAACTCTCAAGACGCATTAATCTAAAACGCTAAAAAAAATTCATCTCCCGATTATAAAGGTACAAGATCGGTAGAAAGTGAAGATCAAATTCACTGTCCGATCACAATAAAGACCAAAGAAGATGAAAACCAAATTCATCAAAAGGCCGACCAAACAAGGATCAAACCTAACATCGACAAAATCGGCAAAGATGAAAAAAGCGACAAAAACAGAATAATGTAAGAAGTTATAGAAAGTGATCCATAGAAAGGACCTGACGAGGTCTTAATAAAATGGGTTGCTAAAAATAACTTAAAAGAAAGGCCGACATAAAGAAGTCGGACTAGTCGACGACAATAACCAAAGTTATAAAAAGTCAATCCCTGGAAAGAGACCTGGCCAGCCCTAGAAAAGAGGATTACTAGAAATAACTTAGAAGAGACCGACTTGATGAAGTCGGCCTCCCACAAACAAGTAATCCTTAAAAGAGACCTGACAAAGGTACAAAAAGAGGATTACTAGAAATAACTTAGAAGAGACAGACATGATAAAGTCGGCCTCCCACAAACAAGTTTAAAAAGTAATCCCTAAGAAAGAGCTGACAAAGGTCCAAGAAAGAGGATTACTCGAAATAACTTAGAAAGGACCGGCGTAAAAAAGTTGGCCCAAAACCAAAAGAGTTATAAAAGTAATCCCTAAAAGAGACCTGACAAAGGTCCAAGAAAGAGGATTACTAGAAATAACTTCAGGCCAAAGTAAAGAAGTCGGCCGAAAGAAGCCATACCAATTGGACCCAAAAATCCACAACCTTAAAAGAATTAAGCCACAAGTATGAAAATACGAAGGCAATCAAAAGAGGTCGGACAACAAGGCTCCAACACTCCCAAAAACCTAAAAGGTATTAGACAAGTACAGACAAACATGTTGTGAAAAGCACAAGTTATAATAATAACAAAAGCTCAAGAGGCCATCAAAAGTCAGCCCCGAGAGCTTAAGAAACTACTTTGTTTTTCAAAATAAAGTTGCTAAAAATGCAACTAAAAGAGTATCAAAAAGTCAGAACCACCAATTACAAAATATAAAAAGTTCAAAGCCCACAAGCCGGGCTATATACACAAACATCCAGAATAATCATAGAGGATCCGAAGAGTTCCCAGTCACAGCATCACGAGGAGAAGGAGGACGAGTCTGAAGAGGCACCACGTCTATCATCCCGTCATCCCGGTTCAGGACCTGACAATCGGAATCCGACTCGGGATGACCAACCTCAGCTGAAGGAGTCGAAGAAGTTGGCGCAACAGAAGCTTTAGCAGCAGGTACAGGGGGAGGTTTGACATCATCATCATCGTCAGGGCCATTAGGGACAATTTTACCATCCTTCACAATGTTGTCCAAGCTGAAGAGAGTAAGGTCGAGCTTGGGTGCAAGAACTCGAACTTGCTCCTTCAGGTTCTCATAAGCAGCATTTACACTGCCTTCAAGGTGACCCTGGAGCTCGGCATAATTAGCTCAAGCAGACTCCAAATCCTCCCTAAGACCCATCATCTCCCTGTAAGTCGTGACATAACTCTCCTTGTGCTTCAGCGCCATATCTTCAGACAACTTGGCAAAAGCAGCCAAAGCTACAGCCCGAGTTTTCTCACCCTCCAACTCCTTCTCCAACCTCGCAACCTTCACCTCAAGCTCCTCCTTTAAACCCTTAATCCGGTCAAACTCTGATTTGGCCTCCTCCATAAAGGCCTTCGTTGCGTGGATAGGAAGATCTTGGGCAGTTCGATACAGAGCCGCCCCCATATGGGCCATCTTGATGCCACTTCGAGTTATGAAATCCAAGTGACAGAGAAGAGAAACATCATCCATAGGAAGGGCACCATAGGGGCCAATCTACTGGTCGACAAACCCAATGGCATCAAAATCAGGAGCGTCCAGATTGAAGGGCTCAACGGTCCGAGGTCTTTTTGAAGGAGGAACAGCCGGAGGAGAAGAAACGGCAGCGGAAGACTTGGGAGGGTCGAGCACATAGACTCGAGGGGTAGGAATCATTCTCCTCGGTCCAGGAGAGCTCGGTACTGACGGCTTCGGCAGGACATGAGAGGATCTCTCCCCAGCCACCTTGGCCGAGATGTTCTGGGCAGCAGTAGCCTTCCTCGCCTTTTTGAAGGCCCTCATGGAGTCGTTATTTTTAACCAACTCTGAAAAACGAAATCAACAATATAAGCAGATTACAAACTAGAAAACGAAGAAAGCAAAGTAAAGAGGAGCAAAATATAATGAATACCAGCACAGTTCGGACAAGGGATGGATTCCCCAAAAATTTCTTCGTATCAAGATGGGGAGGTTCCCCCCAAATATCCTCCAAGACTGTTACAAAAGCCTTCTCGACCTCGTCCAACATTTCCCAAGTATACCTAGACACCACTACGTTCTTCTGCCATTCTAAGGGAAAGCGGGGCTTGCCATTCTCATCCAAAAAGAAAGGACGAGCTCTTTCAACAGCTCGGATCTTAAAAAAGTAATTTTTAAAATCCCTGAAAGACTCATCATACATGGAAAAAATTTTATGTCCCTGGGCGGACCTAAAAAAAATCCAAGAAGCTTTCTTTTTGGTAGTCCCAGGCTTGGTCAACACAAAGAGATATAGAAAAAGAGTTTGAGAAGGTTTAACATCAAATTCTTGACAAACCAACTGAAAAATCTTAATGAAACCCCAAGAATTTGGGTGAAGCTGAGATGGAGCTACGTTACAAGGCCATAATAGGTCGGTCTCAAAAGAAGTGAAGGGAAGGGTGATGTTCATCTGGCTAAAGAAGAAGTCGTATGCATAAAAAAAGGGACGCTCCCCCTGGGTCAGAACAGCGAAGCAGACCCTCTCGTCAGAATCAGGTGCTACCAATTCATAGTTATTTTCTTGGTCCCTACTACTACAGATTCGATGATGTCTCCTAAGCTCCACACAGAATTCCGAATTAGCTAGAGAAACACATAGCAACACAAGGGAGTCCAACCAGTTGGACATCCCCTCAGGAACCTTAGAAGACGCCTCGATAATATTTTTGCGAGAAGACATGGCCAACTAATCCTACAAACAAGAAAGGAAAATAGATTACTAACCAAAAAATAGCTCGGGCGATATCAAAACAACTCGGACGACATGATCCAGAGCAATACAAACAGTAAAAGGAAAGCCCCAAGACACACACCATGGTCTAGGGGCATCCTTTGGGGGCAGTGACATAGAAAAAAAGACTCAGGAAAACCTATAGAAACTAAAACAACCTAGCAAAAGACTCTAAGAAAAAAAAATGCAAATCAGAGCAAGATCACCAAGAAGACCATTGTTCTCTACAAAGCTATTACAACAAATAAAAACTTTCTTCCAATCAACACTCCGAAGAGAAAATGGATTGTTAAAGTCACCTCGCAACTACAGTTTCAATCTACAAGAACTACCAAGCAACAAAATATATTAAGGAAAAAATCATCAAAGACGTAACCTTTTCCAGAAACGAATAAGCCATTATCCCACAGAAACTACAAAATCAAACAGCAATGCAACAAACATGCAAAGCCCTAAGATAAGCCCTAATCATCAGAAGAAATACCAAAGTATAATAAGGTCGAAAGAAAGCCAGAAAGATACATCACTATGACAGACAGGCACAAAAATACGAAAAGGTTCAAGCTTTCCAACAATGCACTCAAGCAAATATATAAACTTTACCAAAGAAATAAAAGGAACAATGAAAGAAGTAAAAGAAACGAGAGCCAACCTGAAGAGAAAGGAGAAAGCTCTGAAGAAGTTAGAGGACGGAGCGAATAAAATCCGGAATCGCTTTTCAAGCAAAGCACCAACAAGCACCAAACAAGCGTCACAGAGAAAATGCAAGTCTCAGGCAAAACAGAAAGACAGAGAGAAAAGGGGGGAAGTTATAGAGAAGAGAAAACCAATTTTTTATATAAAGTTCAAAATAAAAGTGGCAAGAGAAACGGGGCATTAAAATCAATTAATGAGGGTATTAAACCCTCGCACATTTCCAAGACAAGAATGCTAGGCGCGTGCTTTTAGAAGAAAACAATGGAGAAAACACTTCACATTCGAAAGCTTCAGCGAAGTCTACAAAATGCTCGAGTTCGGCTTCACCATAAAAGGATCGAAGTCCTAAAACTAAAGACTCGATCTCAAAAGGAAGACTGAGCTTGAGCAGGGGCACTGTTCATACCCTGGGTCGAGCTGTCTGACCCGGGATGTTCTACTGACAAGTTGACCGACCTCTTCAGGTCAGGACTACCCGACCTCTTCTCATAGAGCTCGGCCAAATCACCAGGAAAGCCTAAGAAGGGCCCAAATAGAAGACCACGCCCCAAATCCTAAGGCAGCCCAAGCCTACAAAGAGGAGGGTGATTCCCTTGAAGATAAGATGACCTCACTTAAAGATAAGATAAGATAAGATAAGATAACTATCTTATCTCCAGAAAGGTCACTCCTCACCATTATAAATACACTGGAGCACCTAGCTATAACTCATACTCTGATTCTACTAAAAACCTGCTTAATACCCTTGCTAACTTAAGCATCGGAGTCCCTTGCAGGTACCACCACCCTCCGGTGACAAAGGATCAGAAGCATAGCCAGTCCAACAAGTTAGACACGACAGCTCTGGCCGCCACCCACCAACCGGACACGTCATCTCCGACCAGTACAGAAGATCTCGTCCAAGATCGACCTACAGTTTCAGGTAACCCTCGGAACATGTACCAAGGATGGAACACTTCAAGATGGGAGAAGCCTCAAGGAATTGATCACTCCTATTGGCAACAACCTCCGGATACTTATAGGTATAATTCACACCCTAGTGCATACCAATTCAATGGCTATGGTGACTCTTTTTATGATAATCAAGTACCACCACTATATGATTCTGAACCTTATCTTCAACATGACTATCAACCATGCTCACAACCCCATTTTTACCAAGCACCTTCTTGTGACCCACATCCATTGTATGACCAACCACCCATACTATATTCTTATGACCATTATGAGCAAGAACCTTTAGAACCACCACAACCCTATCAAGATTACTACCATGAACCACCTCAATACTCACAATCTCCATACCCATATCAAGAAGAACCACCTTCCTACTATGAACCCTCTCTCCAAAATGATGAACCCTTTTATCCACCCCAAGCTCCGATAGATGATTCTCTCACCTTGCTACTTCAAGGCCAAGCAGATATGCAAAGGAACACCCTAGAGTCTATGACTAACTTGACCAAGGTAGTGTATACTTTAGCCTACCAATGCTTGAACACTCAAGGTGCTTCCATAGCCACATGTGAAGAATCAATTGAAGAGTATAGCATGAAGGAGAGATTGGAAACTCTGGTGGGAAATGAGGAATGTTATTTTGTATTGGAGCAACTAGAGGAAGCCGTGATTGTTGAAGAAAAGGAGGAAGTGGTTGAGGATTTAGGAGATGTTGAAAGTCCATGGGAATGTAGCATCATGGAGCACTCTTTGAAGAAGCTTGATATTGATGTTGAGGAGGGTGCGCAACCTCCAAGGCATATCATCGTTGGAGATTTGGAAGAAGTTTATCAAGAGATGGATTCAATCATGGAGGAATTTCTATCTATAATTAAATCCTTTCCCATTGGATATGAAGTTGAAATTATAGAAGAATGTGCACAACCTCCCATAGCCTTGGTGAGCAATGAAGAAGAGAGTGAATCGAAAGAGAGCTACCAAAGGGAAAAGGTTGAAATTGAAGAAGTTTGCGAAGAGGTAGAGATAGTCAAGGAAGAGCACAAAGGAGTGGAGCTTGCAAGATCATTGGGACCACCCTTTCCTAAGTCACCATCCTACACAACATTCAAGTGGGTAAAATTCTTGTCCCTAAGCTTTACTTTCTCACTTGAATATGGTTTTATTGAAAATGATGGTCAACATAGAGCTCTTGGTGAGAGTTAAAAGTAGAAGAGAGTTGTGTAGTAGTTGAAACATCACTCTAAATTCATGATGGTTGCATGCTCAAAGTTGTATAGTAATGATTGGTGGAGGACCAAATTGCATGGGTCTAGGAAGTTATTTGGAAGCTTCTTTGAGAATTCTAAGGTCATGCCACCCGGATGGAATAATGATGACCAATTTAAGGATCGGTGTCAAAACAAAGTGTGGGATCTAGGATCGCACAAGGAAAATCAAATTTGGGAGCTCATGGTTTGTGAAGAACTCTATCAAAGCTTGAAGATATTAAAATTGAAGAATGAAGCTTATTAGAGACTCAAGCATTGGTGGATGTTCAAGGATAGCTTTAAGCACAAGCCACTTTGAGAGGAGCTCCCCATAAGTCCAACTTAAGGACAATAAACAAAAGTGCTAGGTAGGAGACACCCCACCATGGCAACTTCTTTTCATTTTCTCTTTTTGTATATATTGGTAATTAGTTTAATTTCATGTTTTGTTGAGTTTGTTGAATATAATTGATAGTTTGGTCTGTTAAATAAGGTTTTATGGTGTTTTGGTAGCTGTTTGGAGGTTGGGAATGCTAGGTTTGGTCCAAAAACATAGAAAAATTTTGAAAAATAGAGCACCATCCACGCGTATGCGCACCTCACGCGTACGCGTGCATTAAGCATTTTCACCTCTCCACGCGCACACGCCATGTACGCATACGCGTGGATTGCAAGATTTTTCCTTCCAGCCATTTTCCCGAGAGTTGTGCCTACTCTGCGCTAGCACTATGCCTGAGGCACAAACCAACTCGCGCGTATGCATACATGACATGTACGCGTCACTCTCGAAATAAACCATCGACGCGGACGCGCCATGTACGCATACATGTCGCGTCCACTACACCATCATCCACGCGCGCGCACCATGCATGCGTACACGTGGATGACCTTCCTTCACTACACATCTTTTCTTCTTTTCTTTCCATTTCTTTCCTTCTTCTTTCTTCTTCCCTTCTCCTACCCTTCATCTGACACTCCCAAACACCATCTATAACCACTTCTTTTAGTTAGTTACGTTAGTTACTTACCTACTTAGTTTTGTTCTCATTTTCTTTTTTTTCTTTTTCATTACAAGTGTTGGATTATTGATTTAGTTCACTATACATTGCTGCTTATTATTAACTACATGCTATCTTAGCTTGACTGTTTTTAAATGTTCATTGTTGGATTTTTTTTTGAGGTTATATTTTGCTACTTGGTTTTGAGTTCTTCATGCTCACCTTTTGAAAATACCAAGTGATGAGAATCGCCTTCGAGCTTGTAACTCTTCTTGAATTGCATGAATTGGCCACCATATAATTTGAATCCTTTTCCTCGATTAGGCAATTTCTTGATGGATGTCGCGCATTTACTTTAATTCATTGTGTTTTATGATTATATGCATCCATATGCTTTTAGCTTGAATGCTCTCATGCTTCTTTAGTGCTTGTTTTACCTTACAAGTCTATTTAAAGAATCTCAAGCACACTAGGATAAGTGAAATGCATGTTTCTTTTGTGACATCGCTTTTTATGCTAATGTGTGTTCTAAAAGGCGCGCAATTTAGAATTCACAAACTTTTTTTGTCCTTAATTTCACACTAATTCACTCACTCAATTCTAGTGATTATTACCTTATTCCAACAATGTATGCTTCCTTGCTTTTGTATCTTCTCATCTTATGGTGCTATCTTCTATTTTGCATGATTGATGCACCACAAGCAAAAACGGAAGGAAGACTAAGAACATGTAGTAACCAGTTGATCTACCAGCTGAAGGTGGCAATCTGGAAAGTCACCGTACCCGCTTGCTCATCTTTAAATGCACCGAGGACGGTGCAAACTTTTAAGTGTTGCGAGGTCGTCCAACCGTTCGGTGTTCATGGGTGACAATTCTCTAATTTCAACACTTTTGCATTTCATTTTAGGTCTTTTAGGATTTTTACTTGCATTTTATTATTTTTTCAAATATACACACAATAAGCTTAGTCAAAATAATTAAATTTTTCATGATTTCTATCTATAGGGCACACCAATTGATTTGAGTGAAAACTTTTCATAGAACTTGCTTGAATTGTATATATATTGTGGAACATATTTTTGAGCGAAGAACACACAACCTAGTGAGTTTTGAGCCTAATGGTGTGGTTACATCTTATAACCACTTATTTCCCTTCTTGTGTGCATTATTCTCTCTCTATGATTGTAATCCTTGATTTGTTTGATTCTTTATGTCTATTATTTTGTGTAGACATGCATTTATATGATTGAGGCCATCATTTCAAATCGGCCACTTACCCAAATATCCTTACCATTTATCTTCCATTGTTAGCCAATTTGAGCCTACGATTAACCCACTTGTTCTTAATTTAGCACATTACAAGCGTTAAAGCGAAAAATAATAAAAGACCTTCATTTGAATCTTTGATTAGCTTAGGCTAGTGTGTGTGTATCATTCAAGTGTGGGAACCTTGGGACATTGGGTGAATAAAAGGGTAGTTTTGTATTTTTGTTGTAAATATTGGGAATTAGGTACATGCTCATGTGTAATGAATGTAAAACCTTATGCATTGATGCTCTTGTATATATTTTATTGCAAAGAAAAGTGAGAAAAAACAAAAGAAAAAAAAGAGAAAAATAAAAGAAAAAAATTTGAATATGGAAAAGAAAAAAAAATTAGAAAAAGAAAGAAAGAGAAGAAAAATAAAGAAATAAAAAGGGGACAAAATGCCCCAAAGCAAAGTAAAGTTCAATAAAGATCAATGCATATGATTTGTAATAAAATGAAAATGAAGTGCATGAGTATGTTAAAAAGTGAAAATAATGGGTAGTTAGGTTAGTTTTGAAGTTGTATAGGATGTCATAGGTTAGGTGGGAGGTTTAAGCTTATCAAAGATTCGAATTTCAAGCTCACTTGACCAAATATGCATCTTACCGTGACCCTAGCCCCATTACAACCAATGAAAAGACCTCATTATAATTGTATGCATGCATGGAATAAATGTTGATTGTTAGAAGAAAAACAAATCTTGGAAAGCATGATTATGAGAGAATTGAGAGAATCAACCCTAAACACTTGAGCGAATAGAGTGTAAACACATCCGGCGAGGGTTCGATTACTCAATTACATGTTCCACCTATGATCATCTCTTTTCATGCAAGTTTGTAAAAATATTTAATGACTCAATTTAATTGTGGATTAGACTTGCTAATACCTTTAGCCCTTGTTCTTATATTGATTTTCTTGAAAATTGATTTATTTTGACCAAGCAATTGCATTCATGTAGACAGTTGCATATAGGTAGATTTCATTTAGCTTAGTTTGCATTGAATAAATGTTGATATCCTTTACTTTCTCTTGGTTTAAGCATGAGGACATGCTTGGTTTAAGTGTGGAAAGGTTGATAAACCCCATTTTTAGGGTTTATCTTGTGGTGAATTTAGAGCATTTTATTAACATTTCCTCACATTTACTCAAGGAAATAGCATGGTTTTGTGATTGTCTCGTTATTTGTGCTTAGATGTGAAAACATGCTTTAGACCTCTAATTTGATGATTTTTATTCACCTTTGATTCCACTAGATGCCTTGATTTATTTGTTAAGTAATTTCAGGTTGAAAAGGCTAGGAATGGATCAAAGGAATGAAGAGGAAAGCATGCAAAGTGGAGAACACATGGAAAAGCCAAAGATTTGGGTATATTCATCCACGCACACGCACACTGTACGCACACGCGTGGATCGCGGAACTCAAGGGACGCGCACGCATGCTGTACGCATATGCATCAGTGGCCGCACGTGATTTTTAAATGGAAAACGTGCCCATCAAATTCTGAGGAGTTGTGGGGCCTAGTTTGCAACCAACCTTGGCGCCAAAATGCATAAAAGGACCAAGGATTGAAGGGAATCATCGATTAGCATCATTTTTACACATTAGGAATAGTTTAGAGTTAGTTTTAGAGAGAGAAGCTCTCACTTTTCTCTAGGATTAGAATTAGGATTAGGTTTAGTTCTTAGATCTAGGTTTTCATTCATGCTTTCTTCCACTTTTGCTTCTCAATTCTTGTTGTCACATTCATCATTCTTCTATTCTTTTGTTGCAATTTCCTTTATGTTGTTTCCATGATTTGTTGTAGATCAACTCTTGCTCCTTCTCTTTTCTTTCAATTCAATTCAAGGTAATTCATAATAATTGTGTTTTTTTTTTATTGTTGGAATTAATTCCTTGTAATTAGTTGTTGTTAGATTTTGCTCTTGTTATTGTTTTTCTATGCTTTCCTTTTGTGCCTTCTAAGTGTTTGATAAAATGCTTGGTTGGATTTTAGTGTAGATTTTGTTCCTCTTGGCCTAGGTGGAGTAGTTAGTTCCGCTTGAGTTATCTAATTCCTTTGTTGATTGATAATTAGAAGTTGCTAATTGATTTGGATACCACTAAAGCTAGTCTTTCCCTTGGGAGTTGGCTAGGACTTGTGGAATCAAGTTAATAAATCCACTTGACTTTCCTCTATGGTTAGAGGTTAACTACGTGGTAGCAATGGACAATTTGTGGTCACAATTGAGGAGGATAACTAGGATAGAACTTCTAGTTCTCATATCTTGCCAAGAGCTTTGTTAGTTGTTAGTTTATTTTCTTTTCCATTTATATTTCTTGTCTAAAATCTCAAAAACCCCAAACATACCTCATAACCAATAACAAGACACTTTACTGCAATTCTTAGGGAGAATGACCCGAGGTTCCAATACTTCGGTTCATAAATTTAGGGGTTTGTTTTAGTGACAAACAATCTTTTGTATGAAAGGATTATTGTTTGAGTTAGAAACTATACTTCGACGAGATTTCATTAGCGAAATTCTAAACCATCAAAAATCCATTCATCACTTTTTCTATTTTTATTTCTTTTTCTGCTATATAATTTTTTTTTCTCGCATTTTTTTTCGCATATATTTTTTTTTTGCTGCTTTTTCTTTCTTCAAGAATGAATTTTTGAATTTTTCATATTACCAAAAATACTTCTCCTTTTTCATCATTCTTTCAAGAGCCAACATTCTTAATTCCAATTTTAAATATGCACAGTTCATTCATACATTCAGAAAATAAAAATAATGCCACCACATCAAGATAATTGAACTATTCTTAAGGTAAAACTTGAAATTCATGCATCTTAATTTTCTTTTTTCAAATAAAATTTTCTTTTATGCAAGGGAAGAGATATATGTTACATTTTATAACTTTAAGACATAGATAGAAATGATCACGTAATAAGAACACGAGAACAGACAATAAAACATAATGGAAATAGAAAAATAACATAAAAGAAGGGGGTGATGGAACGGGATCACCTTAGTGACGACGGCTACCACTTCCTCTAGAGAATCCAATAGAGCGCTTGATGTCTTTAATGTCACGCCCTTGTCTCTGTTGTTCTTCCCTCATAGCCCTTTGATGTTCTCTAATTTCGTTGAGGATGGTGGAATGCTCTTGATGCTCCATCCTTAGTTGATTCATGTTAGAGCTTAATTCTCCCACAGAAGTATGCCATTGATCCCAATAGCTTTGAGGAGGAAAATACATCCCTTGAGGCTTCTCAAGGATCTCATGTTGAGGCGGCTCCACATGCTCATGTTGTGGTTCATGTGCCGGCTCTCTACTATGCTCCACCATTCTTTTAGTGATGGGCTTATCTTCCTCAATTAGAGCATCGCCTTCTATGACAATTTCGGCTGAATTCCATAGGTGACAGATAAGATGAGGAAAAGCTAACCTTGCTTGGATGGAGGGCTTGTCTGCCACTTTGTACAATTCTTGAGGTATCACCTCATTTACTTTGACCGTGATGCAATGGATCATGATGGCTCGGTCTATGGTCACTTCAAAGCGGTTGCTAGTAGGGATAATAGCACGTCAGATAAATTCCAACCATCCTCTAGCTATGGGCTTGAGGTCAGGCCTTCTTAGTTGGATAGCCTTGCCATGGGAATCTCTTTTCCACTGTGCTCCTTCCACACAGATGTCTGAGAGCACTTGATCTAGTCTTTGACCAAAATTGACTCTTCTAGTGTAAGGATGTGGGCCTCCTTGCATCAAAAGCAAGTTGAACGCCAACCTCAAACTTTTCAGACTAAAGTCTAAGATTCTCCCTCAGACCATGGTGCTCCAATTTTTAGGATGAGGGTTCACACTAATGTCATGGTTTTTCATGACCCATGCATGAGCATAGAACTCTTACACCATTAAGATCCCAACCTCTTGGATGGGATTGGTTAGGACTTCCCAACCTCTTCTCCGAATTTCATGTCGGATCTCTGGATACTCATTCTTCTTAAGCTTAAAAGGGACCTCAGGGATCACCTTTTTCTTTGCCGATACTTCATAGAAGTGGTCTTGGTGGGCTTTGGTGATGAATCTCTCCATCTTCGAAGATTCAGAGGTGGCAGCTACGGCCTTTTCTTTCCTCTTTCTAGAGGGTTCTCCGACCTTGGGTGCCATAAGCGAGAATGGAAAGTAAAAAGCAAAGCTTTTCTAACACCAAACTTAAAACTTTGCTCTTTTAGTGGGTGGGGGTTGGTGGGAGCTATGATGGTTTGGGGAAGAGATATGAATGTGATTGGTTGAGGGTTTATAGGGAAGTGTGTGTGGGGAAGTGTGAAAATAAGAGAGAAGAAGGTGGGGTAGGTGAAGATGTTGCGGGACCCATATGGAATTCATATTCCCTGCCCCCCATATGGGCGTTGAACGCTCAGCTCATGCTCCATAGCTGGCGTTGACATTCAGGGTGAACACCCAGAAGGGACCTCCTTCCTAGCGTTTAATGCCAGGTCTTCTGGTCTATTGGGTATTGAATGCCCAGCCTCTGCTCCAAGGCTGGTGTTCAACACCAGTAATGTTAACCTTTGTGGGCGTTAAATTCCCACTCTTGCCATTTTGTCTGGTGTTCAACGCCAACAAGACATATTCTCCAGGGTATTCTGTTTCCACTTCTGAATGTTTCTGTCTCTGTTCTGACTAATGCACATGATCATGAGCCTAAAGAAAATAATTTAAAAAAACAAATTCAAAGAAAAATATAAATAATAACTATGGTTGGGTCCCTCCCAACAAGCGCTTCTTTAACGTCACTAGCTTGACGGTTAGCTCCTTACGGAGAATGATATAGACTCAGAATTTTGCCCTTTACAGTTAACTTTCTTCTTGTCTTCTCATGGATGAGCTCCACATGCTCTAGAGACAAGACACGACTCACTGTATATGGTATGACTTATTTCTTGGTGAAGACAACTCTCATGCCAGGTGAGAGGCCTTCAGTGGGGATCTTTTTGTCCCTCCAGCCTTTAAGTACTTTCTTCTTAGTTCCTTTGGTCTCAGTGCTTGTTGATGGCTGCCCATCACTAAACTTAGAATGAGTGTATGGGGACTTAGTGAAGCTCTGCACTGAAGGTGATGGTTAGAACACTAAGTGTTGCACAGTTATCTCTCTTTTCTCAGAGGGAGAGTTGGGGTGAGGCATCTTGAACAAGATGTGCTCTTCCCCTAGTTGTAAAATCAGTTCTCTCTTTGCTATATCAATGATACCACTGGCACTGGATAGGAAAGGTCTTCCAAGGATGATGGATTCATCCTCATCTTCCTCAGTGTCTAAGATTATGAAGTTTGCAGGGATGTAAAGGTCTTCAACCTTCTACTAAGCCATATGTTTTTTTCATTGACTTGTCTGCCATTGATGAGTCTATATTTGATGATAATTTTTTGCTTAATTTGGATGCATTTCATCACATAAACTCACACTTAATTACTTGAATAGCATACTTTTGTGTTTTCTCCCTAAATTGATCCTAAATGTAAAAACATGTGTTTTTCGTGCTTAAATTAGTGATTTTAATCCCACTTTTATACCATTCGATGCCATGACATGTTTGTTGAGTGATTTTAGGTCCTTTAGGCAAGAATGGATAGGAAAAAGTGGAAGGAAGCATGTACAAAGGGAGAACACATGAAGAAAACAAAGGAGAATCACACAGCCAAGTGTGTGTTCACACAATCCTCCGTGGGTACGCACAAGAGAAGAATCTTCAAGTGTGCGTACGCACAATCCTCCGTGCATATGCACAAGAAGAAAAATAAGCATGTGTGCATACGCATAGGACCCAGCGCGTGACTTCATTATTAATGACCAATTTTGGGGCCCTTTTGGCCCAATTTTGGGTCTCTTTTGGCCCAATTTTGGAAGGCTTGATGCTGAGTGGGAGTGCTATATGAAGGGGAAATGACCACGTATGAAGGCATTAGCTTACATTAGGTTTTATGAGGCTTACATTAGGTAGATTAATTAATTTAGGCATAGGAGTAGTGTAGAGTAGAGAATTCTCTCTTAGGGTTTATGTAGTTTCCATTGTAGCATTTTATAGCAAGCTTTGATCTTGGATTTTACTCATCTTTTGTAAGTAATCTTTAATTTCCTCTTTAATTTCACTACTTTTGCTTTTGTTTCCTTTGGTTCAAGTACTTTGTTAATATTTGCAATTTTAAGTTCTCGAAGTTTTGATTGATGAATTTACTGTTTTATGATTTATATTTGCTTGATTGCATGTTTATTGTTGATATTGTGAATAGTTTGGTTATAGTATTCCTTTTTCCTTCATAACCTTACATGTTTTTCTTTTATGCCCACAAGGTGTTTATGAAAATGCCAATTATCATATTGCAAGTATAGTCTACTGGAACTTAGGAATTAAAATTGATAATTAGCCTAGAGCTGGTTAGGAATTTTTTTCAAAATAAGATTGGTGTTGCAAGTATAGTCCTGATGGGATATTTTCGCGGAAAAATGAATTTCTCTAAAACACCCAAACTTAACCGGCAAGTGCACCGGGTCGCATTTCTTCAATTCTCCACCCAAGATCCAAGACAAGAAAAGTAAAGAGTGCTGGGCAAGAACAAGGAAGAAGAGAGATCAATTCTCCTCCCAAATTCTCTTGAATTAAAATAACAATGCTAAGAATTGTAAAAGTGAGCTCTCAATCAAACCAGAAAAGAAAACTCTCTGAAAACTCAAAGGGCAGCCCCTTTAAAACTTAAATTCTAATCTATTTATACACTTTCTTCAAATGGTCTTCAAGCCTTCATGGGCCTTTGCTCTTGGTGGAATTGGGTTGAGAGAGGCCTTGGTTGATTGCTCTTGGAGTTTGGAGAAGAACCGAATTGAACCGGGTTGGAATCATGAAAGCTTGAGTAAAAGTTGGAGTAAACGTTAGGGTCTAACTTTTGCTCCAACTTTTCACATCAGCACCCTTGTTTTGCTGATACCAACGTTGGGGCAAAAGTTAGGGGTCTAACTTTTGCTCCAATGTTGGCCTCCCCTTAGTTATTCATGGCGCCAACGTTAGCCAGAAAGTTAGGGGCTAACGTTGGCGCAAACTTTTGCTAGCCCAGGGAGTTTTTCAAGCGCCAACGTTAGCCAAAAAGTTAGGGGCTAACGTTGGCGCAAACTTTTGGTGCATCCAGGGAGTGTTTTTCATGCCAAAAGTTAGCCAAAAAGTTAGGGGCTAACTTTTGCTCCAACTTTTGCCCAAAAGTTAGCCAAAAAGTTAGGGGCTAACTTTTGCTCCAGCTTTTGCTTCCTGGTTCATAATTAATTGAAGACTCAAGTCATTCCTCCTAGCCATTCCTTCTTGCATCAACCTTTCTCCAAGCTTTCTTCACCTATCATTAATCAACCAAACACATCAAAGCTATGCTCAAAATCATGAGATATTCATTCTTTCATAATATGTGACATTTATAGCAAAAAACCTCATGAAATGGCATGAATTCATACATGGTTGATTAAATCAAAGGAAACATGAAAATCTACCAAATTGGCTTGCTTTTGGCTCAAGAAAGTGCATAATTCAATTGAAAACAAAAGAAAAAGGCTAGTGAAACTAGGCTAAGATGACTTGTCATCAAGTCCCAACCTGACAATCGACCATCAATCAAATTTTAATTCCAAGATGTCACAATCAATACAAAATAACCGGGAATTTTAATTCCCGAGCCGTCTTCCCTAGGAGTTGCAATGAGGTGCTCAATTATTGGCTCTGGGGGATTTGGGGGTTTTGATTATGAGAGGCAAGAAATTAAAATGGCAAGTAATTAAATGGAAAGCAAGTAAAAGCAATGAAAATGGAAATTAAATTGTAAAAAGAGCTCTTGGAAAGAATTGGAGAATTAAGTATTCCTATCTTAGTTATGGACCACAAACGTGATAATTGTGTATAATTAATCCCAATTAGTCAATCCTAACATCAAGAATTAGTCAAAAGGGCATAATTGATCTCAATCCACAAGTCCTAGCCAACTCTATTAATGGAAGGCTTCGAGTTAGTGGAAACTAAATCAACTAACAATCCTCACACAATGTAGAATGGACATCCACCACTCAAGTTCACCCAATTACCCAATTTCCCAACCAAGAGTGTGAAAAACTAGGCAAAAATCCAACCAAGCATTTTATCAAATATTTGGAAGGCATAAAAGGAAAGCATGGTAAAATGGCAAGAAATAATAAAATCTACAACTACCAAATGCAAGAAAATAATGATAATAATTCAACTAAACAAAAAGAACATGAAAACATAAATTGCATTACTTGAAATTAAAAGTAATAAAGTGTCATAAACCTAAAAGAACAAAAGAAGGGAAATAACAAATAGAATTAAAGAACAAAAGTGCAAGAACAATAAATGGCAAGGAAAACTAAATGAAAACTAGAATTAAACCTAAATTTCAGAGAGATTTAACCTAATCTATATTAATTCTAGAGACAAGGGAGAGCTTCTCTCTCTAGAATATGACCTAAATCATGTTTCTAATCTACCCTAATTGCTCTCCACTTGACATGGAATGGTGCCCCTTTGATATAGCACTCAATCAGCTTCAAAAAGTCCAAAACTGGGCTCTAGAGGCCCAGAAATCGCCCCCAGCGTTTTCTTTTAAGTGAGTCACGTGTGCTAAGTCGTGCATACGCATAGATGTTTGCGTACGCACGCTTGCTGAATCTTCCTCTTGTGCGTACGCACAGAGACTTGTGCATACGCACACATGGCTGTGTGCTTCTCCTTTGTTTTCTTCATATTTTCTCCCAATTGCATGCATTTCTCCCACTCCTATCAAGCCATTCCTACCTCTTACACCTGAAATCACTCATCAAAAGCATAAAGGCATCGAATGGAATGAAAATGGAATAAAATTGGTTGAATTAAGCACAAAATAGCATGTTTTCACAACTAAGCTCAATTTAGGGAGAAAACACAAAAGCATGCTATTTGAATGAATAAATTTGGGTTTATATGATGAAATCCACTCAAATCAATCCAAAATTTATCGTCAAATATGGATTTATCAATTCTCCCACACTTAAATAATAGCATGTCCTCATAACTTTGATAATCAAATATCGGACATAAAGAATTAAGCAAAACGAAGATCACAATCATAGAAGGAGCATATCACACAATGAACAAAAACTGTGGTTAGAATGTGTAACCACTCAATATAAGCTCAAAAACTCACAAGTTATTTCGTTCTATCTCTCTTCTATGCTCCATAAAAATCATTCAAGCATGTTTAAAAATAATTTTCCAAATTAATTAAATAGAAACCCCTAAAAACAAAATTCTTGGAAATCTTCGTTGTTTTTCACCAAAATTATTTCCTATATGTATGTATAATGTGATGGATGCAATTTCAAAAATTTTCTAGTTCTATTGCTAATTTTCAACATCCAAAAACTAACATGAACAATTAGGACAAAATTGAACTAGGTGCTATACTATTTACATTATCCAATCACAACTTCTATCTGTAAAATATATACCATGAAAAAATGCAAATGCCTCATGCAATAACTAGAAATAAACTAAGATATATATACCAAAAGAAAAATACAATGCAACAGTCAAAAGCACTCCAAAAATCTACAAGAAACATAAAAAAAAAAGAAACAAAAATGAAGTACAAAGTGATCGGAAAAGAAAGTTTACTCCCCAAAAATGGCGAATCCTCCTCCATACTTAAGCGTTGCACAGTCCTCTGTGCACGAACACAATCTGGGGGGGGAGGAAGCTTTAAAGCACTCCACCTTTAGCTGGTGGATGCGGGGGCTCGAGTTGCATGGAAATTGATACACGAAAACTTGACTCTCAACAGGTTTCCCTCGGCAATTATACCGAATTGTCGTCAAGTAAAAACTCACAATAGAGTGAGGTCGAATCCCATAGGGATTGATTGCTTGATCAACTTTCATTAGGGAAATGTTCTAGTTGAACTAAGCAAAATTGGACTGAGAATTTTAGAAAATTAAATGGCGGGAAACGTAAATAGAAAGGAATGTAAATAACAGAATTTAAATTGCAGAATGTAAATGGCAGAAAGTAAATTGCAAGAAGATAAATGGGAATGGGGTGATTGAGCATAAATGTAAACAACAGAAAATTAAAGAAAGGGAAAGATCAGAATGAGGAGGTTCATTGGGCTTAGGAGGTATTGCATTCTCCAGATCAAGTTCATCCTCATCTCTTCCTCAATCAATGCATTCATTATTTTCTTGGCAATCTTAGGTGATCGGATCCTAATGTCTTGGCAATCCAATCTCTCTAAGCTTGAACAATTGCCCAATGTCTTGATTTAATTACTCATGCGAAGAAATGAAGTTTGGTCACTGATTATACCACACACTTTCATAGATCAAAGTATTGGTAGGATTACATGTCACTATATCCATCCAACCCCCAATCTAATCTGATGTCAGAAAGCATTTCTAGCATGATTTCCTCATTCCTCTCTCAAGGTTCAGAGGAAATCCAAGTATGAGAAATTTCTCTCTTAAGATAATTACTCAATAGGATGAAGATCGAAAGCTTTCAAGTAAAATAAAGAGAAAAGAAAGAGGAAGGAAGATGAAAACTATTATTGATCCATTTAATTACAACAGAGCTCCCAAACCCAATAAAGAGGGGTTTAGTTGTTCATAGCTCAATTCCAACGGAACATGAAAAGAGAAAGAAAGTACATGAACTAGAAAGAAAAGTACTGAAAAAAAGTAATTCAGGGTTTCCCCTTTCAGTCTTCCCAACGTACAAATGATCAAAAGTTCCAAAAAAAGGTAAAAAGTCCCGAACTAACTTCAATTCTATCTACTTATACACTTTCTTCATTCAGTCTTGAAGTCTTTGGATAGGGACTTTGGCCTCTTGTTGAAGCTAGTTAGGAGTGGCCTTTAGTAACATTGATGATGACGTTTGCAAATTAACGTTCATACTCTGCATGGGTGCCATTTTGTATTGAAGTTGGAATTGACATTGGACTTCACGTTGGGGTTCAACGTTTAAACAAGAACGTTGGGTCAAACTTTGCAAGATAGTCCTGGAGTGTTTGCCATTAAGTTTGACCCAACGTTGGACTCAATGTTGGACCCAACGTTGGACTCAACGTTAGACCCAACGTTGGTGCATCAACATTTTCTTGCCCACGCCTGCGAATCACCTACGTGTACGCGTCACCACAGCATTTTGCGCGTGTGCGTTGCTCATGCGTGTGCGCAACTGGCTAAAATACTTGCCCATGCGTACGTGTCGCCCATGCGTACGTATCAATGCACATTTTTCCAACTCCAAAAACATGAAAATCATCGAGCACGTTGGAGGTAACGTTAGATCACCAACGTTCCCTCCAACGTTGGTACCTCTTCCCCTCAACGTTGCCAGCAACGTTGGACCACCAACTTTGGCTCCAACTATGCACCTTGAATTCCTCATGGCCAACGTTTGAGGTAGCGTTTGAGGTCCAACTTTGGCTCAAACGTTGCCTTCTCTTCTTTGCCTTAGCCACGTTTGAAGCAAAGTTGGAGGCCAACTTTGGCTCAAAGTATGGATTCTTGATTATAGACGTTTGAGGCAAAGTTGGAGGCCAACTTTGGCTCCAACTTTGCACCTCTTGAGCATGGATGTTTGAGGTAAAGTTGGAGGCCAACTTTGGCTCCAACATTGGTCTCTCCTCCTCTTCATCAACGTTGTCAATTTCTTGCCCCACTATAAACTATTATACATGGTTGGAAAGCTCTGTCAGCTTTCTAACCCAACTGGAAGCACCTCAATTGGATATCTGTAACTCAAGTTATGCTCCTTCGAAGGGGACAGGGTCGCTGGCGTTGGTGTGCAACGTTTGAGGCAATACATGTTAAGTAGTTTCTCTGATTGTTTGGATTCAGTGACTTGTCATTGAAGGGTTTCAATGTGTTGTTAAATGAAATTTGTGGTGGAACACCAAACTTAGAATCACACATTCACGCTTATATTTCTTTGGTGTGCAACACCAAACATAGCTCCTTGCAATAGAGGGAAATCTACTTAATTCTTTTATTGAAATAAATAAGAAGAGAGAGTTACCTCTGGTTGGGTTGCCTCCCAACAAGCCTTCCTTTAACGTCATTAGCTTGATGATTAATCTTTGTCAAGGAGGGTTGTAATGTCTCAGGTCTTCTTCCCTTGTAGTGAATCTGTCTCCGCTTGCCTCTTTGAGAATCTCTACATGCTCTAGGGATAAGATTTTATTGATGAGGTATACTTGAGGTAATTGAGATGGTATCACAGGAAAATGAAGTGGTATTAGTGGTTGGTGGATTGATAACACTCTGACCCCTGGAGAAAAATCTTCAGTGGGAATTTTTTTGTTCCTCTAACCTCTTGGCATTTTCTTCCTTCCCTCTTCTGGTGGTGCCTTATTCCTTGTGATCTCTTTGTCAGGAGGGATCTTGTTGCTTGTCTCATGTGGGAGTTGTGGCCCTAGCTCCTCCTTAATTTCTTCAGTCTGTAGCACCACCTTTACTTCTTTCTTTTCTTTCAGGCATGACCTTGGATGCTCTGGGGGTGATTCATTGGGTGCTTCTTTTAGGTTTGTATCTCCATAATCAACCTTCATGTATTCCTTGTGGCCATCCTTCAGGTCTTTGTTCTCTTATTCAAACTTATTTGAGGGTTTGAAGACATGAAAGGTGAGTTGTTCATCATGTATTCTCAATATCAACTCTCCCTGCTCAACATCTATGAGTACTTTGGCTATAGCCAAGAATGGTCTCCCCATAATGATTTGATGAAGGTAACTTTCTTCCATTTTAAGGACTACACAGTCTGTAGGGAGGAAGTACTTTCCTACTTTCACTAGTACATTTTCAACCACTTCTTTTGCTTGTTTCTGGGTCTTATCCGCCAATTGGATGATTACGTCTGTGGATTTTAACTCATTGATTTGCAGCTTCTTCATGAGAAACAGAGGCATTAGATTTATGCTCGCTCCCAGATCACAAAACCCTCTGTCAATCATTGTATCTCCTATAACGCAAGAGATGTGAAAACTCCCTAGATTCTTCTTCTTTTTAGGCAAGTCCTTCTGGATGAGGGCACTACATTCCTTATTCATTACTACTGTTTGTACCCCCTTCAAGGTACTCTTTTTGGTTAGCAACTCCTTCATGCATTTAATATATGTGGGAATCTGTTGGAGGGTTTCAATGCAAGGAATATTGATATGGAGAGATGCAAACATATCTAGGAACCTTAATCTCACTACCACTAAGTCTTTGAGGGAATGGTGCTTTTGGTACATATGGTTTCAGGATTTCCTTCTCCATTGGTTCTTTCATCTGTGTAGAGTTAATTCATTGTTCTTTCTCCTCCGAGTTTTCCTGAGGAATTCTTTGGATGTTCTCTGTTGGCTTGCTAATCTCTTCTTCCAAAGTCTCCTCACTTGTAAGAGTGATTGCCTTGCATTCTTCCAACCTTACATTCTTTGTATCTCCTCTTGGGTTCTTCTCAGTATCACTTGGGAAGCTGTCAGTGGACTTTGGAATTTATTGAGACAGGTATCCTACTTGAGATTTAAGCCTCTTGATGGTGTCTCCTTGGTTCTTTATATTAGACCTTACTTCATCCTTGAATGCCTTGTTGTCTTGAACCTCTTTGCATAGATCTCCAAGCATAATAGCCTATCCTCTGATGGTGAATTGGAAATTGGATGCTGAGGATGACTATTTGGTGCTTGATATGAAGGTTGGTAAGAGTTTTTGTGTAGGGCTTGGTATGATCTTTGATTGGGTTGTTGATAAGTGGAGTTGTTGTAATGGTTGGAGTTGTGAGGTCTTTGGTCTTGGCTCTGGTTTTGTTGATTTCTCCACCCAAAGTTTGGGTGGTTCTTCCATCCAGGGTTATAAGTCTTGGAGTTTGGATGAGTTTCCAACATAGTTGACTTGCTCCCAATCACCTCCTTCCTCTGCATTTAACTCTTCTTGGACTGGTGGTTGAGTATTAATTGCTGTAACTTGATTTCTCTCCATTTGCTTGGTGAGGTCTGCCAATTGCTTAGTAATCATCTTGTTTTGAGCTAGTATTGCATCTATGTGATTCAGCTCCATCACCCCTCTATTGGTGCTTCTATCAGAGGCATAGAAGTATTCATTATTAGCCACTGTTTCAATGAAATCAATGGCTTCCTCTAAGTTCTTCTTCTTATTGAGAGAGCCTCCGGAAGAGTGATCTAAGGCCTTCTTTGACTATTGTTACAGACCTTCATAGAAAATGTATAGCTGTACCCATTCATTGAACATGTCAGGTGGGCACTTCCTTGTCAGCTCCTTGTATCTCTCCCATGCTTCATATAGAGTTTCACCATCTTGTTGCCTGAATGTTTGAACCTCAGCCCTCAATTTGTTAACTCTTTGGGGAGGGTAAAACCTTGCTAAGAACTTGTTCACCATATCTTCCCAAGTTGTCAAACTCTCCTTAGATAAAAGGGAAACAGAAGCAATCTATAGGTGTCAGGATTAACACCGTTGGACTTCACTCTATCACAGATTCTCAGGAATGTGGTTAAATGTTGATTGGGGTCTTCTTGGATACTTCCTCCGAATGAACTATTGTTCTGGACAAGAGTGATGAGTTGAGGCTTTAACTCGAATTTATTGGCATGGATGGTTGGTTTTAGAATGTAACTTCCACAATTTCCTGGGTTTGGGTTGATGTAAGAGCCTAGAACTCTTCTCTCCTGCCCAACATGGTTACCAGCACCTTCTCCAGCATGGTTGTGAACGTCTTCTTCCATTGTAACGTCTAGTGTAATATCCAAGACTTTTGAAAAGTCCTACTTTGAACTAATCTCAAATCATATATTCGTTTACAATTTTAATTTCAAAAATTATTTTATTGGAAATAATTTAAGGCAATTTTGATTAATTAGATTTGAAATAAATTAAGGCTTTGTCCAAACTCTATACATAAGGATCATTTTTCCAAACTCCAAGAGCAATCAACCAAGGCCTCTCTCAACCCAATTCCACCAAGAGCAAAGGCCCAATTGAAGGCTTGAAGACCATTTGAAGAAAGTGTATAAATAGATTAGAATTTAAGTTTTAAGGGGGCTGCCCTTTGAGTTTTCAGAGAGTTTTCTTTTCTGGTTTGATTGAGAGCTCACTTTTACAATTCTTAGAATTGTTGTTTTAATTCAAGAGAATTTGGGAGGAGAATTGATCTCTCTTCTTCCTTGTTCTTGCCCAGCACTCTTTACTTTTCTTGTCTTGGATTTTGGGTGGAGAATTGAAGAAATTCTGTTTCAATCTCACCTTGGAATCTTGTTTAATTTTCTGCTTAATTGAATTTCAGTTTCGGTTAATTGCTTTTCATCTACTTTCTTTGCAATCTACATTTCTTTTGCAATTGTTCTTGTTGGATCTAGGAAGGCATTGAGATCTAGACTTGGTTTTCTAGTCTCTGGGTCCTGAGATCCAAATCCCCAATTTACATTCTGTTTCTTTCCTTTCTATGTTCATTTACTTTTCTGCTTCATATCCGGTTCAACCCCAATTCCCTTTTACTCTTCTGTTTTATGCAATTTAACTTTTCCTTGTTTAAATCCAAGCCCCAATTCCCTTTACAATTCCAGCCGTTTACATTTCTTGCATTTTAAGATTCCGCTATTTACATTTCTTACATTTTAAGTTTCTGCTATTTAATTTCTTGTTCTTTAAGATTCAGCACTTTAAATTCCAGTTCTCTTTAATTTCATGCAATTCATCCATTTCCTTTACTTTCTATGCAATTTAAATTCTGCAAATCACAAATCTCTTAACCAAATCTTGATTCGCTTGACTAAATCAACCACTAAACTAAATTGCTCAATCCTTCAATCCCTGTGGGATCGACCTCACTCCCGTGAGTTATTATTACTTGATGTGACCCGGTGCACTTGCCGGTTAAGTTTGGGTGTTTTGGAGAAATTCGTTTTTCCGCGAAAATATCCCATCAAGTTTTTGGCGCCGCTGCCGGGGATTGATTAGATTGACAATGATTAAGTGAGGTGGTGATCTAGATCTAGCATTTTTATTTTCTGTTCCTTTAATTTTCAATTAACCCACTAACTGTTTGAATTTTTGCTTAAGCTAACTAAAACTTCATTCTAGCAATAGATTGAAGTGTCACTGGTTTGTGTGTTTCTTATGTTCTATTTGTATGTCAGGTACAAGAAGAAATACACCCATCTTTCATGAACAAGACGAAAGAACTCTTAGAAGGTTAAGAAGAGCTGAAAGAGGGAAAAATATTGTTGGAGAAGAGGAATCAGAAGAAGAATTCCAAGATATGGAGGAACATTCAACTAATCCACCAGGTGGAGCAGACAACAACAATAACAATCCACCCCAGTGGAGAGTTTTAGCG
>NC_029789.2:83953787-83975741 GCF_000816755.2 Arachis ipaensis
CCGAGTGACACAATCCCAAATCCTAAGGAAGAATGCAAGGCAATACAATTAAGGAGTGGGAGAACATTGATGAGCAACAATGACACTACTAAGAAGCAAGTAGAGAGCAGCAAAAGACCAATAGAAGAGGAACAGCTAACACACACAGAGGAAGCCGATGATGATGATGCAATGGCAAGCAAGGAAGCTTCAAAGCAAACTCAAGCAAAGGAGGAACAATCAAAAATTCAAAAAAAAGGGAATGAAGCAGTTGAAAAGCCAACCAAGAATCAAAAGCAACAAGCAGAGAAAACCTTTGTACCTCCACTGCCATATCCCCAGAGGTTCAACAAAGAAACCAAGGACCAGCATTTTCATAAGTTCCTTGAAACTTTCAAAAAGCTGGAAATCAATATTCCTTTTGCTGAAGCACTTGAGCAAATGCCTCTGTATGCCAAGTTTTTGAAGGAGCTTATAAACAAGAAAAGAAGTTGGCTTGAGAAGGAAACCGTGTTACTCACCGAGGAATGCAGTGCTTTGATTCAAAGGGGCATTCCACCAAAACTCAAGGATCCAGGAAGCTTTGTAGTCTCATGCACCATTGGCAGAATAATTCTCAACAAAGCTCTCTGTGACCTTGGTGCCAGCATCAACTTAATGCCTCTCTCAATGATGAGAAAACTTGCTATAGAAGAGCTTAAACCCACCAGGATGTCATTGGTCATGGCTGATAGATCAATCAAAACACCCACTGGAATTGTGGAAAATCTGTTTGTAAAGGTTGGGGAGTTTATTTTCCCAGCAGATTTTGTGATTTTGGATACTGAAGAGGAAGAAAACAATTCAATCATTTTGGGAAGGCCATTTCTAGCCACAGCAAGAGCCACTATTGATTTAGAAAAAGGAGAAATGATCTTCAGGATCCACAATGAACAAATGGTCATAAACATCTTCAAGTCAATGCAACACATTCCCGAGCAAGAGGATTATGTGAGAGTGGACATGATAGAGAGTTTGGTGGAAGAAATTGATGACCTGAAGGGAATCAGCCCTGCAGTGTGTATGCATAAGATCCTCTTGGAAGATAATTCCAAACCAGTGGTTCAAGCACAAAGAAGGCTAAATCCCACAATGAAGGAAGTTGTCCAGAAGGAAGTAATGAAGTTGTGGAATGCAGGGATAATCTTCCCAATATCTGACAGCCCATGGGTAAGTCCGGTTCAAGTTGTACCAAAGAAAGGAGGAATGACGGTCATCACTAATGAGAAGAATGAGTTGATCCCTACTAGAACAGTGACTGGGTGGAGGATGTGCATAGACTATAGAAGATTGAATGATGCCACCAGGAAGGACCATTTCCCTCTCCCATTCATTGATCAGACGCTGGAAAGGTTGGCCGGCCATGCCTATTATTGCTTTTTGGACGGATATTCTGGGTATAATCAAATCGTGGTTGACCCCAAGGACCAAGAGAAACTGCCTTTACATGTCCATTTGGAGTCTTTGCATACCGGAGGATGCCCTTTGGGCTCTGCAACGCCCCTGCCACATTTCAAAGGTGTATGCTCTCCATTTTCTCTGATATGGTCGAAAAGTTTTTAGAAGTCTTCATGGATGACTTCTCTGTTTTTGGTGATAATTTCAATGCTTGCCTAAACCATTTAACCCTTGTCTTGAAACGGTGCCAAGAAACTAATTTAGTTTTGAACTGGGAGAAATGCCACTTCATGGTACCCGAAGGGATTGTTCTTGGCCATAAAGTTTCAAGAAAAGGAATAGAGGTTGATAAGGCAAAGGTTGAAATCATAGAAAGACTCCCTCCACCAATTAATGTGAAATCTGTTAGAAGTTTCTTGGGGCAAGCCGGATTCTACAGAAGGTTTATCAAGGATTTTTCAAAAATAGCTAAACCTTTGAGTAATCTACTAATGCTTGATAACTCTTTTGTTTTTGATGAAAACTGCCAGCAAGCCTTTGAAACTTTAAAAAACAAACTCACAACAGCACCAATTATCACACCTCCAGATTGGGAGTTACCCTTTGAACTCATGTGTGATGCAAGTGACCTTGCAATTGGTGCTGTACCCACTCAGCTGGAGGATCATTGCAACTGATGAAAACAGCAGAAGAAGCTCAAAATCTTATTGACATGGTGGCTAATAACCAATATTTCTTTGGCCATCAGAGACAACGCCAACCATCACTAAGGAAAGGAGTGTTAGAAATGGAAGGGGTGGATACCATCCTAGCTCAAAACAAGATAATGCAACAGCAGATTCAAGAACAATTTGAGCAGATGGCTAAGAAGATTGATAGTTTACAAGTTGCAGCAGTGAATACAAGCCAACCATCAACCACATGGGGACAAAATGAAGAAAACCAAGAAAATCAGCGGCAGGAACAACCTCAATATGTGCACAACCAAGGCTCAGGCCAAAATGAGGTTTATGGTGACACCTACAATCCATCCTGGAAGAACCATCCAAATCTCAGATGGGGAGATAACCACACCCACAGCCAGCAACCGTGGCAGAAAAACTTCACCTTTTGCAGATCCAGCAAGCACCTTGGTTTGCTGACATAGCAAACTACAAAGTGGGAAGAAAGATACCTCAAGACTTTTCTAAGCAACAAATGAAGAAGTTAATCAATGAGGGAAAGAAATTCTTATGGGATGAACCCTTCCTGTTCAAGAGATGTTCTGATGGAGTAATTAGAAGGTGTGTCCCTGAGAGTGAAATGAGGGATATCCTGTGGCACTGCCATGGTTCAACTTATGGTGGACACTTTGGCCCAGAGAAGACAGCTGCAAAGATATTGCAGAGCGGCTTCTATTGGCCAACTATCTTCAAGGATGCCAGAGAATATGTTCACCAATGTAATGAATGCCAGAAAGCAGGAGGATTAACAAGAAGGAATGAGATGCCTCAAAACTTCATCTTGGAAATGGAATTATTTGATCTATGGGGAATTGATTTCATGGGGCCCTTTCCCCCTTCCTATTCTTTCACATATATCTTAGTCGCAGTGGAGTATGTCTCAAAGTGGGTGGAAGCCATAGCTACGACCACCTGTGATGCACAGATTGTCCTCCAATTCCTTAAAAAGCACATTTTCACAAGAGATGGAGTGCCCAAGAGTCTTGTCAGTGATGGTGGAAGTCACTTTTGCAACAAACAGATGGAGAAGCTCCTCCACAAATATGGAGTAATCCATAAAGTGGCTACACCTTACCACCCTCAGACTAATGGCCAGGCTGAACTAGCAAATAGGGAATTAAAGAAGATCCTAGAGAAAACAGTAGGAAGCACAAGAAAAGATTGGGCTAGGAAGCTAGAAGATGCATTATGGGCATATAGGACAGCTTTCAAAACTCCTATTGGCAAGTCACCCTTTAAGATATTGTATGGCAAATCCTGCCACCTCCCTGTAGAGCTTGAACACAGAGCTTTTTGGGCCACTAAACTCCTCAACCTTGATTCCCAAGCTGCAGGAGAAAAAAGGTTGTTGCAACTAAATGAGTTAGATGAATTCAGGATAGAAGCTTATGAGAGTGCTAAGATATACAAGGAAAGAGCTAAAAGGTGGCATGACAAAAAAATCACAAAGAAGGAATTCAAGCCAGGACAGCAAGTGCTCCTGTATAATTCAAGGCTTAAGATTTTCCCTGGCAAACTGAAGTCATAGTGGACTGGTCCATACTTGGTGACAAAGGTTTTTCCTTATGGGAGCATTGAACTGCTAGATGAAGCAACAAAGAATCAATTCACAGCAAATGGTCACAGAGCAAAGCTATACTTGGGAGGACAATGGGATAAGGAAAAAGAGGTCCAGAACCTACAGCCTTCTTGAAAGGAATTGAAGGATGTCAAGCTAGTGACAATAAAAGAGCGCTTGTTGGGAGGCAACCCAACCTGAGGTAGTTTTCTTTTCATAACTTTTTCAATAAAAATGTTGAATAATTGATATGTATTGCAAGGAGCTAAGTTTGGTGTTGCACACCAAAACAATTTAAGGGAGAATGAAGGATTCTAAGTTTGGTGTTCCACCAAAATCTCATTTAAAAGCATACTCTCACTTCCTGCATAATGCTAGCTCCAAGCAATCAGACAAATTATTCAACCATTTAATTGCTTTTAGTTTTTGTTCCATAACCTTTAGCAAGGCCAAAAGAAGTCATAAGTAGACAACCTGTTGCATTAGAGACAGTGGCAAGGAATTAAGTTTGGTGTTCCCACACCAAATTAAATCCAAAAGCCACACTCAATTCATGCATACTAACTGGTCATCTAAGGGCTTGAGAAGCAAGCAACTTTTGAGAATTATGCAGGGAATTCACCACCATTTGAAGACACTATGCATCATAACTCAAAAGGGCACAACAGAAGGAAGGACAAAGGAACTGCAAATCAATAGGTTGTATTCACACTTAATTCTTACTGTTGAAAAATGTTTTGACTTGTGTTTTGTTAAAGTGTTCATCTAATACAAGTAGAATCACTCTTAGAATAAGAAAGCTAGTCTATGTGTGTGCTTGTGTGTTTAATTTCACTGAACAAAAAGCATGCTTTGTCCCCTGCATTTTCAATTCAATAAAAGAAATGTTTGAATGTGAAGTGAGATAGTTATCTGTTAGATAGAAGTATAATAAAAGTAAGTGGTGGTATGAATGTGTGATTGCATAATAGCTCACTTTTAATGAATAAGAGAACTAGGATGTCTCCTCTTAAGTAGAAAGTGGCCTACTGTATATGAATCTCAATCAAATAAAAATCCTTGGTTAGAAAGAAAAACAAAAAGAAAGAAAAAAGGGGAGAAAAAGAAAAAGCCAAAGAGTGGCAGAACAAAAGAAAAACAAAAAGAAACAAAGCTGGACACCAATAGCTTGAACCTTAGAATATATGCCTGTGGTGTCTTTGTATTAGGATCTGCTTGGATTATTAAGCTCTTTGGAGTGCATCAACACTTGATGACTTGGGTTAACTAACCCGGGATCATCAGCTGAAAGTCCACTATCAAGAGCAACCTAACTACAAGGCATTTAGTAGCCCAAAGAGGTGCTGGGCATCAATGTTCTAAGAAGGAATGTGAGCCAAGTGTCTATAGTGAATAATGTGTCAAGTATAAAGAAAATGAAATGAACTTGCTACACATGACACTCAAATAAAGCTTATGAACAAGATAATAGCCAAGGATAAAGGAATAATGAGAGGTCATAGCAGTATGTTACTTGAAGCTTGAAGGAGGCTTTCTAGGCTTAAGAGACAATAAGAGGTGAGTGTGTACATATCCACATAAAACCCCATGAACTACCAATAACATTCTACTAGCATGAACATCCTCTTCCATTTCATTCTTTCTTCTCAATAAATCATTTCTTGCTTGGAGACAAGCAAGCTTTAAGTTTGGTGTTGTGATGTCAAGTCATCTTAGCCTAGTTTCACTAGCCTTTTTCTTTTGTTTTCAATTAAATTATGCACTTTCTTGAGCCATAAGCAAGCCAATTGGGTAGATTTTCATGTTTCCTTTGATTTAATCAACCATGTATGAATTCATGCTATTTCATGAGGTTTTATGCTATAATTGTCATATATTATGAAAGAATGAATATCTCATGATTTTGAGGATAGCTTTGATGTGTTTGGTTGATTAATGATAGGTGAAGAAAGCTTGGAGAAAGGTTGATGCAAGAAGGAAGGGCTAGGAGGAAGAGAGAACAAAAAGTTTGAGCAAAAGTTTGCCCTCAAACTTTAGCTCAAACTTTTGGATTAATTATGAACCAGGAAGTAAAATCTGGAGCAAAAGTTAGACCCCTAACTTTTTGGCTAACTTTTGGGCAAAAGCTGGAGCAAAAGTTAGACCCCTAACTTTTTGGCTAACTTTTGGCATAAAAAACACTCCCTGGATGCACAAAAAGTTTGCGCCAACGTTAGCCCCCTAACTTTTTGGCTAACGTTGGCACATGAAAAACACTCCCTGGACTAGCAAAAGTTTGCGCCAACGTTAGCCCCCTAACTTTTTGGCTAACGTTGGCGCCATGAATAACCAAAGGGGGGCCAACATTGGAGCAAAAGTTAGACCCCTAACTTTTGCCCCAACGTTGGTATCAGCAATTTACTGTTTTCATGCTCATTTTACTTTTCTGTTTTAGATCCGATTCGATCCAAGTCTTCTTCTATTTCTCTGCTTGTTGTAATTTTACATTTCCTTGTTTAATTTCTGCAAATCCAACTCCCCATTCCCTTTACAATTCAAGCCATTTACATTTCTTGCACTTTAAGATTTTGCAATTTACATTTCTTGCGTTCTAAGTTTCTGCCATTTAATTTCTTGTTCTTTAAGATTCAGCACTTTAATTCCTGTTCTCTTTAATTTCATGCCAATTACCCATTCCCTTTACTTTCTATGCAATTTAAATTCTGCAAATCACAAATCTCTCAACCAAATCTTGATTCGCTTGACTAAATCAACCACTAAACTAAAATTGCTCAATCCTTCAATCCCTGTGGGATCGACCTCACTCCCGTGATTTATTATTACTTGATGCGACCCGGTGCACTTGCCGGTTAAGTTTGGGTGTTTTGGAGAAATTCGTTTTTCCGCGAAAATATCCCATCAGTACTCTAACTCGTTACCACCATTGCTGACTGCCGCTGCCACCGTGCCACTAATCGCCATCACGAGGAAGACTAGGACTGAGGGAGAAAGCCGTGCGAGGAGAAGGATTCACCGTCGCCGCCGTTCATGAGAGAGAGAGAGAGACGCGTTGTGCAGGAGTTGCTGCCATGGAGTGTGTCACCGTTGAGAAGTCGTCGCCGCCAGATCCACCGCTACCAGAGCTTCTGGCCGAGCTTCTGCCGCTGGGAAAGCCACTGTCGGTAAGGGTTTAAGTTGGTCTTCGTTCCTTTGGAGTTTTCGGGAGTTTTATCATCACTGCATATTTGTTACAGTCGCCATCGCCGGAGTTCTGGTCGCCGCTGCCGCTCGAGGTAGTTGTCGGCAAACCGGTTCAGCTATCACCGCTGTTTTGTTTTCTTAGTTTGGTAAGTATTTGTGTTTTGGAAACCCCTGTGTTAGTATTCTATTATGTTTGATTATAAACTCTAAGGTTTGGTAACATAGGTTCGAGTTTTGTATGTTGAACGCCGCTTTTTAGTTGTTGTGGGTGCTGCGAAAGTGATAAGGGGTTGTGTTTGTGGTTGTTGTTGGTTTTGAGCTGAGAGGAAAGAGTTTGATTGATGCGTTCGGTTATGGTTTTGACGAGTCGAGGTAGGGGCTTTTTATACAAACTAATTTATTTTAAATGGGAATCGTTATAAATAGATATGCTGTGCAAAATATATTTCTGGTGATTATGTGAGTCTTATGAATTGTCTAATTTTGTCTTGAATGATTATCGTTGCCTGTTTGATGGAAATACTGTCTGCTTTTGATAAATTGGAGATTTCTGAATTGGTTGATTTGAAATGGTTCTTGATAATCTGAAAGTTGAGTTTTCTATTTTACTGGAAACTGATTTGGTCTTGAACCTATTGGAAAGAGTTGAGGATTGGTTTGGTTGGGACCCATAAAGGGTGGCAAAGTCCAAGTTTTAGGGAAGATGCTGCCAAAATTTCTATAAAATCCGAGATTTTATTTGAAACGGTATTTTAAAAGGGAATGGGTTATGCCATGAACTGAATTACTGATAAATGGATTAGGTTTAAACCCTGTTATTAAGAAAATTATTATATTTTGAATGTAAACTATTTTATAAAAGAATCATGTTTTAAAGTCAATTTAAAGATGAAAATAATTATGTTTTGGAGTTTGATTAAGTAAGCAAGATTGAAGGAGTTTTAATGGAGTTCGATTAACTAATTTTACCTTACGACATTTTAGGAAAAGTTTGAAGTATTTTCTGAAACTTTGATTTAGTAAAACTGAAACAATTTCCGAGCCTATGGAAACAGATTTAAAAATGAAACTGAAATTGCTTTTCGGTTTAAATGATTTGGTTTTGGGTTTAAGTAAGTTGGTTTTGAAATTGGTTCGGAATATTTGGATACATGACTTGGTTTTGGTTTAAATTCAATTTTATTTATTCAAATCAAGAAGTTAAGGTTTGGAGGTTTTCAATGAATTTAAGAAATGAGAGCTTATTCTCCCCTGAAGTCTTGAGACTCCACTGAGGAATTTTATGACCAAGTCCTGATTTAGAAATGAGTGATTTTGAGTCTTTCAAAAGAGATTTTGAATTTGGTATAGTTTTGAGATTGTTTGAAAGTGTTGGAAAGATATGGAAAGTGACTCCGTTTTGAATTCGGATCAATAGAGCGGGCACGCGCAAAATCCTGAAAAGTGATCCGAGCACTATATCTCGGGGGTTTCCATATGATGATCCTGAAGGGCGACGTCTCCATGGAGATATGTCAAGTTGGCAGTTGAACCGACAATGTGATATCACAGCTAGTAGGACAGACATTCATCTTTGCATTTATGTGACATTGTTTGGGTGTGCATATTGTAATTGGTTTGCTTATGTGAATACCTATGTTAATTGCTAACTGCTATATTTGTTCAAATTTCTATTGATTGTGTTTGAACTACATTATTTGTGATTGTGTTTGATTGGTTAGTTTGTGATGAATTGGTTGATGACTGAGTTGTTTGGGTCGAGGGCTGTGTTGGATTGGATGGGCTTGAGGCTGTGGTTGGTATGTTGAGTTCTAGTTCTGTTTAAAGTATCTGACTGGTTCAACATAGACTTAATGAACCTATGCTTGGAACGGGATGATCATTTATACCGCCTAGGTAACTGCTTTCATGGTTATGGTCTAGAAAAGTATGAAAAATCAAACTCTTACAGCATAGACTTAATTGAACCTATGTTTGGGACGTGTTGGTCATTCATACTGTCTAGGAAAAACTTTTCAAATTTTACAAGAAAGAAAAAAGGTTTTGTTTTTAAATATTTGTGAAATTTACCAAGTCTTCTAAAAGGATATTTGGATTTCGAATGTGAACCCATGGTTTTTGGAAAGACTCATAAGACAAGCAATGATCACTGTACTTTAAGAATAATTTTATTTTAGGTATCTTGTTATAGCAATCTATGTAATCCTATAGTGAGAACAAGCAAAGATGATGTTCTCACTCCCCTACAGGTTATTCCTTTTCAGGATATTGACGACGAAGCTTCAGAAGAGTTATGTTTATTTTCTTTTTATTTGGTATTTTTGTATTATCTTAGCTATTATGTTTCCCTCGCCTTTATCTTTATTAAGTTTGTAAGAGGGATAGGAAATTGTGATATATGTATGTTTGTAAGTTATTTTTATATATATATATATATATATATATATATATATATATATATATATATATATATATATATATATATATATATATATATATATATATATATATATATACATATATATATATATATCTATCTTAAGGTATTGTATCTGGTTTATATGTACATGTATTTTTATGTTTTTAACGAGAAAGTGTTTTTGAAAGATTATGCGGTTTTAAGTTTTAACATGCTCCTATTTTAGTATTAAATCCATTTAGAGTTGTCGTAATACCCAAGCTATCAGAGTGGCGCAGTCGGAAGGGTGACATTCGGATAGTGAGGGTGTTACATCTAGATTTTTTTCCAGTCTTCTTCACCAAGGAAGGTCCTCTCAGGTTCACTATCAAAAGAAGTTGAGGCTCCTCCTCTTCTACCTGTCATAGACTCAACAAACAACAAGCAAACAGCAAGTGAAGTGTTCATTGTTAATGAAAATTATAGTTAGAGTGGTTAGAGCAATTAATCGAACAGTTAGTGGATAAATGTGAGAAATGTAAATAACAACAAAAATGAAAGTAAAATTGCTGAGAATTAAAGTTAACAGACTAAAATTAAATTGATCAATCAAAAGAAAAGAAAAATGTTAAATCTAGTTATCCTCCAACTTAATCATTGTCAATGCAAAATCAATTCCCGGCAACAGCGCCATAAACTTGATGCAGAAAAACTTGTCTCTCAACAAGTTTTCCTCGGCAAGTATACCGAATTGTCGTCAAGTAAAAACTCACAATAGAGTGAGGTCGAATCCCACATGGATTGATTGGTTGATCAACTTTAATTAGAGGAGTGTTCTAGTTGAACTAAGCAAAATTTGATTAAGAATTGCAGAAAATTAAATGGTAGGAAACGTAAATAGCAAGGAATGTAAATAACAGAATTTAAATTGCTCAATTAAAATGGTAGAAAGTAATTTGCAGAAAGATAAATGGGAATGGGGTGATTGAGCATAAATGTAAACAGCAGAAAATTAAAGAAAGGGAAAGATCAGAATGGGGAGGTTCATTGGGCTTAGGAGTTATTGCATTCACTGGATCAAGTTCATCCTCGTCTCTTCCTCAATCAATGCATTCACTGATTTTCTTGACAATCTTAGGTGATTGGATCCCAATGTCTTGGCAATCCAATCTCTCTAAGCTTGAACAATTACCCAATGTCATCATCTAATTGCTCATGGGAAGAGATAAAGTTTGGTCACTGATTATACCATACACTTTCATAGATCAAAGTATTGGTAGGATTACATGTCACTATATCCATCCAACCCCCAACCTAATCCGATGTGAGAAAGCATTTCAAGCATGATTTCCTCATTCCTCTCTCAAGGTTCAGAGAAAATCCAAGTATGAGCAATTTCTCTCTCAAGACAATTACTCAATAGGATGAAGATCGAAAGCTTTCAAGTAAAATCAAGAGAAAAGAAAGAGGAAGGAAGATGAAAACTATTATTGATCCATTGAATTACAACAGAGCTCCCTAACCCAATGAAGAGGGGCTTAGTTGTTCATAGCTCAATTCCAACGGAAAATGAAAAGAGAAAGAAAGTACATGAACAAGAAAGAAAAGTACTGAAAAAAAGTAATTCAGGGTTTCCCCTTTCAGTTTCCCAAAGTTCCAACAATCAAAAGTTCCCAAAAAAAGGTAAAAAGTCCCTGACTAACATCAATTTTATCTATTTATACACTTTCTTCATTCAGTCTTGAAGTCTTTGGATGTGGGCTTTGGCCTCTTGTTGAAGCTAGTTGGGAGTGGCCTTTAGTAACGTTGATGAGGACGTTTGCAAATTAACGTTCATACTCTGCATGGGTGCCATTTGGTATTGAAGTTAGAATTGGCGTTGGAGTTCACGTTGGGGTTCAACGTTTGAGCAAGAACGTTGGGTCAAACTTTCCAAGATAGTGCTGGAGCATTTGCCATTAAGTTTGACCCAACGTTGGACTCAACGTTGGACCCAACGTTGGTACATCAACGTTTTCTTGCCCACGCGTGCGCGTCGCCTACATGTATGCGTCACCACAGCGTTTTGCACGTGTGCATCGCTCATGCGTATGCGGAGCTAGCTAAAATACTCGCCCACGCGTACGCGTCGCCCTCGCGTACGCGTCACTGCACATTTTTCCAACTCTAAAAACTTGAAAATCATCGAGCACTTTGGAGGTAACGTTGGATCACCAACGTTCCCTCCAACGTTGGCACCTCTTCCCCTCAACGTTGCCAGCAACGTTGGACCACCAACTTTGGCTCCAGCGTTGCACCATGAGTTTAGTAGTTTGAGGCATAGTTGGATGCCAACTTTGGCTCCAACTATGCACCTTGAATTAAGTAGTTTGAGGCATAGTTGGGGGCCAACTTTGGCTCCAACTATGCACCTTGAATTCCTCATGGCCAACGTTTGAGGTCCAACTTTGGCTCAAACGTTGCCTTCTGTTCTTTGCCTTAGCCATGTTTGAAGCAAATTTGGAGGCCAACTTTGGCTCAAACTATGGCTTCTTGATTATAGACGTTTGAGGAAAAGTTGGAGGCCAACTTTGGCTTCAACTTTGCACCTGTTGAGCATGGACATTTGAGGTAAAGTTGGAGGCCAACTTTGGCTCCAATGTTAGCCTCTCCTCCTCTTCATCAACGTTGCCAATTTCATGCTCCACTATAAACTATTATACATGGTTGGAAAGCTCTGAATGTCAGATTTCTAACCCAACTAAAAGCACCTCAATTGGATATCTGTAACTCAGGTTATGCTCCTTTGAAGGGGACAGGGTCGCTGCCGTTGGTCTGAAACGTTTGAGGCAACGTCGGCACACCAATGTCGGTAACAAATGCCAGATTCTGGAGTTCAAACGTATTGTCCACCCCATACTATTATATATTGTTGAAAAGCCCTAAAAGTCTACTTTCCAATGCCGTTAAAAGCGCATCGTTCGGAGCTCTAAAGCTTGAGTTACACTCCATGGAAGGTGACAAGGTCAGCTGGCCTTACCACAGGTTAATACTATGTTCATCTTTGCACTTTCGGGGCAAGATTTCTCCCTCAAATTTAGTGTCCACCATGTAGTGCCATATATGCTCAGAAAGCTATAGATCCCTACTTTCTAATGTTTTTGGAATCACTTTATTTGGAGCTTTTTAGCTAAAGTTATTCTTGTTTGAAGAAGGAACAGTCAAGCTGTCAGGAGCAACGTTTGTGGCAACATTGGTGAGCCAACTTTGGCCACCAACATTGCTTGCTCTGCTTCTTCTCTCCCCTTCTTTTGCTTCTTCTTACCTATCATCAACCAAACAAAATGCATCAAAGTATTTTCATAATCACAAGATAATGCATCATTCATAGCATCAAACAATTCTTGCATAAATCTCATGAAAATGCACATAATTAACAATGTTTGATTGAATCATGGCATGCCTACTCATGGCACATAATTAACAATATTTTCATCCAACTACTTGTTTATTGCTCAAGAAAGTGCATGAAACTAGCCTAAAACAACTAAAAATGGCTTGTGAAACTAGCCAAAATACCCTGGCATAAAAAATCTCCAAGTCCAATGCAGGGTTGGCATCTCTATACTCGGTGTCCTTCTCCTCTACTGGCTCATTGCCTTTATGTCTCATCTTCAAAAAGAATGAATAATGTATAATTAAGAATAATAGGGCATGGTGGTTAGCAAAAACTTGATGCAAGGATTCCCACACTCCGTACAACTGAACCAGCAAGTGCATTGGGTCGTCCAAGTAATACTTGAGGTGAGTCAGGGTTGATCCCACGAGGATTGTCGGCTTGGATCAAACAGTGGTTATCTTGTAAATCATAGTCAGGTGGATAGAAAAGTTGTATAGTTGTTTAAACGCATAAAAGTGAAACAAAAATAACGTTACTCAATAATTGTGAATTCAATAATAAGAACATGGTTAAGGATTCGGAGATGCTTTGTTCTTCTTGATCAATACTTTCTTACTGTCTAATCCAACTGTGAATGATTTATTCTATAGCAGGCTGTATGTGATCAATGCCGGTTTAAGCGGCCGCCAATCTTCCTCTAGGTTGAACACCAGGTTTAGTGTGCATCCAGTCTGAATGAGGGTGAAGCTCCTGCAGTCTATTCCCTTGGAGATCATACTCAAAACGCCACAGACAAGGTCAAATCTTCTGGATTAGAGAATGTTGTGCCTTGATTCTAGCCTTTACCATAAAGAGCCTAATCTCCCCATACCTCGGCTGAACTAATGTCTCGAGAAGTCCCCAATAATGTCGTGGATTAGTCGTCAAAGAGCTGCATCTTCAAGCTAGTTGTTCATTGATATCAGATGAAAGACGCTCACTGAACCCATGTAGAATAGAGATAACTTGTGACGGTTGAACTAATTCATAAGGTTGAAGAACGAAGATACATCTTAGGAGAGAATCAAACGCGAATTGAAAATTGAACAGAAGTACTTTTATTAATCCATAAAACTCAGCAGAGCTCCTAACCTTAAACTAGGAGGTTTAGGGGATCATACTATACATAGAATAATGTATAAACATGTAAAGTGGTGGAAGAAGATTAAAAGTCCTTAACATGGGTGAACTCTTGTCTATATATACTAATCTAATAACTAAGGATTACAGAAATATGATAGGCTTAGGCATGTAGTGCAAAAATCCACTTTCGGGGCCCACTTGGTGAGTGTTTGGGATGAGCTAAGGGTGTTTCCACGTGCTAGTAGGCTCCATGGGCGTTGAACGCCTGCTTGGGACACCCCCTTTTGGCGTTGGACGCTGGCCACCTCTCTGTGGGCGTTGGACGCTAGGACTGGGGTAGATAGTTGGCCACGCCGTTGAACGCTAGTTTTGGGCCTTTATCTCGAAAGACAAGTATAAACTGTTATATGTTCCTGGAAATCCCTGAATGTTAGCTTTCCATATCATTTGAGAATGCTCCATTTGGATATCCATAGCTACCAAAATGCTTGCTTTATGCACGAAGGTCAGATCCTAACACCATCTGCTACGCTTTCCTTGCCTCTGAATCAGAATTTGTCAAAACTCTCAGATTTCAGCCAGAAAATACTTGAAATACCATAAAACACAACAACTCATAGAAGAATCCGAAAATGTGAATTTTACAGCAAAACTTTTGAAAATATAATAAATCTTAAACAAAATATGCTAAAAGTTATATGAAAATGATGCCAATAAGCGTATAAAATATCCACTCATCAGTACTCTGCAGATTCTATGATCTTCAACCAAGCATTCAAGGGAACTTCAATGGGCTCCTCATGAACCTTAGGTTCTATCAGTTCTTTAATAGAGAAGTTCTCAGTGGGCTAAGGGTTGCCAACTATCCCTATTTTGGCATCCAACGCCAGAACCTGTTTTTCTTTGGGCATTGAATGCCCATCATGCATCCCTTCACTGGCGTTCAACACCAGTGGTTGTGCCTTTTTGGGCGTTGAACGCCCAGTAAGGTCTTCCTTACTGGTGTTCAACGCCAAATCATCTCCTTCAGATTAGGCCTCAATGTCCATGGTGATTCATTTGCACTCTTCTCTTGGGTTTACTTTAGTGTTACTGGGAAGAGTGTTAGGGAGAGTCTTAGGGATTCTCTTGCTCAGTTGACCAACTTGTACCTCCATATTTCTAATGGAGGACCTTGTTTCAATTATGAAACTATGAGTGGTGTTAGAGAGGTTGAAGACTACAGTCAGAAAGGCTCTGCCTAGATGTCTTCATATGTTCCTGAGAAGATGGAAATTGTGGTCTATTGTGGAACCTATTTTGGTTTCTTCCACTTTGATTATTGTTAAAGCTTGTTGAGGCTTCTATTGTAGGTGTTTCCATAGTGTTCTCCCATGTAATTCACCTCTTCCATTGTAGGTTGATCTGGATCATAAGCTTCTCCTTCATAGGAGGCTTCTTGAGTGCTGCCAGTTGCAGCTTGTGATATAGTCAAATGCTGAGGGATCATATTGACCTGCTGGGTCAAGATCTTGTTCTGAGCCAATATGGCATTCAGAGTGTCAACCTCTAAAACTCCTTTCTCCTGAGCTACCCCATTGTTCACAGGATTTCTCTCAGAAGTGTACATGAATTGGTTGTTTGCAACCATTTCAATGAGTTCCTATGCCTCTTTAGGCATTTTTTTCAAGTGGAGTCATCTACCAGCAGAATAATCCAAGGACATCTTGGATATCTCAGATATACTATCATAGAAGATTCTTAGGATAGACTACTCTTGAGAGCATGTCAGGAAGGCAACTCACTACTTGTATCTTTCCCAAAGCTTCATAGAGTGATTCACCCTCTTTTTGTCTGAAGGTTTGAACTTTCACTCTGATCTTACTCATCTTTTGGGGTGGAAAGAACTTGGCCAAGAAAGCATTGAGTAACTTTTCCCTAGAGTCTAGGCTTTCTTTAAGTTGAGAATCCAACCATATCCTAGCTCTGTCTCTAACAGCAAAAGGAAAAAGCATAAGTCTGTAGACCTCAGGATCCACTCCATTGGTCTTAACAGTCTCACAGATTTGCGAGAATTCAGATAGGAACTGATGTGGATCTTCCAATGGAGGTCCATGGAACTTGCAATTCTGTTGCATTAGAGACACTAATTGAGGCTTAAGCTCAAAGTTGTTTGCTCTAATGGCAGTTATGGAGATACTTCTTCCATAGAAGTTGGAAGTGGGTGCGGTGAAGTCACCAAGAACCTTCCTTGCATTTCCTTCATTATTCGGTTCAGCTGCCATGTCTGTACTTTCAGTTTCTTGTTCGAAAAGTTTTATGAGATCTCTTCCGGAGTGTTATGCTTTAACTTGTTGCAAACGCTTCCTTAGAGTCCTCTCAAGTTCAAGATCAAGATCAAAGAGAGGTTCTTTATCTCTGTTCATGCTTATAAACAAGAAAAGGAAAGCAAGAAAGAAGAATAATGGGAGCTCTATGTCAAAGAATAGAGGACTCCCTGTGAGATGTGAAGAAGAAAGATGAATGAAGATAGAGAGAAGAAGAGAAGAAGAACTCGAATAAATGGGAAGAAGAATTTGAAAATTAAGAAGTGAAAATAGAAACTAGAATTAAAATATTTTTGTTTTTATTTTATTTATTAATTGAATTCGAAAATAAAAGCTAATTAACTAAAAAGATTTGAAAATTGAATGATGATTTTCGAAAAAGAAGAGAGAGAAAGAAACAAGATGTTTTCGAAAATAGAAGAGAGAAGAATTAGTTAGGATGTTTTGAAAAAGAAGAAAGAGAAAACAAGTAACTAATTAATAAAGATTTGAAAATAAGATAAGATAGAAGATTAGAAAAAGATCTGATTTTGAAAATTTTGAAATTGGAATTTTGAAAATTGAAATTGAATTAAGATAAGATAAGATTTTGAAGATTGAATCTTAAATTTTGAATTTTGAATTGGAAACAAGATAAGATAAAAATTTGAAAAAGATTTGAAAATAATTTAAAAAAGATAGGATTTGAAGTTTAAAATTTGAAATTAAGATAAGATAAGATAAAGATTTTGAAATTAATATTTGAAATTTTGTTTGAAATTTTCGAAAATATTAATTAAAGATAGAAAAGAATTTTTTTTTCAGTTAATGATGAAAGAGAAAAACAACCAAAAGACACCAAACTTAAAATTTTTAGATCTAAGGACATAATTTTTCGAAAATTGAAGAAAGAAACACCAAAAGATATAAAACATAAAAATTTTAAGATTAAATCACGAAGAAAAAAACAAGAACAACTAGAATACCAAGAAGGAACACAAGGAACAATTTGAGAACTCAAAGGAAATCAGGAACAACTAAAGGACACCAAACTTTAAAACTTTGAAAATCAAAGACACTAATTTCGAAAATTTTCAAGGAAAATACTCAAAAACACCAATCTTATGAAATTTGAAATCAAAGACTCTAATTTTAGAAAAGAAAAGAAAAGAAACTTAAAGACTCAAGATGACTCAAAAAGACCCCAAACTTAAAGATTGACACAAGAATCAAACAAAAGACACTATTTTTGAAAGTTTTTTGGAAAGAAAGTAAGAAAATTCGAAACTTTTACCAAGAACAAAAACTAAAGACTGAAACAAAAGACAAAGATTGATTAAAAAAAGATTTTTTGAAAAATTTTTTATCTTTTTGAAAAAGAAAATAAAAGACTCAAAAAAATTAGTAAAAAGTACCTAATCTAAGCAAAAAGATAATCCGTTAATTGTCAAACTCGAACAATCCCCGGCAACGGCACCAAAAACTTGGTGCGTGAAATAAGAACTCGCACAACTGAACCAGCAAGTGCACTGGGTCGTCCAAGTAATACCTGAGGTGAGTCAGGGTTGATCCCACGGAGATTGTTGGCTTGAATCATGCTTTGGACACCTTGTAGATCTTAGTCAGGCGATTAAAAAAGATAGTTTGTTGAGATGAATGCATAAAACAGGAATAGGGATGAAATTACTTAATTTGAGTGAAACCAATGATAAGAGAACAGTTGAGGCTTCGGAGATGCTTCATTCTTCGAGATCAACCTTTCCTACTGTCTTCTCCAACTGTGAGTGATTCCTTCCATGGTAGGCTGTAAGCGATCAACGCCGGTTCAATGGCCGCCAATCTCCCTCCTTTAGGCCGAAAGCCAGGTTTAGTGTGCACCCAATCTAAATGAGGGTGAAGCTCCTGCAGTCCATCCCCTTGATGATCCTACTCAAAATACCATAAACAAGGTCAAATCTTCTGGATCAGAGAATGTTGCGCCTTTGGTTCTAGCCTCTACCACAAAGACCCTAATCTCCCCACACCTCGGCTGAACTGGTGTCTCGAGAAGTCCCCAACGAAGTCGTGGATTAGCCGTCTAAGAGATGTATAATCAAGCTGGTGGTTCAGTGATCTCTGGTTAAGGGCTCACACTGAACCCATGTAGAATGAAGATGATTGTCATGGATCATCTCAGTCATAAGGTTGAAGAACGGTGAAACATTTTAGAGTAGAGTCACACACGAATTGAATAGAACTGTAGTACTTTTATTAATTCATGAAAATCAACAGAGCTCCTATCCTTAACAAGGGTTAACTCTTGTCTGTATATACTAATCTATTGACTAAGGATTACATAAGAAGGTGAAACAGTCTTTTAGTGCGAAAATCCACTTCTAGGGCCCACTTGGTGAGTGTTTGGGTTGAACTTGAGTGTCTCCCACGAGCAAGGGTCCCTTAGGTGCGTGGAACGCTGGCTAGGGACCCCCTTTTGGGCGTTGGACTCTAGCCACCCATTTGTGGGCATTGAACGCTACGAATGGGGCAGTGGCTGGCATTGAACGCCAGTTTTGGGCCTTCATTTTTGAAGAAAAGTATGGATTATTATATATTTCAAGAATGCCTTGGATGTTAGCTTTGCACAGCCATTGAGAGCGCACCACACTACAAGAAAAAAGGCCTATGGCCATGCTTTTTTTGCCACGCTTTTGTGAGGGTCACAATTGAATAGAGATTTGGCCACATTTTTTCTTGCCATACTTCAAAAATATGGAAAAAAGGGTCAACGGCCATGCTTTTGGAATGGTGGCAATTGATTAGAGAAATGGCCACATTTTTTTTCTGCCACGCATCAAAAGCGTGGCCATAGAGAGAAAGAGGGATGTTTTAAAAGCGTGGCGACAGGGTTTCATTATGGCCATGCTTACAAAACGTGGCCATATCCTGCTACTCTTTTAGCATGCTTTAAAAGCGTGGCCAAAAGATTTTTTTCTGCCACACTTCAAAAGCGTGGCCATAGAGAGAAACAGGGACGTTTTAAAAGCGTGGCGACAGGGTTTCATTACGGCCATGCTTACAAAACGTGGCTATATCCTGGTACTATTTTGGCACGCTTTAAAAGTGTGGCCAAAAGGTTTTTATAAAAAAAACCTAATGACCCGTCCCCCAACCCGGTCCCCAACCCCAATGACGCTCTTTCAACCCGGTCCCCAACCGTAATTGTCTCTTTCACCCTAATCGAGCTCTTTGACCTTGGTCATTCTTTCACCCTGGCTACCCTGGAAGAGCTCACATCCCCGCCATCACCAGCACCACCCTCCCTCTCTGCCTCGTCTCCTCATCACTGTTACTAGCATCCTTACCGTCAGCGTCAGCGTCAGTGTCAATGTCAGTGTCAGCGTCAGTGCCATCTCTTTTAACCGATTCATTCCAAAAGCGAATACGACAAGGGACAATGTGGGAAGATGTTGGAGCTCAGAGGCGGCAACTGTTTTCTGCGTCTCTTGCTCGGTGTCAATGTCGGTCTTGCCCTTGTTGAAGGAATCGTTGCTTTCGTTGCGTTGTTTCAGGTTCTTCTCCTCTTTCTTTCATCTTTCAATTCGCACCAGCATTGCTTTTCAGATATAAAATTGTTTTGTGCATTTGCAAATTCTAAGGTTTTTTTAGTGTTGTGCATAATTTGGGGGATGTTTTGGTGGGGAACGGGAATTGAAAAATAACGATGAAAAGCGGATAGGTGATTGGCGTTTTGAAGATATTCCGATTTCAAAATTTGCATTTTGAATTTTGATATCTTAGCTGTTATATTATTTTACAATCCCTAAATTGTAGCCTACTTTTTTTTCTTGCCCTAAGAAAATTTTTTCTATATATGAATTTGGTAGCTTCATTAGCTAATAAACAGATTAGCTAAAGTTCTCAAAACCTAATAAATATTGTATTGAAAGATATCAAAACCGGGTTAGTGTGATCTTAGCTTGTTGTTTGAAGATATATATAAATCTGTAAAGGTATCTCTTCTGATTTGCATTTTAATCTTTACAATGATGGTTGCTAGATTTCCAGTGTTATTAATTCACTTTATTTTATAATTTTTATTTTGTATACTTTCTATTTTTCTCAAAAATTGCTATAGAATCACATAGGAGGAAATCATCAAGCATGTGTTTTTTTACAAAGAGTTGTTTATCTTGTTTCTTTAAATAGCTATGTAAGTTTAACTAGCAGAAAATGTATTAATAAGCTAGAATGTGAGTCAAATTTTGAGCATTTTTCTGTTTTCTGTACTAAATTTCAAACTAGCAACTGTGATTAGTTGTAGAATAATCTTATGTATTTCTCTTGTGCTCTTTTGGTTGATGCCTTCAACGCCCAGTCTTCAGGAGTTTGAAGCTCGTCACAGTCATTCAATCCTTGAATCCTACTCGGAATACCACAGACAAGGTTTAGACTTTCCGGATTCTCATGAATGCTGCCATCAGTTCTAGCTTATACCACGGAGATTCTAATTAAAGAATCTAAGAGATACTCATTCAATCGGATATAGAACGGAGGTGGTTGTCAGGCACACGTTCATGGTTTGAGGAAGGTGATGAATGTCACAGATCATCACCTTCATCACAGTTAAGCGCGAATGAACATCTTAGATAGAAACAAGCGTGTTTGAATGGAAAACAGGAATACTTGCATTAATTCATTGAGACACAGCAGAGCTCCTCACCCCCAACAATGGGGTTTAGAGACTCATGCCGTCAGAGAATACAAAGTTTAGATCTAAAATGTCATGAGATACAAAATAAGTCTCTAAAAGTTGTTTAAATACTAAACTAGTAGCCTAGGGTTACAAAATATGAGTGGACTATGATGGATGATGCAGAGATCCACTTCTGGGGCCCACTTGGTGTGCTGGGGCCCACTTGGTGTGTGCTGGGGCTGAGATTTCGTGCAGAGGCCATTTGTGGAGTTGAACGCCAGTTTTTGTGCCAGTTTGGGCGTTCAACTCCAGTTTTTGATCCTTTTCTGGCGCTGGACGCTAGAATTGGGCAGAAGGCTGGCGTTGAACGCCAGTTTACGTCGTCAATTCCTGTGCAAAGTATGGACTATTATATATTGCTGGAAAGCCCTGGATGTCTACTTTCCAACGCAATTGGAAGCACGCTNNNNTTCGCTCACCTCCGAAATGGCCTCCATATTGAGATCCGTGGCAATGCCATAGGATTCTCTGTGCTTCCTCTCTGGGGACACACCTACGGATAATTCCGTCTGCACATCTCTTGAAGAGATAGGGCTCATCCCACAAGTAGTACTTTTCATCAGTAATTAGTTTCTTTTTTTGTATTCTATTGTACTCCTTGGGTATGAACCTTGCAGCTTTATAGTCTGCAATATCGGCAAACCATGGTGCTTCCTGAATGGCAAATAGATGCTCATCAGGGAATGTCTCAGAGATCTCAAGGAAGGGGAGGGATGTCCCTTCCACTGGCTCTATCCGGGACAGATGATCAGCTACTTGGTTCAATGTCCCTTTTCTGTCTCTTATTTCTATATCAAACTCTTGCAGAAGCAATACCCATCTGATGAGCCTGGGTTTTGAATCCTGCTTTGTGAGTAGATACTTAAGAGCAGCATGGTCAGTGTACACAATCACCTTTGATCCTACTAAGTAGGATCAGAACTTGTCAATGGCGTAAACCACTGCAAGTCCCAAGAGCTGTCTTGTGTGTCCTTAGCACTTGAATAAGTGCTTCCTCTTCCTGTGAATTTAAAGCAGAGCTTATGATCACAGGAAAAGTGTCACCTTCTCCTAGAAATGCATATTTCAAGGATGGTGGCAGTGGCTTGAGCTCTGGTTTAGGAGGTTTTTCCTCTTTCAGAAGAAAGTTCAGAGGCTCTTTCATGTCCCCTGAATCCTCCAT
>NC_029789.2:83975881-84006488 GCF_000816755.2 Arachis ipaensis
TGAACTTGGCATAAGAAGGTATTTGCTCAAGTGCCTCTGCAAATGGAATCTTTATTTCAAGAGTCCTTAGATAATCTGCAAAGCGAGCAAATTGCTTATCCTGCTCCTCTTTCCGGAGATTTTCAGTATAAGGTATCTTGGCTTTATATTCCTCAACCTTAGTGGTTAAAGAAGCCTTTTTAGAGGGGTTGTTGTCAGCACTTATGTGTGTCTGATCCCTCACTGGCAATTGCGTACCAGAGTCAGAAGCTGGAGTGACGTTAGATGCCAGAGTTTTGAAAAAGTTAAGAAACAAACAAAAAGTTGGTTAGTTAGTTGAAACAAATTTTGAAAAGATAGGAAGTTAGAAAAGATATTTTGAAAAGATATTTTTGAATTTAGTGAGGAGAGAGAAAAACAATAAGATAGTACAAGATTTAAATTTTTTAGATCTAATGCTCCTTGTTTTCGAAAAATTTGGAGGGAAAACACCAAGGAACACCAAACTTAAAAATTTTAAGATCAAGACACAAGGAAAACTCAAGAACACTTTGAAGACTCACAAGAACACAAGAACATGAAGGAAGAACACCAAACTTAAAATTTTTTGAAAACCAAACAAAATTTTCGAAAACCAAAGGGAAATCAACAAGAAAACACCAAACTTAAAGTTTGGCACAAGATTTAATAAAAAAAATGTTTTTGAAAAAGAATGTTTTGAAAAGAGTATAAAATTCTAACCCAATCAAATTAATATTCTAGCCAAATGAGTTATGGGACCTTATTTTAAGAAAGATTATTTTTGAAAACACCAAACTTAAAGTTTGGCACAGGATTTAATAGAAAAATTATTTTTGAAAAAGGCTTTTAAAAATATGATAGCCAATTATCATGAACATAAACACTCACGTGCAGAGGCCGTTTGTGGAGTTGAACGCCAGTTTTTGTGCCAGTTTGGGCGTTCAACTCCAGTTTTTGATCCTTTTCTGGCGCTGGACGCCAGAATTGGGCAGAAGGCTGACGTTGAACGCCAGTTTACGTCGTCAATTCTTGTGTAAAGTATGGACTATTATATATTGCTGGAAAGCCCTGGATGTCTACTTTCCAACGCAATTGGAAGCACGCCATTTGGAGTTCTGTAGCTCCAGAAAATCCACTTTGAGTGCAGGGAGGTCAGAATCCAACAGCATCAGCAGTCCTTTTTCAGCCTGAATCAGATTTTTGCTCAGCTCCTTCAATTTCAGCCAGAAAAATACCTGAAATTACAGAAAAACACACAACTCATAGTAAAGTCCAGAAATATGAATTTTTCCTAAAAACTACTAGAAATAGACTAAAAACTAACTAAACCACACTCTAAACTATATGAAATTATCCCCAAAAAGCGTATAAAATATCCGCTCATCACCTTCTATTTTGAATTCCATCTCTTTCATTGCCTGAAGAGTGTCAGATGGAAAATTTGAAACTTGATTATATCAATAAGTTCCACATTTTCAACACTAATGGCCTTCTTTATTATTAGCTTTCCCTTGAAGAAGTTTTAAGTTATTGACTTGATATAATGTTGTTTCTATTGTTTGATTGTGACTTCATGAATGAATTTTAAGATAAACATACAATCGTCTTACTTATCAGGAGAGAATTATGCACAATGAGAATGACTGCATGTTGTATCGGAAAGGGTATAAGAATGACTCATCTTGTTATGTCTGTGGAACATGCCATTATAGTGAGCATCATGAAGAAGAGGATGATGTTACCTCATCTAGAAAGCCATGCAAAGTTACTGCGAAAACTCTAAGGCTTTTTATGTGCACAATAACTATGTCTTGGCATCACAATGAGCGTGTTAAAGATGGGTCCTTAAGGCATCCTGCCGATGGTGAATCTTGGAAAGTATTTGACAATTGACATGAAGATTTTGCAAAGGAGCCTCGTAATGTGAGACTTGGGTTAGCAAGCGACGGATTCAATCGATTTTGAACTTTAAGTAGTACACACATTAGATGGCCTGTTATTCTGATGGTGTATAATCTACCCCCTTGGATGAGCATGAAGCCTAAATATTTTATAATATCTTTACTCATTCCTGGACCACAATCACCGGGAAATGACATTGATTTCTTTTTTCAACCGTTGATTGAAGAATTAAAAGAATTATGGGAGTCACGTGTTGAAACATATGATTCCAAAGAAAACAAAACATTGAATATGAGAGCATGTCTTTTGTGGACAATTAATGACTTCCCTTTGTATGCTATGTTATCTGGGTGGATTACAAAGGGAAAATTGGTTTGTCCATGTTGTAATGATGTGACTTCTTCTATCTATCTAAAACATAGTCACAAGACTGTTTATATGGATCACTGAAGGTTTTTACCTATGAATCATCCATGGAGGCATAACAAAAGATCTTTCAATGGAAAAACTGAACTCAGGTCTCCACCGCAGTTGTTAGAAGGTTCAACTGTATTTGATATATTGCAAGAGGTAGATAATTTTTTTGGGAAGAAGCAAAAAAGATCAAAAAATGACATATCAAATTGGAAAAAATGGTCAATCTTTTTTGATTTACCATATATGGACGTCCAACACGTTTAGACACAATCTTAATGTCATGCGCATAGAGAAGAATATAGTTGATAGCATAATTGGAACTCTTTTAGATATTCTCGAAAAGACGAAAGATCATGCAGCTGCTTGTTTTGACCTTAAAGACATGGGTATCAGGAAAAACCTTCATCCAAAAGATACGAAGGATGGAAAATAAATTAAGTTAGCAAAGGCATGCTTTTCAATGACTCCAGCAGAGAAAATAATCTTTTGTAGTGTGTTGAAAGTGGCAAAATTACCAGATGGTAGCACTTCCAATATTGGTCAATGTGTGCATGAAACAGAAAAGAAGATTTCTGGTTACAAGACCCATGATGCTCATTTCATGTTGTACTACTTGTTGCAAATACCAATCAAGAGCATACTTCCTGACCATGTTGCCATCACTCTAGTTTGATTATGTTCATTTTTTTGCCGAATATGTTAGAAAGGTAATTAGCCTAGATGAGGTAGTTAACTTAGAAGCAGAGATTGCTGAGACATTATGCCAATTGGAGAGGATTTTCTCTCCTAGCTTTTTTGACATAATGATGCACTTGTCTATTCATTTGGCAAATGAGGTGAGGTTAGGTGGTCCAGTTCAATATCATTTGATGTATCCTGTTGAACGGTATATGTGCACATTAAAATCATATGTTCGTAATAGAAGTCATTGATAAGGGAAAATCAATTCCGCACAAACTAACCGGCAAGTATACCGGGTCACATCAAGTAGTAAAACTCACGTGAGTGAGGTCGATCCCACGATGATTGATGGATCAAGAAACTTTAGTGAGGTGATATGTCTAGTTAAGCGAAATATTGAAAGGATTGGCAAAAATTGATTAACAGAATGTAAATTGTAGGGAATGTAAATTGCTGAATGTAAATTGACAGAAACTTAAATGGCAATTAACTTAAATTGCATGAAAAGTAAATTGTAGGAAATGTAAATGGGAATTGGTTGCTGGAAAATTAAAGAAAGTAGTAAATTGAAGCAATTAAAGTGAACTAAAGGACAAGTAACAGAAAGACAAATTCATTAGGGATTGGAGATATTATAATCCACAATGAATCAAATGGGTCTCAACTTCCATCTCAATCATATAAGTAGATCTATGGTGGATTGAAATTGGTTGGATCCCAATTCCTTGGTAATCCAATCTCTCTAATCATAATCAATCTTGCCAATTCCTTGATCCAATTGTCATGAGAAGAGGTTAAGTGTATGTCTCTCATCCATAAGCCACACAATTTCTCAAGATCTCAATTCCTCCCGAATAGTGTTGATCAAGAGAGTTGTGAGAGATAGAGCTTCAGTTCTAACTTCCATGATTCCCCTTTCGAGGCTCACATTGAAATTCAATGGATCCAAACCCCCTTTCGGAGTAAATGGATCAAATCAAAATAGAAGTTATCTCTTAGCTAGCTGATGCGGGGCGGAAGTCAGCCAATTAAGAATTCAATATAGAAATACGTTGCGAGTATAGTTCTTAACCAGCAAAAATTTGCTCATCAATTTATAAAGGTTGTCACAAAATTAGAATAAAAATACTGGGAGTATGAGCCCCAGGTCGTCTGCCAACGAGTTGACAAAGGGTGCTATCTTATTAATCAGGAGTTTTCCGAGTAAATTGAGAGTTGAATGACAGAAAATAAATAATTATAAATTAAAAGATAATTATATATTCAGAATAAAAAGCCTTGACTGGGGAATGATTAATTGGAAGTTCCATCATTGTTGGAATTCTCTCAAGTGTAGTATAAAGAGGTTGTTATTTTTACTTAGTTAACCCTTACTAAATAAAAGAAAGTCAAGTGATTAAGCTAACTCTTATTCGTAAATTCTAGTCCTCTCCCTTGGGAAGGTCTAGTGTTAGTAAATAGAGAATTAGCCAACAACTTCCAATTTAACTAATCACTTGAGCATTCCAACTCAAGTGTCTCCTTTTTATCAACCCCGATGTCAAGTTGGGAATCTACTCCATTGACATGAAAATTACTTGCAAAGAATTGAACAGGGAATAAAAAAAAGACATGATAGACAATAACTACAATTTAATTAAAAGTAAAAGTAATCCTTTGCATTAATAAACTCTAAAAATAATCCAATTGTAACTCCAAACAAGAATTAAGAATATGGAATAATAAGGGAGTAAGAAAACAAACTAGAATAGTGTCTTTAACGGAGGTAATGACTCTTCAATATCCAAAGCAAAAGCATAAAACTAATAAGCTATGAATGTAAAGAAAACCTAGAGGAAGAGTAATTTCTCTCTAGATTCAAATCTAAAACTAAAACTACGCTAATGAGAATCTGTGTTTAATCTTTGCATGTTCCCTGGCTCTAGTCTGTGTTTCTGGGCCGGAAACTAGGTCAAAACTTGGCCAAAAATTGCCCCCAGTATTTTCTGTTATTTCTGCAGATCGCGCATGTCATGCATACCGTCAGTCACGCGTACGCGTTGCTGGTTGCCTTGGCGTGTCACGCGTGCGCGTCAGGCATGCGCACGCGTCGTCTTGCAAATCTCCAATCCATGCGTACGCGTCAGTTACGCGCACGCGTCGCTACCAATTTCTTCATGTCGCGCGCACGTGTGAGCCACGCGTGCGCGTCGATGCTCGCTGGTTATATCCTTTATTTCTTATGCTCCTTCCATTTTTGCAAGCATCCTCTCCATCCTCTAAGCCATTTCTGCCATAAAGCCTGAAACACTTAACACACAGATCATGGTATCGAGTGGTATAAAGGGGAATTAAAATACACAAATTAAAAGCTTTAGGAAGCAAGTTTTCAATCATAGAACAAAACTAGGAAGGAATTGTAAAATTATGCAAATCATATGAATAAGTGGGTAAGGACATGATAAAAACCACTCAATTGAACGCAAGATAAACCATAAAATAGTGGTTTATCAACCTCCCCACACTTAAACATTAGCATGTCCTCATGCTTAGCTCAAGGAGATTAAAAGACTAAATAAGGGAAAGTAAGACTCATGAAATGCAACCTATGTATGCAACTATATGCTAAGATGATTCTGCCTACTTGGTTAAAAGTAAATAAGTTCTTTAAGACAAACATAAATCAGATATCACTAATTAAAATCATATAGTAAAGATAAGAAGACTTGTAAGAAGACAGCTCATGAAAGCAGGGAATATGGAATCAAGCATTGAACCCTCACTAATAGTATATGTGCACTCTAATCACTCAAGTGTATAGGGTAATCACTCTACTCTTCTCTAGTCATGCTTTTAAACTTTGTTTTTCACCTAACAAATCAACAAGTATTTAATGCACCAATGCAAACATCATGAGGTCTTTTCAAGGTTGTAATGGGGCTAAGGTCTATGTGAGGGTATATATATGGCTAAGTGAGTTATAAATTGAATCCTTGATTAACCTAAGACCTCACCTATACATACTCTATATTCTTCTTAAATCATGCCTAGCTATCCAAAATTCCTATTTTTGCATCTCATACTCATGCATCAACTTTTCTTTAATTTTATCACATATGCATTGATTTTTCATTAACTTAACATCGGGGTAATTTTGTCCCCTTATTTATTTATTTAATTATTGAATATTTTTGGATTTTTTTATTTTTTATTTTATATATATATATATATATAGAAAAGCAAACATAACTTATCAATGCACATGAATTTTAAATTTTTTTTTTCTGGTCTCACATGAGTATGCACCCAAATTCCCAATATTCAAATAAAGTACAAACACAATACATTTCCATTAACCCAAGTTCCCACAGTACCCCACACTTGGTTGATACACAATCTCTATCTTAAGCTAACCAAAGATTCAATTGGGGTGTTTAATTATTTTTTCCTTTAATGCTAGTGATGTGGTAAAATATAGAACAAATGGGGATTAAAAGACTCAAAGTGGCTAACAAAGGTGATTTTTAAAAGGGCAGGCTTCTTTGGGATAAGTGAGCAAAAACAATTAATGGCCTCAATCATATGCATGCATATAAATACATTAAACATTGGACATATGGGATGGAACAAAATAAAAATTACAATCATTGATAGGAAAACACACAGGAATAAAATGTTATGGTTAAATAGTGTAACCATGTAATTAAGCTCAATTCTCACAGGTTGTGTGTTCTTAACTCAAAAATCATGTTCCAATTTACAGTCTTCAAACAAGTTTAGCATAGATTTTTCAATTTTAAATTAGTGAAATTTTCAAAATAGAGTCTTGAAAAGAAACTTGTTATTTTTTAACCAAATAGAACATGCGTGCAAACACCTATTACTATGCAAACTATCATATCCTAACAATAGAAAAATAACTTATTGGTGCTAAGAAAGAGTAATTACCTCCGAAAGTCAGGTACTGACCGACCTCCCACACTTAGAGCTTGGCACCGTCCTTGGTGCCATCAGTTAGGAACAAAGGGGGGCAGGTAGCAGCATCTCCACTGTCGGAATTGTCATGGCTCCCTGTGCTAGTAGATGAAGTGGAGTCCGGAGTGTCTGGTTCTTCTTCAGGTGGGTGGTTGCCAACCATCATCTCTTTGAGGTATGTAAATTGGCGCTTGTTACAGCGCTCCATTCGCTTAGCCTGCCGGTCAAGCCGGTCCAACCTCTGAAGTATCTGAAGGAGTAGTTGATTTGTTGACAGTGCTTGTGGTGTGGAAGGAGAAGGGATATCTCTAGCCGGTTCTGCAGGCCAACTAGTAGTGACTGCTGGAGGTCTGATGTACTTCCCGTTAGGGACATACTGATCATCCCGTGGAAGTATGGCCTTGGTGTCTCCAGCTCTGTAGGAGACTCCAGCTACTGAGACTAGATCTGAAATCAAGGCAGGGAAGGGTAAGTTGCCCGCAATCTGTACGTGTCCCATGGCGTCCCGGAGGTGTCTTGGTAGGTTGAGAGGCTGGTCTATAAGGACACACCAGAGAAGAACAGCCATACCTGCAGTGAAGGAAGAATCGTGAGTGCTCGGAAAGACGTAGTGGGACATAATCTGTTCTCATACTCGAGCCTCCAAGGTAAGTGCTGAAGCCAATACTCCTTTAGGTCAGGATCGATGGTATTCATAGATCCATCTGCTGCCAGGTTGTGTGATAATTTTGAGGATGGCATCCCAGTCAAATTGGTATGTCTGGCGTTTGAAAGAGGATTCTTAAAATGCGTCCAATCCTTCTGGAGCAGGGGGACATATAAAACTCATTGAATAGCCTCTTCAGTTATGGGGACTTGCATCTAACGAACATAGACAGACTGAAGGATTGGCATGTGCAAATTGGAGTAGAATTCAACTACCCATGAAAGGTTAACATGCCATGGCTGTCTCCGTAAGAATCCCCATTGTCTTCGCTCAATGCGGGGCTCTACAAAATCAACAATGTGGGTCGGGAGGATGAGTAGGTGCTCATTGTTATAGTTCCGCTCAGCCAAGATGGGGAACATCTGCTCACAGTAGCGGTTAGTGAACCGCGCAGTGTCCTTTGCTGAAAAGGCTTTCTCTTTTTCATCAACCTTAATGATCCTCTTGACTCGCTTTGTTGAGGGCTTTACTGATGTTAAAGATGGTTCCGTAGCTAGTGCTCTTTTTGTTCCTCTCCTTGTCGGTGGTTTAGGAGTAGCTTTCTCTTTACCCTTCTTAATGGCCATCCTGATAAGGGAAAGGGAAAGTAACATGTGAAGCCAAGGGTTAAAGCAAGGAGGAGAACAGTACAAGTGATAAGCACTGCATGGTAAAGAAGGATGTCGTTAACACATGGTCGCAACTTCATGTGATAAGTTCATCAATGGAAATATAGCAAGTGCATGTCATGGCAAGTAGATGCAAGATGTTTATTGACATGCCGACAAAGGCATGAGTAGCACAGATCAAGCATCAATAACTAAAATGTATTATCACTCAAAACAAGCTAACCATCACGTTTGTATTGACAATTATATTCAATTAATAAAATTTTTAAAGGGTTTTGTGAAAAATAGGCATTAGAGTAGAAGGATAGAATAATTAAAAATACACAATGCCATACGGGATTTTTCACAAACAGTTAGTATGCATGGTAAAGATGTTATTGAAAGTATTAATTTTGAACATGCAAACAACCCAAAAATAATTAGTAATAATTGTCACACAACTCCTTAATAATCCACAAGCAATTATGGAAGAAAATAATCACCCAATTAAATTTCTAACACAAATTAAAAGCATCTAAAAATAAAAAGAAAGACAAAGAAAACATAGATTATGAAATTAAAAAGAAAAGGAAAAAGGGAATATAAATTAAATTAATAATGGAAGAGTAAAAAGGGAAAGAAGAAAATAACCTTGATGAAGGGGATGAAGAAGGAAGGAAGAAAGTAAGAAAAAGTAAAAAAGAAATAAAGAAGAAAGAAGGAAGAAGAAAGAATTAGGATTAGGGGAGAAAAGATAAGAATTCTGGCATCACAACTCTCTGTCTAAGCAAATTTTTACGCCAATTTGTAGGGTCACCCGTACGCGTGGGTGACGTGTATGCGTGGAAGGCTGATTTTGCAATTGACGTGGACACGTCAGGGACGCGTACGCGTGAGCGTGTTTGTGCGTAAAGCACACCTCCAGCGATGTTCCCGTATAGCTCGCGCGTCATGTGCTTCTTTTTTTTTTATTATGCAGAATGCAGATGCAAATGCAGACTATTTGCAGAGATTATGAGAAGAGTCACTAAGAAAAATAAAGTATAATAAAATAAAATAAAACTAAGACCGAAACGGAACGATCATACCATGGTGGGTTGTCTCCCACCTAGCACTTTGCTTTTATTCCTTAAGTTAGACGGTCTTCAAGCTCATTCTGCTTCTGTTGGTGGGTCATGATAAACCCTGATTTTGTGGTTTATCTTGTGCTTAATTTGGGGGATTTTATCAACTTTTCTCACATTTATTCAATGAAATAGCATGATTTTGTAATTCTCTCCAAATTTGAGCTTAAGTATGAAAACATGCTTTTTAGGCCTTAAAATAGCTAAATTTAACTCACTTTAATTCCATTCGATGCCTTGATATGTTTGTTGAGTGATTTCAGGTTCATAAGGCAAGTATTGGATGGAAGAAGTGAGGAGAAAAGCATGCAAAGTGAGAGAACTCATGAAGAAATGAAGGAACCGCAAAGCTGTCAAGCCTGACCTCTTCGCACTGAATCGACCATAACTTGAGCTACAGAGCTACGTACGCACGCACCGATGGGTCAACGTGGGTCTATTTTGGGCAACTCGTTGGGGGCGATTTCTAGCTAATTTTGGGCCCAATCCAACTCATTTCTGATGCTATTGAACCCAAGGATTGAGGGGTGAATGAACCAAGTAGTCATAGTTTAGTTTCACCATGGTTTAGGTTAGAATTCTAGAGAGGGAAGCTCTCCCTTCTCTCTAGAATTTAGGGTAGTTTAGGTTAATCTCTCTCAGATTGATCTTTCAATTCTTGTTTTGATTTCAATTCTCTTTCTATTTTAGTGTTCTATTGTCTTAATCTTCTTAGTTTCTCTTGTTAGTTTCTTATTTTGCTCTCTTTTATGTTTATGAACAATTGTTAGATCTTGATTTCCTCTAATGAAATTTTATGTTTCCATGTTTCTTTTTATGTTGATCGTGATTGTTATTGTTGATTTCTTGCTTGTGTTGGTTATGGGTTTCCTTTAATTCTTGTATTTTATGATGTTTACTTTTCTTGCACACTAGGTGTTTGATGAGTCCAATTCACACCCCATTGAAAAATTGGTGAATTAGTTCTTTTGGCAAGTGCACCATAAGTATCGTCAAGTAATAACCCACAGTGGAGTGGGATCGTATCCACAGAGATTGGCAAATTTGAGCAGTTTTAATTAATTGATGAATTAGTCAAGCGGATCAATAAGATTGTGAAGTCCAGAATTGTAAATGACATAAATGTAAATGGCTAGAATATAAAGAAAAGCAATAAAGTGCAGAAATAGAAATGGCAGAATGTAAATTGCAGAATCATAAATGACTTAAATGTAAATGGGAATGGGGAATTGCTGAATGTAAAATTAAGCTATAAAGAAATTGATAGATAAGAATGGGGGAATTCATTGAGATTGGGAGATTTTGTCTCTTTGGATCAAATCTAGCTTATATCCTCTTCAATCATGCAACTCATTGACCTCTATGCAATCATAATTGATTGAGCCCCAATCCCTTGGTGACTCAATCTCTCAGATCTTGATCAATAGCCAATTCCTTGGTCTAATTGCTCATGAAGAGAGATATGCTTGGTCCCTGATTATACCACACACCATTATAGGTCCAAGTAGAGGGAGGATTAGATGTCACATATCCAAACACCAAAACCCAGATTCTACTCAAGTGTGAGAAGGGATTTCAAGCATGGTTTCATGTTTCCTTTCCCAAGGTTCCCATGAAACCCAATTGCATTCAATCTCTTTTTTAAGATAATTGAACACTAAGCATTAAGAACGAAATTCCTTCTAGCAAATCAAAGAGAAGATAAAGAGAAGAATAATTTCACTATTATCAATCCATCAAGTACAACAGAGCTCCCTCTCTCAATGAGAGGGAAGTTAGCTACTCATAGCTCAAAAAGTACTCAAAAGTGAAGTGTAAAAGTGGCACGCCCAGGGTCGGGCGTGCCACGCCTCTTTTGTGAGTGAGTGGTTCCTCTGTTTGGCGTGCCTCGCCACGAACTCAAGTGCCATGCCCCAATGCTTCTTTGCTCTCTGAATGACACTGGCGTGCCATCCCTGGTTGCTCAAGTGGCATGCCTAAGTGAATAATGGTGAGTGGCGTGCCACGCCTTCAATACCAAGTGGCACGCCCCATGTAATTGGCCTCCCTCATCCTCTTTGGAAACTTATACCAGCGTGCCATGCCTAAAGGCTGGCATGGGACGCCCATGATCTTGTCTTGGCTCCAGCAGTTGGCGTGCGATGCCTCAGCCTTCAAGTGGCACGCCATAGTGACATGCTTGGGTTGGCGTGCCACGCCTTCGATACCAAGTGGCACGCCCAATCCTTGCCTTTGTTATCTTTGTGCATTGGCGTGCCACGCCTGGTTGCTCAAGTGGCACGCCTAAGAAAGGTTGAGAGGTTGGTGTGCCACACCTTCGACTTCAAGTGGCATGCCCAGTCTTCAATTGTCTTCAGCCCCATCTCTGGATTATTGAACCAGTGTGCCACGCCATGCTGTTCAAGTGGCACGCCCGTGGATTTGTGAACTCTTCAAGCTTGGCGTGCCATGCCTGGGTTCTCAAGTGGCACGCCCAAGTGACTTCTTGGAGCTGGCGTGCCACGCCTTTGATACCAAGTTGCATGCCATAGTGGAGGTTCTTCTTGGAATGGTGAGTTGGCGTGCACGCCCCTTTGCTCAAGTGGCACGCCCATAGTAGTTGATGGGTCAGGCGTGCCACACCCCTTTCATTTCCTCCATTGTTGCTTCCTGTAACTTTGTACTAGCGTGCCATGCCCAGTCCCTGGCGTGCCACGTCCACATGCATACTTGGATCTCCCCTCTGGAATTTAGTACTAGCGTGCAACGCCCAGCTCCTGGCGTGCCACACCAGTGCATTTTTGTGGCGATTGCTCCCAAGTGGCACGCCCAGCTTCTTCTTTGACTTCTACCCATTTTTTATGCCTTTTTCACCTAAAATTCAGCATAACTCATCTCAAAGTAGTGTACCATAATATTCATCAAATAATACATGAATAGTACTGATCAAATGAGATTTATGCTCTTTTATGGACTTCTTTATGCAAGAAAGAAGGGAAGATGATGCATGAAACTTGATGACTGGAATTCACTACCCACATATAATGAATCCGTTCTTTGGCAAGAGTACCAAATTATCGTCAAGTAATAACCCACAATGGAGTGGGATCGTATCCACAGAGATTAATTGGGTTAAGCAAGCAATAGTTGATTGATTATCCTAGTTAGACTATTTATATTGGTGTGATAATCAGCAAGGAAATGTAAATGACATGAAAGTAAAGGAAAGCAATAAAGTGCAAGAAAGTAAATGGCAAGGAAAGTAAAGTACAAGAAAGTAAAGTACTAGAAATGTAAAGTGCAGAAAATGTAAATAACCATAAAGTAAATAAAAGAAAGAAAGATAAAATAAGCATTGGGATCAAGAGATATTGCATTCTCCGGATTAATTGATTTCATTTCATCTTCAAACATGCAACACATTGACCTCTTGGCAATCATGATTGATTGAGCCCCAATTCCTTGGTGACTCAATCTCTCAAATCTCAATCAATAGCCAATTCCTTGGTCTAATTGCTCATGAGAAGAGATGAAGAATGGTCCCTGATTATACCACAAACTTTTCTAAATCCAAGTAGAGGGAGGATTATATGTCACCATATCCAAACACCAAAACCAAAATTTATTGAAGTGTGAAAAAGAATTTCAAGCATGGTTTTATGTTTCCTCTTCCAAGGTTCCCATAAAACCCAATTGCATTCAATCTCTTTTCCAAGATAATTGAATGCTAAGCATGAAAAAAACGAAATTCCTTCAAGTAAATCAAAGAGACATGAAGAGAAGAAGAAGAAGAAAAACAATCAATCCATTGAAAAACAATAGAGCTCTCTTTCCTAATGGAGAAAGTTAGTGATTCATAACTAAATTATTTACATAGTGAGAAAGAAAAGAGAAGAAACTGATGATGAATAGAAAGGGTCCGAAGACTCCCCCAATCCAGCATGAGTAATTCTATGAAGCTAAGGCCTTTATATAGGCTCTCCTAAATTACAAACTTTAAATGAAATTAAAAGCAAATTACAATGAAATAAAAATAAACTATTCTAGACTCTTCTTGTGGCCTTGATTTGTTGATAAGTGTGGCTTGAATGAGAGTTGGAGTGGGCTTGATTGAAGGTTGGGGGCTGCAAGGAGAAGTTAGGGTGTGGTTAAGCCCTGGATGTTAGATTTCCAAAACTTTTGGAATCAACTCATTTGAACCTTTGTAGCTCATGTTATGCCCATTTGAAGGTGGATAGGTCAGTCTGTCAGGTAGCCCAGTGTGCCACGCCCATATATTATGAAATTGGCGTGCCACACCCACTCTTTGGCATGCCACGCCTTTGATGATGCTCTCTAGCCATTAGAACTGGTGTGCCACGCCCAGAACTCCAAGTGGCACGCCCATTATGAAAATCGAGCTGGTGTGCCACGCCTTCGATGTCAAGTGGCATGCCTAGATTTTGCAATGTTGAAATAATGGCCTTTTTCACCTTCACTTTTAATGTCCATCCTAGAGTGTTATATATCATTGGAAAGCTCTTGATGTCAGCTTTCCAATGCAACCAAGTTCACATCATTTGGACCTCTACAACTCAAGTTACGTTCCTTTGAATATGAAGAGGTCAGGTTGGTAACTCTGCAGTGACGTCTTTTTCTTCTTGTATTTTTGGGGTCAATATCTTCCTCAATTCCAGTGTCCATTATAAAGTTTTATATATGGTTAGAAAGCCATGGATGTCTACTTTCTAATGGAACTAGAATCATCTCATTTGGAGTTGTTTAGCTCAAGATATCGTCATTTGAATGAGAGAAGGTCAGGCTAGCATATGCCCCGGCGTACCACGCCCATAGTGGGACTCAAAATCACTCCTCTGGAACTTAAGCCTTGTGTTCCACGCTAAAAATACCAAGTGGCACACCCTCTTTGAGATCTTGGCTCCACAACATGGCATGCCACGCCTAGAGCTCCAACTGGCACGCCCATGTTGGTTTTCATTCTTTCAAGCTTCTTTGCTGGAATGTTGGCTTGGCGTGCCACGCCCATAGCTTCAAGTGGCACGCCCATTGTTAAGAGTTGGTTCAAAAGCTTGGCGTGCCACGCCCAGATCTTCAAGTGGCACGCCCAGCTTTACACGCCTAGCTTTATATGTTATTTTCTTCCCTTTTTGTTGCTCTTTTCACCTGAAATTCAACACAAACCCATTTCAAAGCAATGTACCATAATATATATCATTTAGTTCATGAAATTGCATTGATAAATGAGATTATCCTCTTTTTATGGTTCTTTTAGATAAGAAAAAGGGTACATGATACGCAGTCATCACAACACCAAACTTAAACTTTGCTTGTCCTCAAGCAAATAAAGAATCATGCAATAAAGTTTGATAAACCAAGGTGAGAAGAGTAGCAATTTTTATGTTCATGGTTGGCTAGTTTCTTATGCATGCTACAATCACAAAAGATATTCAAATGATTGATGCTTCTATCTAGCTCATTTTATGAAATCTTTTTCTTTATGTTCTTTCCTTGAAGCAAACTTTTAATTCTTTTCATATCTTAGCTTCTTGGGTGCTTCGCACCATGTGTTGAAAGCTACGACTCTAAATGCTTTGTTTTCAAGTATTACCACTTGATACATAAGCACCACAAGCATTTAATTAGAGGACTCTTTAAGCTCGTTTGTTTCTTTTCTTTACTCTCTAATCATTGATGCTCAGAGCCTTGAGCTTTGAGGGAGTGCTTTTGCACTTGAGCCTAGCCTTGACTCTAAGTGTTTTATTTTCAAGCTTTTTGCTTGATACATAAACACCGCAAGTACTTAACAAATGAATCGTCACTGGTACTCAGAGCCTTCAACTTTCTCATTCTTTCCCTTTTTCTTTTCTTGCCTTATTTGCATATGCTTCTTCAAGGTTTTCTTGATTTAAAAAATTTCATAAAATGTCCTAGATGAAAACTTCAATTAAACAAATTCAAATGCAATTGAGCAACAATAGTCATGCTAGCCTTCCCAATACATATAAGGTCATGCTAAGTTCTTCTTTAATGACCTTGTTTGTTTATGATCATGAAACTAGATTGCTTTTGAACTCACAAAACTCAAGATGGTAGTTATAATATCATAGCACATGTTACAATTCAGCAATCAAGCTATGCTTATTCATAACACACATACATACAAGGAAAATAAGAGACAATCATGCAATTTAAATGTACTAGAAACAAATAAGAGGAAAAAGGAATGTTACCACCTTGTAGTTCATCTTCATTGTTGTTGTCCTTTTTCTCTTATTCTCCCCCTTCCCTCATCAAACTTAGAATGATTGCTTGTCCTCAAGCAACAAATAAAACAGTGGTGATGGGGTTTATGATGGGTCATGAATATCTTAAACAATAGAGTGTTAGTAGTACATGTGCTTCATGCAAAAGTAAGAATCACAATAAGGGCACAAAAAAGAAACGGAGGCAATATGATTGCATTAATAAGTGGTGTGCATGCTACATAGCATGAAGGATAAGTGGCAACACCAAACTTAGTGTGACACTTTCATTTTAGCATGATGAAAGTACCCAGTGAAGAATGAAGATCAAATTTGTTGCATGGTAACACCAAACTTAGAATGCAATCATATGCCAAATTATTGAAAATAAACAAAACAAAGAAAGGAAATATTACCTATGGTTGGGTTGCCTCCCAACAAGCGCTCTTTTAATGTCATTAGCTTGACATGTTGTTATCAACTTTCTTCCTCTTCTTCCAGTTTTATAATAGAAATGATCTCAAGGGGAGAGAAGAGCAAGTTGATGTCCCCTGTTTTGAGTGCCTCCTAACAAGCTTTCTTTTGTTGTTTTCTTGATTTTCTTTGCTTGTTGGGGTAGGGGTTGGATTGTTTGCAGTTGACCTTTTGTTCTTCATGCATATAGTCCTTTGTTCCTTGGTCACAATCCTCTTTTTGGTGCTTTTGTCGATTGCCTTCACGTCTTGGATTTCAACACTTGGGTATTGTGAGATGGTTGGAGTATCTTCTTTATCAAGAACTTCTTGGAATGGTAGCTTTCTTGGTACAAAGATCTCTTCTGCTTGCTCTACCAATTCCTCATTTTCACCCTCATTAAGCACTTCTCCACTCCTGAGACTGATGGCATGATATTTTTTCCCTGGCCAAGGGAAGACATTGGTTTGTTCATCAACAAAATATTATGCCAATTGTCTCATTTGCTCTTCTTGATTTCTCCTTGAGATTTCCATATCTTCAATTACCTCTCTTACATTTTGCCTTGAAAACTCACTGAGTTGGGAAATGAAGAGATATCTCTTAGAGAGTTCTTCTATTGCAAATTCTATAATATTTTGTGGAGGTGCATAGGCTAGACAATTACGGGATGATAGTCCTTCAAGAATGGGGTATGCAACATTAAAATCCCTTGCAAAGCCAAAATTTCTGTAATTGTCATAACAATGTGAACTATTTTGTGGCTTTGGGAGGTATTCCATTTCATTTGATTGCTCATACTCTATCATTCCTTGGTGATATTCCCCGCCACCATTAAGATAATGACTAGAATCATTTTGTGGTGGTGGGCAATATCCCATATGACATGATTGATCAAAAGATGAGGTAGACTCCATTCTTACTTGCAAAATGCTCTATCTCAAACAATAATCACCAAAAAAAATTGGAATCCCCATTGTCACAGATGAGGGATTCTTAGTGAGGAAATAACACAAACACCTTACTAGCAAGAGAAAATTAAAAAGAAATTAAATGACAAAAACAAAAAGAAAGAAAGAAACTGTCTAATCTAGGTAATTAACCAACCGGTGTTTGTTAATCACAATTAATCCTCGGCAACAGCGCCAAAAACTTGATACGGAAAAAATTACTTCTTCCGTTTTAACTACCGGCAAGTGCACCGGGTCGTAACAAGTAATAAAACTAACAAAGAGTGAGGTCGATCCCACGAGGATTAACGGATTAGGCAAGAAATAGTTGATTAATTATTCTAGTTAGAAGATTCATAATTGGGTGATAAGCAACAAGGAAATGTAAATGACATAAAAGTAAAAGAAAGCAATAAAGTTCAAGGAAAGTAAATGACAAGAAATTAAAGTGCTGAAAATTAAAGTACAAGAATGTAAATTGCAAGGAATGGAAAGTACAAGAAAGTAAAGTGCAAGAAAGTAAATGACTAGAAAGTAAAACCAAGTGAAGTATTTCTACAAACACTTGGAAGGCACAAATGTGCAAAAGTAAATAAAGCCATAAATGTGCATAAGTAAATGACAAGAATTATGAGAAGAGATGAAGAATGGTCCCTGATTGATTGAGCCCCAATTCCTTGGTGACTCAATCTCTCAAATCTCGATCAATAGCCAATTCCTTGGTCTAATTGCTCATGAGAAGAGATGAAGAATGGTCCCTGATTATACCACACACTTTCCTAAATCCAAGTAGAGGGAGGATTATATGTCACCATATCCAAACACCAAAACCCAAATTTATTCAAGTGTGAGAAAGAATTTCAAGTATGGTTTTATGTTTCCTCTTTCAAGGTTCCCATAAAACCCAATTGCATTCAATCTCTTTTCCAAGATTATTGAATGCTAAGCATGAAGAATGAAATTCTTTCAAGTAAATCAAAGAGAGATGAAGAGAAGAAGAAGAATAAAAACAATCAATCCATTAAAAAATAACAGAGCTCTCTTTCCCAATGGAAAGAGTTAGTGATTCATAACTAAATTATTTACATAGTGAGAAAGAAAAGAGAAGAAACTGATGGTGAAGAGAAAGGATCCGAAGACTCCCCCAATCCTGCATGAGTAATTCTATAAAACTAAGGGCTTTATATAGGCTCTCCTAAATTACAAACTTTAAATGAAATTAAAAGTAAATTACAATGAAATGAAAATAAACTCTTCTAGACTCTTCTTGTAGCCTTGATTAGTTGATAAGTATGGCTTGAATGAGAGTTGGAGTGGGCTTGATTGAAGGTTGGGGGCTGCAGGAGTTGGGGTGTGGTTTCAAGTGCCACTCCTACTTGATTTTGCCCTTTGGAATATGACCCACTTTGCAACATTGAAAGTATGGAGTTGGTTAGACCTCAAAATGAATGTCCACTATAAAGTATTATATATTGTTGGAAAGCCCTAGATGTTAGCTTTCCAACGCTATTTCAATCAACTCATTTGAACCTTTGTAGCTCAAGTTATGCCCATTTGAAGGTGGATAGGTCAGTCTGTCAGGTAGCCCAGCGTGCCACGCCCACTCTTTGGCGTGTCACGCCCATATATTATGAAACTGGCGTGCCACGCCCACTCTTTGGCATGCCATGCCTTTGATGATGCTCTCTAGCCATTAGAACTGGCATGCCACGCCCAGAACTCCAAGTGGCACGCCCTTTATGAAAATAGAGCTGGCGTACCACGCCTTCGATGTCAAGTGGCACGCCCAGATTTTGCAATGTTGAAATAACGGCCTTTTTCACCTCCAGTTTTAACGTCCACCATAGAGTGTTATATATTGTTGGAAAGCTCTTGATGTCAGCTTTCCAACGCAATCAAGATCTCATCATTTGAACCTCTACAACTCAAGTTACATTCCTTTGAAGATGAAGAGGTCAGGCTGGTAATTCTGCAGTGACGTCATTTTCTCCTTGTGTTTTCGGGGTCAATATCTTCCTCAATTCAAGTGTCCATGATAAAGTGTTATATATGGTTGGAAAGTGATGAGCGGATAATTTATATGCTTTTTGGCGTTGTTTTTAATATGTTTTTAGTATATTTTAGTTAGTTTTTATTATATTTTTATTAGTTTTTAAATAAAAATCACTCTTCTGGACTTTACTATGAGTTTCTGTGATTTTAGGTATTTTCTGGCTAAAATTGAGGGACCTAAGCAAAAATCTGATTTAGAGGCTAAAAAAGGATTGCAGATGTTGTTGGATTCTGACTTCCCTGCACTCGAAGTGGATTTTCTGGAGCAACAGAAGCCCGATTGGCGCGCGCTCAATTGCGTTGGAAAGTGGACATCCTGAGCTTTCCAGCAATATATAATAGTCCATACGTTGCCCAAGATTTGATGGCCCAAACAGGCGTTCCAATTCAGCTCAAGAATTTTGGCGTTCAACTCCAAAACTGGCACAAAAGCTGGAGTTAAACGCCTAAACTGGCACAAAAGCTGGCGTTTAACTCCAAAAAATGTCTCTACACATGGAAGCTTCAATGCTCAGCCCAAGCACACACCAAGTGGGCCCGGAAGAAGATTTCTGCATTAATTAGTTATTTCTGAAAACCCTAGGCTACTAGTTCTCTATAAATAGGACCTTTTGCTATTGTATTTACAGACTTATATAGACCTTTTCATGTTTGGGAGGCGGGCCATTTGGCCATGCCTAGACCTTTTGTTCTTATGTATTTTCAACGGTGGAGTTTCTACACACCATAGATTAAGGTGTGGAGTGATGTGTATTTTCGGAAAACGAATTCCTAACACACAAAACTCACCGGCAAGTGCACCGGGTCGCATCAAGTAATAAAACTCACGGGAGTGAGGTCAATCCCACAGGGATTGAAGAATTGAGCAATTTTGGTTTAGTGGTTGATTTAGTCAAGTGAATCAAGAGTTGATTTGAGTGGTTTGTATTCGACAGAAGCTAAATTGCATGAAATTAAAAGGAAGAGGGACAATTGCAGTAGTTTAAAGGGCAGAGAAGGTAAATGTGCTGAATCTTAAAGAGCAAGAAATTAAATGGCAGAAACTTAGAACGCAAGAAATGAAAATTGCAGAATCTTAAAGTGCAAGAAATGTAAATGGCTTGAATTGTAAATGGAATTGGGAAGTGGATTTGCAGAATTTAAACAAGGAAAAGTAAATTGCATTAATTAGACAAGTAGAAGGTGACTTGAATTGAACGGGATCTAAAACGGAAATGTAAATGAACTTGAAAAGCTTTAAACAGAGAATTTAAAATGCAAACTCCAGATCTCAGGACCCAAGAGACTAGATAACCGAGTCTAGATCTCAATGCCTTCCTAGATCCAAATGTAGAATTCAATTGCAAGAAATAGAGAAAAGTAAATAGCAGAATGAGTAGGAGAAGAGACAATGAACAGAAATTTAAATTCAATTATGCAGTAAAGAAAACAGAGAGATCTCAGGATGAGATTGAAATAGAATTCCTTCAATTCTCCAACCCAAGATCCAAGACAAATGTAATTGAAATTGAAAACAAGAAAACTAAGAGGAAGAGAATTCAATTCTCCTACTCCGAAACTCAGAAACTCCAAACAACTCAAAACCAAAAGCTCTCAAAAAAACTACTCAGCAAAAGTAAAAGGAAAAGCTCCCCTAAAACTTAAATCCTAAGCTATTTATACACTTTCTTCAAATGGTCTTCAAGCCTTGAATTGGGCCTTTGCTCTTGATGGAATTGGGTTGATAAAGGCCTTGGTTGATTGCTCTTGGAGTTGGAGAAAGATCCATTGTGAACCGGGTTGTAAATCATAAAAGCTTGAGTAAAAGTTTGAGGCAAACTTTTACTCAAACTTTTTATACCAGCTGCCCTCCTTTTGCTGATATCCACGTTTGAGCTAAAGTTTGAGGTCAAACTTTTGCTCAAACGTGGATCCCCTTGTGTACATGTGTGGCGCCAACGTTTGCCAAAAAGCTTGAGGCAAACGTTGGCGCAAGCTTTTCTCCTCCAGGGTGTTGTTTTTGTGATGCCAACGTTTGCCAAAAAGTTTGAGGCAAACGTTGGCTCAAGCTTTTTCCTCCAGGGTGTTTTCAATTCTTCCAAAACTTTGAGCTAAAGTTTGAGGCAAACTTTGGCTCAAACTTTTTTCCTCTGGGATGTTTTCAACTCTTCCAAAAGTTTGAGCTAAAGTTTGAGGCAAACTTTGGCTCAAACTTTTTGTTCTCTCTTGCTCCTAGCCATTCCTTCTTCCTTCAACCTTCTTCAAAACTCTTTTCACCTATCATTAATCAATCAAAACAATCAAAGCTATGCCCCAAATCATGAGATTGTGTTTCTTTCATAATATATGATAATTATAGCACAAAATCTCATGAAAGTGCATTAATTCATCCATGGTTGATTGAATCAAAGGAAACATGGAAATCTACCCAATTGGCTTGCTTATGGCTTAAGAAAGTGCATAAAATCAATTGAAAACAAAAGAAAAAGAATAGTGAAAATAGGCTAAGATGACTTGTCATCACAACACCAAACTTAAAGCTTGCTTGTCCCCAAGCAAGAAAAGAATTATGCTCAAAGGTTCTTCCAATCAGAATGGATTTGAAAAATTACATGTACTATCCTGTGAGTGAAGTGATTAAGTGACAGTGGGGTGAACTCTAAATTATATGCTCATGCAAGGGCTTCAGTGCTTACTAGTCCTTACATATTGGGGGTCTTAGGTCCTAGGACTTTCATCCAAATGATATCATGGAGATTTCTCTATAGGTAATCACCTTGAAACAGCTTATAGTTGTTGTGCTTTGGCCTTGACTCTAAGTGTCATGTCTCAAAGCGGCTCTTTAGATAAGCTTTCAATCAATACTCCTAAACCAGTTGGTTTTAAGGTATTAGGTGTTAAAGCACCCCTAAGGATTTACTTACTCAAGCCTCTCTCTTTGACACATTTTGACCACAAGCATTTACTAGGATAACAACTCTTTGAGTTCTTGTTTCTTTCTTCTTTTCTGCCTAGTAATTGATGCTCAGAGCCTTGGGCCATGTTCTTTTTGTTTTTATATCTTCTTTATTTTCTTTTGTTTGCTGCTTCTTGGATCAATAAATGTTCGAAAATCTCCATAATACTTCTTTGAATTCTATGTTCTGCCTATGAGCTCCCATGCAAGTTTTCATAAGCATGCAACCTTAATGCATAATCACACAACCAGAACCACCACTTCTCCTAATCTTTTGCTTGCCTCAAAATTGTTTAATTCCTCAATCCTTCTTTTCAAAGAACTATCATGTGGTGCCTCTTTTTTTTTTTTTTTGAAATCTTGAGTGCACGCAAGTTTGAAAAGTGTAGTGTTGTGAATAATCAACCAATCTTAATTATTTAATTGCAGAAAAATTATACTATGCAGACAGGCAGGGGTATTATATCACTTTCAATCATAGCAGTATCTGATATAAAATGATCAATGAGCAATACAACCTTTTGGAATTTACTTGCTGTCCTCCTCCTCATCATCATCATTGCTGGTCTTCACATTCTTCTTTCATCTCTTTGATTGATGATGCTTAATCTTTCCAAAAGTTTGTATGGTGCTCTGTAGTGATATTGAAAGTTGCTTGTTCCCCAAGCACTTAGAAAAAAATGGTTAGCATGCATGATTTATTTGTCGGCCTTTGAACTTACTTTGGTGTGGGAACACCAAACTTAGTACCTTACCAATGGTTCTCATGCATCAGATTAACCATGTGTGAAATTCTTTTTCTTTTTCAAAAGAATAGAACTAAAAACGAGGAAACAGCAGGATAGTTAACTAGTTCGTCTAGATGCTTGAAGCTAGCATTATGCAGTAGGTGAGAATATATTTTATGATGAAATTTTGGTGGAACACCAAACTTAGAGTCCTTCATTCTCCCTCAGATTGTTTTGGTGTGTAACACCAAACTTAGCTCCTTGCAACATAGATAAAACTAATTAACCTCTTTATTGAAATAGATATGAAAAGATAGTTACCTCCAGTTGGGTTGCCTCCCAACAAGCGCTCTTTTATTGTCACTAGCTTGACATCTCTCATTCTTTGATCATGGAGGTTGAAAATCCTGTTGCCTTTGATTTTCTCCTCTCACTATGGACTTCCTTCCGGTCTCCTCCATTTCTTGGTGCCCTTCTTCAGAAATTCCAGAGGTGGAGAACTGTCTCCTGGTTCATGTCATACAACCAAAACAGCAAAGATACACAGAGCACTCTGTAGCTTGAGTGCAATGGGAGTTAGTAGAGACAAAGTCTCAAACAGTTAGTGTGCAAGTTAGAAATAAAGAAAATGAACAAAAATAAAGAAAAAGTGCTTAATCTAGATCTCCACTTCACTTAATCATTGTCAATCTATTTCAATCCCCGGCAACGGCGCCAAAAACTTGATGTGTATTTTCGGAAAACGAATTCCTAACACACAAAACTCACCGGCAAGTGCACCGGGTCGCATCAAGTAATAAAACTCACGGGAGTGAGGTCGATCCCACAGGGATTGAAGGATTGAGCAATTTTGGTTTAGTGGTTGATTTAGTCAAGTGAATCAAGAGTTGATTTGAGTGGTTTGTATTCGACAGAAGCTAAATTGCATGAAATTAAAAGGAAGAGGGACAATTGCAGTAAATTGAAGGGCATAGAAGGTAAATGTGCTGAATCTTAAAGAGCAAGAAATTAAATGGCAGAAACTTAGAACGCAAGAAATGTAAATTGCAGAATCTTAAAGTGCAAGAAATGTAAATGGCTTGAATTGTAAAGGGAATTGGGAAGTGGATTTGCAGAATTTAACCAAGGAAAAGTAAATTGCATTAATCAGACAAGTAGAAGGTGACTTGAATTGAACCGGATCTAAAACGGAAATGTAAATGAACTTGAAAAGCTTTAAATAGAGAATTTAAAATGCAAACTCCAGATCTCAGGACCCAAGAGACTAGATAACCGAGTCTAGATCTCAATTCCTGCCTAGATCCAAATGTAGAATTCAATTGTAAGAAATAGAGAAAAGTAAATAGCAGAATGAGTAGAAGAAGAGACAATGAACAGAAATTTAAATTCAATTATGTAGTAAAGAAAATAGAGAGATCTCAGGATGAGAATGAAACAGAATTCCTTCAATTCTCCAACCCAAGATCCAAGACAAATGTAATTGAAATTGAAAACAAGAAAAATAAGAAGAGAATTCAATTCTCCTATTCCGAAACTCAGAAACTCCAAACAACTCAAAACCAAAAGCTCTCCAAAAAACTACTCAGCAAAAGTAAAAGGAAAAGCCCCCCTAAAACTTAAATCATAAGCTATTTATACACTTTCTTCAAATGGTCTTCAAGCCTTGAATTGGGCCTTTGCTCTTGATGGAATTGGGTTGATAAAGGCCTTGGTTGACTGCTCTTGGAGTTGGAGAAAGATCCATTGTGAACCGAGTTGTAAATCATAAAAGCTTGAGTAAAAGTTTGAGGCAAACTTTTACTCAAACTTTTTATACCAGCTGCCCTCCTTTTGCTGATATCCATGTTTGAGCTAAAGTTTGAGGTCAAACTTTTGCTCAAACGTGGATCCCCTTGTGTACATGTGTGGCGCCAACGTTTGCCAAAAAGCTTGAGGCAAACGTTGGCGCAAGCTTTTCTCCTCCAGAGTGTTGTTTTTGTGATGCCAACAATGCTCATGCAAGGGCTTCAGTGCTTACTAGTCCTTACATATTGGGGGTCTTAGGTCCTAGGACTTTCATCCAAATGATATCATGGAGATCTCTCTATAGGTAATCACCTTGAAACAACTTATAGTTGCTGTGCTTTGGCCTTGACTCTAAGTGTCATGTCTCAAAGCGGCTATTTAGATAAGCTTTCAATCAATACTCCTAAACCAGTTGGTTTTAAGGTATTAGGTGTTAAAGCACCCCTAAGGATTTACTTACTCAAGCCTCTCTCTTTGAAACAATTTGACCACAAGCATTTACTAGGATAACAACTCTTTGAGTTCTTGTTTCTTTCTTCTTTTCTGCCTAGTAATTGATTCCCAGAGCCTTGGGCCATGTTCTTTTTATTTTTATATCTTCTTTATTTTCTTTTGTTTGCTGCTTCTTGGATCAATAAATGTTCGAAAATCTCCATAATACTTCTTTGAATTCTATGTTCTGCCTATGAGCTCCCATGCAAGTTTTCATAAGCATGCAACCTTAATGCATAATCACACAACCAGAACCACCACTTCTCCTAATCTTTTGCTTGCCACAAAATTGTTTAATTCCTCAATCCTTCTTTTTAAAGAACTATCATGTGGTGCCTCTTTTTTTTTTTTTGAAATCTTGAGTGCACGCAAGTTTGAAAAGTGTAGTGTTGTGAATAATCAACCAATCTTAATTATTGAATTGCAGAAAAATTATACTATGCAGACAGGCAGGGGTATTATATCACTTTCAATCATAGCAGTATCTGATATAAAATGATCAATGAGCAATACAACCTTTTGGAATTTACTTGCTGTCCTCCTCCTCATCATCATCATTGCTGGTCTTCACATTCTTCTTTCATCTCTTTGATTGATGATGCTTAATCTTTCCAAAAGTTTGTATGGTGATCTGTAGTGATATTGAAAGTTGCTTGTTCCCCAAGCACTTAGAAAAAAATGGTTAGCATGCATGATTTATTTGTGGGCCTTTGAACTTACTTTGGTGTGGGAACACCAAACTTAGTACCTTGCCATTGGTTCTCATGCATCAGATTAACCATGTGTGAAATTCTTTTTCTTTTTCAAAAGAATAGAACTAAAAACAAGGAAACAGCAGGATAGTTAACTAGTTCGTCTAGATGCTTGAAGCTAGCATTATGCAGTAGGTGAGAATATATTTTATGATGAAATTTTGGTGAAACACCAAACTTAGAGTCCTTCATTCTCCCTCAGATTGTTTTGGTGTGTAACACCAAACTTAGCTCCTTGCAACATAGATAAAACTAATTAACCTCTTTATTGAAATAGATATGAAAAGATAGTTACCTCCAGAGTTTAGTGGTTGATTTAGTCAAGCGAATCAAGAGTTGATTTGAGTGGTTTGTATTCGACAGAAGCTAAATTGCATGAAACTAAAAGGAAGAGGGACAATTGCAGTAAATTGAAGGGCATAGAAGGTAAATGTGCTGAATCTTAAAGAGCAAGAAATTAAATGGCTGAAACTTAGAACGCAAGAAATGTAAATTGCAGAATCTTAAAGTGCAAGAAATGTAAATGGCTTGAATTGTAAAGGGAATTGGGAAGTGGATTTGCAGAATTTAACCAAGGAAAAGTAAATTGCATTAATCAGATAATTAGAAGGTGACTTGAATTGAACCGGATCTAAAACGGAAATGTAAATGAACTTGAAAAGCTTTAAACAGAGAATTTAAAATGCAAACTCCAGATCTCAGGACCCAAGAGACTAGATAACCGAGTCTAGATCCCAATGCCTTCCTAGATCCAAATGTAGAATTCAATTGCAAGAAATAGAGAAAAGTAAATAGCAGAATGAGTAGGAGAAGAGACAATGAACAGAAATTTAAATTCAATTATGCAGTAAAGAAAACAGAGAGATCTCAGGATGAGATTGAAATAGAATTCCTTCAATTCTCCAACCCAAGATCCAAGACAAATGTAATTGAAATTGAAAACAAGAAAGCTAAGAGGAAGAGAATTCAATTCTCCTACTCCGAAACTCAGAAACTCCAAACAACTCAAAACCAAAAGCTCTCCAAAAAACTACTCAGCAAAAGTAAAAGGAAAAGCTCCCCTAAAACTTAAATACTAAGCTATTTATACACTTTCTTCAAATGGTCTTCAAGCCTTGAATTGGGCCTTTGCTCTTGATGGAATTGGGTTGATAAAGGCCTTGGTTGATTGCTCTTGGGGTTGGAGAAAGATCCATTGTGAACCGGGTTGTAAATCATAAAAGCTTGAGTAAAAGTTTGAGGCAAACTTTTACTCAAACTTTTTATACCAGCTGCCCTCCTTTTCCTGGTATCCAAGTTTAAGCTAAAGTTTGAGGTCAAACTTTTGCTCAAACGTGGATCCCCTTGTGTACATGTGTGGCGCCAACGTTTGCCAAAAAGCTTGAGGCAAACGTTGGCGCAAGCTTTTCTCCTCCAGGGTGTTGTTTTTGTGATGCCAACGTTTGCCAAAAAGTTTGAGGCAAACGTTGGCTCAAGCTTTTTCCTCCACGGTGTTTTCAATTCTTCCAAAAGTTTGAGCTAAAGTTTGAGGCAAACTTTGGCTCAAACTTTTTTCCTCTGGGATGTTTTCAACTCTTACAAAAGTTTGAGCTAAAGTTTGAGGCAAACTTTGGCTCAAACTTTTTGTTCTCTCTTGCTCCTAGCCATTCCTTCTTCCTTAAACCTTCTTCAAAACTCTTTTCACCTATCATCAATCAATCAAAACAATCAAAGCTATGCCCCAAATCATGAGATTGTGTTTCTTTCATAATATATGACAATTATAGCACAAAATCTCATGAAAGTGCATTAATTCATCCATGGTTGATTGAATCAAAGGAAACATGGAAATCTACCCAATTGGCTTGCTTATGGCTTAAGAAAGTGCATAAAATCAATTGAAAACAAAAGAAAAAGAATAGTGAAAATAGGCTAAGATGACTTGTCATCATGGAGCTCTGTTGTCCTTCATGAATTAATACAAAGTACTATTGTTTTTCTATTCAACTCAAGTCTATTTCTTCTCCAAGATATTCATTCGCACCGAAGAACATGATGAATGTGATGATTATGTGACACTCATCACCATTCTCACCTATGAACGTGTGACTGACAACCACTTCCGTTCTACATGCAAACAAGCTTGAATGTGTATCTCTTGGGTTTCTAATCTAAGATTGGAACCTTCGTGGTATAGGCTAGAATTATCGGCGGCCATTCCTGAGATCCGGAACGTCTAAACCTTGTCTGTGGTATTCTGAGTAGGATCTGGGAAGGGATGACTGTGACGAGCTTCAAACTCGCGATTGTTGGGCGTGTGACAGACACAAAAGGATCAATGGATCTTATTCCAGCATGATCGAGAACCGACAGATGATTAGCCGTGCGGTGGCAGCGCATTTGGAACGGTTTCACTGAGAGGACGGGAAGTAGCCATTGACAACGGTGATGCCCAACATAAAGCTTGCCATGGAAAGGAGTATGAATGATTGGAAGAAGGCAATAGGAAAGCAGAGGTTCAGGGGGAACAAAGCATCTTCATACGCTTATCTGAAATTCCAACCAAAGAATTACATAAGTATCTCTATCTTTATTTTATGTTTTATTTATCTTTTAATTATCAATTCTCCATCACCATCTGAATTCGCCTGACTGAGATTTACAAGGTGACCATCGCTTTCTTCAAGCCGACAGTTTCCGTGGATCGACCCTTACTCACGTAAGGTATTACTTGGACGACCCAGTGCACTTGCAGAGAATTGAAGATTCAGAACATTCAGCAGAGGAATCAAACAGAAAAAGCTGGGCGTTCAAAACGCCCAGTGAAGAAGGAAAACTGGCGTTTAAACGCCAGCCAGGGTACCTGGCTGGGCGTTTAACGCCCAAAAAGGTAGAATTTTGGGTGTTAAACGCCAGAATGGATGCCATTCTGGAAGTTTAATGCCAGTATGACACTAGAGGGAAGATTTTGTTTTTAATTTAGATTTTTTTTCAAATCTTCATAATTTTTCAAAATCAAATCTTTTTCAAATAATATCTTTTCAATCATATCTCTTCAAAATCAATTTCTTTCCATTTTTTTTATTATTACTATTTTCAAAAATCCTTGCTAAAATTAATGATTTACTTCAAAATTTTCAAGTTGTTACTTGCCTATTGATGGATATTTTTGTGGAAAAACGAATTTCTCCGAAACACCCAAAACTAACCGGCAAGTGCACCGGGTCGCATCAAGTAATAATAACTCACGGGAGTGAGGTCGATCCCACAGGGATTGAAGGATTGAGCAATTTTAGTTTAGCGGTTGATTTAGTCAAGCGAATCAAGATTTGGTTGAGAGATTCGTGATTAACAAAATTTAAATTGCATGGAAAGTAAAGGGAATGGGAAAATTGCATGAAAGTAAAGAGAACTGAAATTTAAAGTGCTGAATCTTAAAGAACAAGAAATTAAATGGCAGAAACTTAGAACGCATGAAATGTAAATTGCAGAATCTTAGAGTGCAAGAAATGTAAATGGCTTGAATTGTAAAGGAAATTGGGAATTGGATTTGCAGAAATTAAACAAGAAAAAGTAAAATTTCAATAAGCAGAGAAATAGAAGATCACTTGGATTGAATCGGATTTATAAACAGAAATGTAAATGAGATTGAAAAAAAAAACATTAAACAAAGGATGTAAAATTGGAATTCAGATCTCAGGACCCAAGAGACTAGATAACCAAGTCTAGATCTCAATGCCTTCCTAGATCCAACAAGAACAATTGCAAAGGAAATGTAAATTGCAGAGAAAGTAGATGAAGAAGCAATTAACAGAAATTTAAATTCAATTGTGCATTAAAGAAACAAAGGGGTCTCAGGATGAAATTGAAACTGAATTCTTTCAATTCTCCAACCCAAGATCCAAGACAATTGTAATTGAAATTGAAAGCAAGAAAACTAAGAGGAAGGGAATTCAATTCTCCTTCCCTGAGTCTTAGAAATTAAAATTCACTCCACACCAAAAGCTCTCCAAAAATTCTCTATGAAAACTAAAAGGAAAGCTCCCTTAAAAACTTAAATCCTATGCTATTTATACACTTTCTTCAAATGGTCTTCAAGCCTTCAATTGGGCCTTTGCTCTTGATGGAATTTGGTTGATAGAGGCCTTGGTTGATTGCTCTTGGAGTTTGGAGAAGAACCGAATTGAATCGGGTTTGGAATCATGAAAGCTTGAGTAAAAGTTTGAGTAAAAGTTTGAGGCAAACTTTTACTCAAACTTTTCACATCAGCCACCCTCTTTTGCTGATACCAATGTTGGGGCAAAAGTTTGGGGTCAAACTTTTGCTCAAACGTTGGCCTCCCCTTGCACACTCATGGCGCCAACGTTTGCCAAAAACTTAGAGGCAAACGTTGGCGCAAACTTTTGCTCTCCAGGGGTGTTGTTCATGCGCCAACGTTTGCCAAAAAGTTTGAGGCAAACGTTGGCGCAAACTTTTGCTCTCCAGGGTGTTGATTTGTGATGCCAAAAGTTTGCCAAAAAGTTTGAGGCAAACTTTTGGTCCAGCTTTTTGCTCCCTGGTTCATTTTCACTTATTCCAAAAGTTTGAGCTAAAGTTTGAGGCAAACTTTTGCTCCAGCTTTTTGCCCAAAAGTTTGCCCAAAAGTTTGAGGCAAACTTTTGGTCAAGCTTTTTGCTCCCTGGTTCGTTTTCAATTAACCCAAAAGTTTGAGCTAAAGTTTGAGGCAAACTTTTGCTCAAACTTTTTGTCCTCTCTTCCTCCTAGCCATTCCTTCTTGCTTCAACCTTTCTCCAAGCTTTCTTAACCTATCATTAATCAACCAAACACATCAAAGCTATGCTCAAAACCATGAGATATTCATTCTTTCATAATATGTGACAATTATAGCA
>NC_029789.2:84006505-84069825 GCF_000816755.2 Arachis ipaensis
AAGCCTCTTTCTTTGGCACAACTCAACCACAAGCATTTACTAGGCTAACAACTCTTTGAGTCATTGTTTCTTCTTTCTTTTTCTGCCTAGTAATTGATGCTCAGAGCCTTGGGCCATGTTCTTTTTGTTTTTGTATTTTCTTTTCTTTCTTTTGTTTTGTTTGCTGCTTCTTGGATCAATAACTTTTTGAGAATCTCCACAATACTTCTTTGAACTTCATGTCCTGCCTATGAGCTCCCATGCATGTTTTCACAAGCATGCAACCTCAATACATAATCATACAACTAGAACCACCACTTCTCCTAATCTTTTGCTTTCCACAAAATTGTTTAATTCCTCAATCCTTCTTTTCAAAGAACTTTCATGTGATGCAATTTTTGAACATTGAGTGCAAACAAGTTTTGAAGAGAAAAATGTTGTGAATGATCAAGCATCTTGCTTATTGAATTGTAGAAAAACTATACTAGACAGAAGGACAGATAAGGGTATGATATTACTTTCAATCATAGCAGTGTTTGATGTAAAACAATTACTTAACAATACAACATTTTGGAGTTCACTTGCTTTCCTTCTTCTCATCATCATCATTGCTGGCCTTCACATTCATCTTTCATCTCTTTGGTTGATGATGCTTAATCTCTCCAAAAGTTTGTATGGTACTCTGCAGTGATATTGAAAGTTGCTTGTTCCCCAAGCACTTAGAAACAATGGTTAGTCTGCATGATTTATTTATGGGCCTTTGTACTTACTTTGGTGTGGGAACACCAAACTTAGAATCCTTCATTCTCCCTTATATTGTTTTGGTGTGCAACACCAAACTTAGCTTCTTGCAATATAGATAAAACTAATTAACCTTTTTATTAAAAGAGCTATGAAAAGAAAACTACCTCAGGTTGGGTTGCCTCCCAACAAAGCGCTTCTTTATTGTCACTAGCTTGACATCCTTCATTCTTTGATCATGGAGGCTGAAAATCATAGTGCCTCAGCTTCTCTCTTCTTACTGTGAACTTCCTTCCAGTCTTCTCTTTGATGATCTCTAGCTGTTCATGTGGAAGGATCTGGTTCACAGTATAGTACTCAGATAATTGTGGAGGCACCTTCATTGGTTGGGTGTTTAATATCACTTTATCCCCTGGTGAGAAACTCTCAGTGGGGATTTTCTGAATCCCAGCATTTCGCCCCTCTATCTCTTGCCTTTTTCCTCAACCTCCAAAATGTTTCAGGATCAAAAGTTGTGGATTCATCGCTCTTTCCTCCTATCACAAAATCAGAAACACAAATAGAACCAGAAACTAAAACAGAGCACTCTGTAACTTGAGTGTAGTTAGAGTTAGTAGAGACAAAGTCTCGAACAGTTAGTGGGTTAGTCAAAATTAAAGAAAAAGTGCTTGATCTAAACTACCACCTCACTTAATCATTGTCAATCTATTCAATCCCCGGCAACGGCGCCAAAAACTTGATGGATATTTTTGTGGAGAAACGAATTTCTCCAAAACACCCAAAACTAACCGGCAAGTGCACCAGGTCGCATCAAGTAATAATAACTCACGGGAGTGAGGTCGATCCCACAGGGATTGAAGGATTGAGCAATTTTAGTTTAGTGGTTGATTTAGTCAAGCGAATCAAGATTTGGTTGAGAGATTCGTGATTAACAAAATTTAAATTTCATGGAAAGTAAAGGGAATGGGCAAATTGCATGAAAGTAAAGAGAACTGAAATTTAAAGTGCTGAATCTTAAAGAACAAGAAATTAAATGGCAGAAACTTAGAATGCAAGAAATGTAAATTGCAGAATCTTAGAGTGCAAGAAATGTAAATGGCTTGAATTGTAAAGGGAATTGGGAATTGGATTTGCAGAAATTAAACAAGGAAAAGTAAAATTTCAACAAGCAGAGAAATAGAAGATCACTTGGATTGAATCGGATCTATAAACAGAAATGTAAATGAGATTGAAAAAAAAAAAACATTAAACAGAGGATGTAAAATTGGAATTCAGATCTCAGGACCCAAGAGACTAGATAACCAAGTCTAGATCTCAATGCCTTCCTAGATCCAACAAGAAAATTGCAAAGGAAATGTAAATTGCAGAGAAAGTAGATGAAGAAGCAATTAACAAAAAATTAAATTCAATTGTGCATTAAAGAAACAAAGAGGTCTCAGGATGAAATTGAAACAAAATTCCTTCAATTCTCCAACCCAAGATCCAAGACAATTGTAATTGAAATTGAAAGCAAAAAAACTAAGAGGAAGGGAATTCAATTCTCCTTCCCCGAGACTTAGAAATTAAAATTCACCCCACACCAAAAGCTCTCCAAAAACTCTCTATGAAAACTAAAAGGAAAGCTCCCTTAAAAACTTAAATCCTATGCTATTTATACACTTTCTTCAAATGGTCTTCAAGCCTTCAATTGGGCCTTTGCTCTTGGTGGAATTGGGTTGATAGAGGCCTTGGTTGATTGCTCTTGGAGTTTGGAGAAGAACCGAATTGAACCGGGTTTGGAATCATGAAAGCTTGAGTAAAAGTTTGAGTAAAAGTTTGAGGCAAACTTTTACCCAAACTTTTAACATCAGCCACCCTCTTTTGTTGATACCAACGTTGGGGCAAAAGTTTGGGGTCAAACTTTTGCTCCAACGTTGGCCTCCCCTTGCACACTCATGGCGCCAATGGTTGCCAAAAAGTTAGAGGCAAACGTTGGCGCAAACTTTTGCTCTCCAGGGTGTGTTGTTCATGCGCCAACGTTTGCCAAAAAGTTTGAGGCAAACGTTGGCGCAAACTTTTGCTCTTTTCATCTATGGTTGATTAAATCAAAGGAAGCATGAAAATCTACCCAATTGGCTTGCTTATGGCTCAAGAAAGTGCATAATTCAATTGAAAACAAAAGAAAAAGGCTAGTGAAACTAGGCTAAGATGACTTGTCATCACCTATTAAGAAAGGATCAAATTTTAAATTTTAAGAATCATATCTTCTAAATTCTTGTTAGTCAAGTAATCAACTTTAATTTTAAAACTTTCTCTTTTCAATTTGATCTTGAATCATATCTTCTCAATCACATCTTTTTCAAAATTAACTCCCAATCATATCTTTTTTATTTCTAATTTCAAAATCTTTTTCAAAAATCACTTAATTTCTTTCACAATCTTAATTTTCGAAAATATCAATCAAATTTTCAAATTTCTTTTTATTATTTCAAAATTTTTTTAATTTATTTTCAAAAATTCTTCCCCTCTTCTCACATCCTTCTATTTAAAGGACTAATACTCCTCCTCAAGGTATAATTCGAACTCCCTCCTTCTTGATATGTTCGAATTCTCTTCCATCTACCTCCTCCTTCTATTCTTCTTTTCCTCTGACACCTCAAGGAATCTCTATACTGTGACATAGAGAATTCCCTACTTTCCTGTTCTCCTCTCTTTCATATGAGCAGAAGCAAAGATAAAGGCATACTTGTTCAAGCTGATCCTGAACCTGAAAGGACCTTGAAGAGAAAGCTAAGAGAAGCTAAAGCACAATTCTCTTTAGAGGGCCTAACAGAACTTTTCGAGGAAGAAGAAACCATGGCAGCCGAAAACAACAATGCCAACAATGCAAGGAAGGTGCTTGGTGACTTTACTGCACCTACTCCCGACTTCTATGGGAGAAGAATCTCAACCCCTACAACAGAATTGCAAGTTTCATGGACTTCCATTGGAAGATCCTCATCAGTTCTTAGCTGAATTCTTGTAAATCTGTGACACTGTCAAGACCAATGGGGTTGACCTTGAAGTCTACAGACTTATGCTTTTTCCTTTTGCTGTAAGAGACAGAGCTAGGACATGGTTGGATTCACAACCTAAAGAAAGCCTGAACTATTGGGAAAAGCTAGTCATTGCCTTCTTGGCAAAATTCTTTCCACCTCAAAAATTGAGCAAGCTTAGAGTGGAAGTCCAAACCTTCAGACAAAAGGAAGGAGAATCCCTCTATGAAGCTTGGGAAAGATACAAGTAATTGATCAGAAGATGTCCTTCTGACATGCTTTCTGAATGGAGCATCATAGGTATTGTCTATGATGGTCTGTCTGAACTATCCAAGATGTTATTGGATAGCTCTGCTGGAGGATCTCTTCATCTGAAGAAGATGCCTGCAGAAACTCAGGAACTCATTGAAATGGTTGCAAATAACCAATTCATGTACACTTCTGAAAGAAATCCTGTGAATAATGGGATAGCTCAGAAGAAAGGAGTTCTTGAGATTGATACTCTGAATGCCATATTGGCTCAGAATAAAATATTGACCCAACAAGTCAATATGATTTCTCAGAGTCTGTCTGGAATGCAAGCAGCAACAGGCAGTACTAAGGAAGCTTCCTCTAAAGAAGAAGCTTATGATCCTGAGAACCCAGCAATGGAAGAGGTGAATTACATGGGAGAACCCTATGGAAACACCTATAATCCTTCATGGAGAAATCATCCAAATCTCTCATGGAAGGATCAACAGAGACCTCAACAAGGTTTCGACAACAATAATGGTGGAAGAAATAGGTTTAGCAATAGCAAGCCTTTTCCATCACCTTCTCAGCAACAGACAGAGAATTCTAAGCAAAGCCACTCTGACTTAGCAACCATTGTCTCTGATCTAATCAAAACCACTCAAAGTTTCATGACTGAAACAAGGTCCTCCATTAGAAATTTGGAGGCACAAGTGGGCCAGCTCAGTAAGAAAATTTCTGAACTCCCTCCCAGTACTCTCCCAAGAAATACAAAAGAGAATCCAAAGAGAGAGTGCAAGGCCACAAACACATCTCACATGGCCGAACCTGGAGAGGAGGAAGAGGCAGTGATCTTCACTAAGGAAAACCTCAATGGACGTCCACTGGCCTCCATGGAGTTCCCTGATGAGGAACCATGGGAATCTAAGGCTCACACTGAGACTATAGAGATTCCATTGAATTTACTTCTGCCATTCATGAGCTCTGATGAGTATTCTTCCTCTGAAGAGGATGAAGATGTTACTGAAGAGCAAGTTGCCAAGTACCTTGGAGCAATCATGAAGCTAAATGCCAAGTAATTTGGTAATGGGACTTGGGAGGATGAACCTCTATTGCTCACCAAAGAACTGGATGACTTGACTAGGCAGAAATTACCTCTGAAGAGACAAGACCCTGGAAAGGAGGTTCCAACATTGCTCTGAACATCTGTGAGGCTCCATGAGAGCCACTGTCAAGCTATTAACATTAAAGAAGCGCTTGTTAGGAGGCAACCCAATTTTTACTTATCTATGTTAAATTTCTATTTTCTTTTGTTTTTTTATGTTTTCTGTAGGTTGATGATCATGTGAAGTCACAAAAATAATTGAAATGCAAAAACAAAAGGAAAAATAGAATGAAAAATAGAACACCCTGGAGGAGAAACTTACTGGCGTTTAAACGCTAGTAAGGGTAGCAGAATGGGCGTTAAACGCCCAGTCTGGCACCATTCTGGGCGTTTAACGCCAGAAATGGGCACCAGACTGGCGTTTAACGCCAGGAATGGGTAAAGAAGCTGGCGTTAAACGCCAGAAATGGGCAGCAGCCTGGCGTTTAACGCCAGGATTGGCAGTAAATGGCATTTTTGCATGCCACATGGTGCAGGGATGAGAAATCCTTGACACCTCAGGATCTGTGGACCCCACAGGATCCCCACCTACCCCACCTCTCTTTCTCTTCTTCACCCATTCACCAACCACCTCAATACCTCTTCCCCAAAAATCCCTCACCTATCAAATCCCACCATTCTCTTCACCACTCACATCCATCCTTCATAAAACCCCACCTACCTCACCATTCAAATTCAAACCACTTTCTCACCCAAACCCACCCATAATGGCCGAACCATACCCCCCTCTCCACTCCTATATAAACCCATCATCACTTCTTCATTTTCACACAACATACACACTACCCATCCCCCTTGGCCGAAACACAAAGCCCCATCCATCTCCTCTATTTCTTCTTCTTCTACTCTCTTCTAGCTTCCACCTCCGAGTCATGGGAGATGGAGAAATTCCTCTCAAGGGTGCATCAAGACCACTTCTATGAAGTTGTGGCCAAGAAGAAGGTGATCCTCGAGGTCCCTTTTAAGCTCAAAAAGGGCGAATATCCGGATTCATAGCATCATGATTAGAGAGGAAGTAGAAGTTCATGAGGTTATATCCCAAGAACTCTACAAGGTGGCAGACAAGTCCTCCACTATGGCAAGGTTAGCCTTCCCTCATCTCATTTGTCACCTCTGCAATTTAGCTGGAATTGACATAGAGGAAGACATCCTTATTGATGAGGACAAGCCCATCACTAAGAAAAGGATGGAGCAAGTGAGAGAACCTCACCAAGAGCATGAGGAAACTCCTCATCATGAAATCCCTGAGATGCCTCAAGGGATGCATTTTCCTCCACAAAACTATTGGGAGCAAATCAACACCTCCTTAGGAGAATTAAGTTCCAACATGGGACAATTAAGGGTGGAGCACCAAGAGCATTCCATCCTCCTCCATGAAATTAGAGAATACCAAAGAACCATGAGAGAGGAGCAACAAAGGCAAGGAAGAGACATTGAAGAGCTCAAGCACTCCATAAGATCTTCAAGAGGAAGAACAAGCCGCCATCACTAAGGTGGACTCGTTCTTTAATTTTCTTGTTCTTTATTTTCCTGTTTTTCGAATTTTTATGCTTATGTTATTTATGTTTGTGTCTTTATTACATGATCATTAGTGTCTAAGTGTCTATGCCTTAAAGCTATGAAAATGAATCCATCATCTTTCTTAAATGAAAAATATTTTTAATTGAAAAAGAAAAAGAAGTACATGAATTTTGAATTTTAAAACAATTTAATTATTTTGATGTGGTGGCAATACTATTGTTTTTCTGAATGAATGCTTGAACAGTGCATATTTTTGAATTTGATTGTTTATGAATGTTAAAATTGTTGGCTCTTGAAAGAATGAGGGAAAAGGAGAAATGTTATTTGATAATCTGAAAAATCATAAAATTGATTCTTGAAGCAAGAAAAAGCAGTGAAAAGCTTACAAAAAAAAAGAAAAAAAGAAAAAGAAAAGAAAGCAGAAAAAGCCAATACTCCTTTAAACCAAAAGGCAAAGGTGATAAAAAGGATCCAAGGCTTTGAGCATCAGTGGATAGGAGGGCCCACAGGAATAAAATCCTGGCCTAAGCGGCTAAACCAAGCTCTCCCTAACCATGTGCTTGTGGCGTGAAGGTGTCAAGTGAAAACTTGAGACTGAGCGGTTAAAGTCGAGGTCCAAAGCAAAAAGAAGAGTGTGCTTAAGAACCCTGGACACCTCTAATTGGGGACTCTAGCAAAGCTGAGTCACAATTTGAAAAGGTTCACCCAGTTATGTGTCTGTGGCATTTATGTATCCGGTGGTAATACTGGAAAACAAAGTGCTTAGGGCCACGGCCAAGACTCATAAAGTAGCTGTGTTCAAGAATCAACATACTTGACTAGGAGAATCAATAACACTATCTGGATTCTGAGTTCCTATAGATGCCAATCATTCTAAACTTCAAGAAATAAAGTGAGATGCCAAAACTATTCAGAAGCAAAGAGCTAAAAGCCCCGCTCATCTAATTAATATTGATCTTTATAGATGTTTTTGGAATACATTGTATACTCTCTTCTTTTTATCCTATTTGATTTTTAGTTGCTTGGGGACAAGCAACAATTTAAGTTTGGTGTTGTGATGAGCGGATAATTTATACGCTTTTTGGCATTGTTTTTAGTATGTTTTTAGTATATTTTAGTTAGTTTTTTATTATGTTTTTATTAGTTTTTAAATAAAAATAACTCTTCTGGACTTTACTATGAGTTTGTGTGTTTTTCTATGATTTCAGGTATTTTCTGGCTGAAATTGAGGGACCTGAGCAAAAATCTGATTCAGAGGCTGAAAAAGGACTGCAGATGCTGTTGGATTCTGACCACCCTACACTCGAAGTGGATTTTCTGGAGCTACAGAAGCCCAATTGGCACTCTCTCAATTGCATTGGAAAGTAGACATCCTGCGCTTTCTAGTAATATATAATAGTCTATACTTTGCCCAAGCTTTGCTGGCCCAAACAGGCGTTCCAAGTCAGCTCAAGAATTCTGGCGTTTAACTCCAAAACTGGCACAAAAGCTGGAGTTAAACGCCCAAACTGGCACAAAAGCTGGCATTTAACTCCAAGAAAAGTCTCTACACATGGAAGCTTCAATGCTCAGCCCAAGCACATACCAAGTGGGCCCGGAAGAAGATTTTTGCATTAATTACTTATTTCTGTAAACCCTAGGCTACTAGTTCTCTATAAATAGGACCTTTTGCTATTGTATTTACAGACTTATATAGACCTTTTCACATTTGGGAGGCTGGCCATTCGGCCATGCCTAGACCTTTTGTTCTTATGTATTTTCATCGGTGGAGTTTCTACACACCATAGATTAAGGTGTGGAGCTCTGCCGTCCTTCATGAATTAATACAAAGTACTATTATTTTTCTATTCAACTCAAGTCTATTTCTTCTCCAAGATATTCATTCGCACTCAAGAACATGATGAATGTGATGATTATGTGACACTCATCACCATTCTCACCTATGAACGCGTGACTGACAACCACTTCCGTTCTACATGCAAACAAGCTTGAATGTGTATCTCTTGGGTTTCTAATCTAAGATTGGAACATTCGTGGTATAGGCAAGAATTATCGGCGGCCATTCCTGAGATCTGGAACGTCTAAACCTTGTCTGTGGTATTCTGAGTCGGATCTGGGAAGGGATGACTGTGACGAGCTTCAAACTCGCGATTGTTGGGCGTGTGACAGACGCAAAAGGATCAATGGATTCTATTCCAGCATGATCTAGAACTGACAGATGATTAGCCGTGCGGTGACAGCGCATTTGGAACGTTTTCACTGAGAGGACGGGAAGTAGCCATTAACAACGGTGATGCCTAACATAAAGCTTGCCATGGAAAGGAGTATGAATGATTGGAAGAAGGCAATAGGAAAGCAGAGGTTCAGGGGGAATAAAGCATCTTCATACGCTTATCTGAAATTCCAACCAAAGAATTACATAAGTATCTCTATCTTTATTTTATGTTTTATTTATCTTTTAATTATCAATTCTCCATCACCATCTGAATTCGCCTGACTGAGATTTACAAGGTGACCATAGCTTGCTTCAAGCCGACAGTCTCCGTGGGATCGACCCTTACTCACGTAAGGTATTACTTGGACGACCCAGTGCACTTGCTAGTTAGTTGTGCGGAATTGTGACAAAGTGTGATTCACATTTGAGAGCTCCAAGTCCTTTGGCTCCATTGTTGATGATCAAAATTTCGTGCACCAGAAAGTCCTGGATGTCTACTTTCTAATGGCACTGAAATTACCTCATTTGGATTTGTGTAACTCAAGATATCGTCATTTAAATGAGAAGAGGTCAGGCTGGCATATGCCCTGGCGTGAGCCCAATGCTTGGCGTACCACGCCCATAGTAGGGCTCAAAATCTCTCCTCTGGAACTTAAGCCTGGCGTGCCATGCCCAAAACACCAAGTGGCACGCTCTCTTTGAGATCTTCTTCTTCAATCTTTTCTCTTAAATTTTATATAGGCTCTCCTAAATTACAAACTTTAAATGAAATTAAAAGCAAATTACAATGAAATGAAAATAAACTATTCTAGACTCTTCTTGTGGCCTTGATTGGTTGAAAAGTGTGGCTTGAATGAGAGTTGGAGTGGGCTTGATTGAAGGTTGGGGGCTGCAGGGAGAAGTTGGGGTGTGGTTTCAAATGCCACTCCCACTTGATTTTGCCCTTTGGAGTACGACCCACTTTGCAACATTGAAAGTATGGAGTTGGTTGGGCCTCAAAATGAATGTCCACTATAAATTATTACATATTTTTGGAAAGCCTTGGATGTTAGCTTTCCAAAACCTTTGGAATCAACTCATTTGAACCTTTGTAGCTCAAGTTATGCCCATTTGAAGGTGGATAGGTCAGTCTGTCAGGTAGCCTAGCGCGCCACGCCCACTCTTTGGCGTGCCACGCCCATATATTATGAAACTGGAATGCCACGCCTTTGATGATGCTCTCTAGCCATTAGAACTGGTGTGCCATGCCCAGAACTCCAACTGGAACGCCCATTATGAAAATAGAGCTGGCGTGCCACGCCTTCGATGTCAAGAGGCACGCCAGATTTTGCAATGTTGAAATATTTGCCTTTTTCACCTCTAGTTTTAATGTCCACCCTAAAATGTTATATATAGTTGGAAAGCTCTTGATGTCAGCTTTCCAACGCAACCAAGATCACAACATTTGGATCTCTACAACTTAAGTTACGTTCCTTTGAAGATGAAGAGGTCGGGCTGGTAACTCTGCAGTGACGTCTTTTTCTCATTGTGTTTTCGGGGTCGATATCTTCCTCATTTCTAGTGTCCATTATAAAGTGTTATATATGGTTGGAAAACCCTGGATGTGTACTTTCTAATGGTACTGGAATCACCTCGTTTGGAATTGTGTAGCTCAAGATATCATCATTTGAATGAGAAGAGGTCAGGCTGCCATATGCCCCGGCGTGCCACGCCCAACGCTTGGCGTACCATGCCCATAGTGGGGCTCAAAATTACTCCTCTGGAACTTAATCCTGGTGTGCCACACCCAAAACACCAAGTGGCACACCCTCTTTGAGATCCTGGCTTCACAACCTGGCATGCCACGCCCAGAGCTCCAAGTGGCACGCCCATGTTGGTTTTCATTCTTTCAAGCTTCTTTGCTGGAATGTTGGCTTGGCGTGCCACACCCATAGCTTCAAGTGGCACGCCCATTGTTGAGAGTTGGTTCAAAAGCTTGGCGTGCCATGCCCAGAGCTTCAAGTGGGACGCCCAGCTTCACACGCCTAGCTTTATATGTTATTTTCTTCCCTTTTTGTTGCTCTTTTCACCTGAAATTCAACATAAACCCATTTCAAAGCAATGTACCATAATATATATCATTTAGTTCATGAAATTGCATTGATAAATGAGATTATGCTTTTTTTATGGTTCTTTTAGATAAGAAAAAGGGTACATGATGCGCAGTCATCACAACACCAAACTTAAACTTTGCTTGTCCTCAAGCAAATAAAGAATTATGCAATAAAGTTTGACAAACCAAGGTGAGAAGAGTAGCAATTTTTATGTTCATGGTTGGCTAGTTTCTTATGCATGCTACAATCACAAAAGACATTCAAATGATTGATGCTTCTATCTAGCTCATTTTATGAAATCTTTTTCTTTATGTTCCTTCCTTGAACTAAGCTTTTATTTCTTTTCATATCTTAGTTTCTTGGGTGCTTTGCACCATCTGTTGAAAGCTACGACTCTAAATGCTTTGTTTTCAAGTATTACCACTTGATACATAAGCACCACAAGCATTTAATTAGAGGACTCTTTAAGCTCGTTTGTTTATTTTATTTACTCTCTAATCATTGATGCTCAGAGCCTTGAGCTTTGAGGGAGTGCTTTTGCACTTGAGCCTAGCCTTGACTCTAAGTGTTTTATTTTCAAGCTTTTTGCTTGATACATAAACACCACAAGTACTTAACAAATGAATTGTCATTGGTACTCAGAGCCTTCAACTTTCTCATTCTTTCCCTTTTCTTTTCTTGCCTTATTTGCATATGCTTCTTCAAGGTTTTCATGATTTCAAAAATTTCATAAAATGTCCTAGATGAAAACTTCAATTAAACAAATTCAAATGCAATTGAGCAAAAATAATCATGCTAGCCTTCCCAATATGTATAAGCTCATGCTAAGTTCTTCTTTAATGACCTTGTTTGTTTATGATCATGAAACTAGATTACTTTTGAACTCACAAAACTCAAGATGGTAGTGATGATAACATAGCATATGTTACAATTCAGCAAACAAGCTATGCTTATTCACAACACACATGAATACAAGGAAAATAAGAGACAATCATGCAATTTAAATTTATTGGAAACAAATAAGAGGAAAAAGGAATGTTACCACCTTGTAGGTCATCTTCATTATTGTTGTCGTTTTCCTCCTATTCTTCCCTTTCCTTCATAAAACTTGATGACCGGAATTCACTACCCACCTATAATGAATCCGTTCTTTGGCAAGCGCACCAAATTATTGTCAAGTAATAACCCACAATGGAGTGGGATCGTATCCACAGAGATTAATTGGATTAAGCAAGCAAAAGTTGATTGATTATCCTAGTTAGACTATTTATATTGGAGTGATAATCAACAAGGAAATGTAAATGACAGGAAAGTAAAGGAAAGCAATAAAGTGCAAGAAAGTAAATGGCAAGGAAAGTAAAGTACAAGAAAGTGATGTGCTAGAAATGTAAAGTGCAGAAAATGTAAATAACCATAAAGTAAATAAAAGAAAGAAGGATAAAATAAGCATTGGGATCAAGAGATATTGCATTCTCCGGATTAATTGATTTCATCTCATCTTCAATCATGCAACTCATTGACCTCTTGGCAATCATGATTGATTGAGCCCCAATTCCTTGGTGACTCAATCTCTCAAATCTCGATCAATAGCCAATTCCTTGGTCTAATTGCTCATGAGAAGAGATGAAGAATGGTCCCTGATTGTACCACACACTTTCCTAAATCCAAGTAGAGGGAGGATTATATGTCACCAAAACCCAAATTTATTCCAAGTGTGAGAAAGAATTTCAAGCATGGTTTCATGTTTCCTCTTCCAAGGTTCCCATAAAACCCAATTGCATTCAATCTCTTTTCGAATATAATTGAATGCTAAGCATGAAGAACAAAATTCCTTCAAGTAAATCAAAGAGACATGAAGAGAAGAAGAAGAATAAAAATAATCAATCCATTGAAAAACAATAGAGCTCTCTTTTCCAATGGAGAGAGTTGTGATTCATAACTAAATTATTTACATAGTGAGAAAGAAAAGAGAAGAAACTGATGGTGAAGAGAAAGGGTCCGAAGACTCCCCCTTTCCAGCATGAGTAATTCTATGAAACTAAGGCCTTTATATAGGCTCTCCTAAATTACAAACTTTAAATGAAATTAAAAGCAAATTACAATGAAATGAAAATAAACTATTCTAGACTCTTCTTGTGGCCTTGATTGGTTGAAAAGTGTGGCTTGAATGAGAGTTGGAGTGGGCTTGATTGAAGGTTGGGGGCTGCAGGGAGAAGTTGGGGTGTGGTTTCAAGTGCCACTCCCACTTGATTTTGCCCTTTGGAGTATGACCCACTTTGCAACGTTGAAAGTATGGAGTTGGTTAGGCCTCAAAATGAATGTCCACTATAAACTATTACATATTTTTGGAAAGCCTTGGATGTTAGCTTTCCAACACCTTTGGAATAAACTCATTTGAACTTTTGTAGCTCAAGTTATGCCCATTTGAAGGTGGATAGGTCAGTCTGTCAGGTAGTCTAGAGCGCCACGCCCACTCTTTGGCGTGCCACGCCCATATATTATGAAACTGGCATGCCACCCCTTTGATGATGCTCTCTAGCCATTAGAACTGGCGTGCCATGCCCAGAACTCCAAGTGGCACGCCCATTATGAAAATAGAGCTGGCGTGCCACGCCTTCGATGTCAAGAGGCACGCCAGATTTTGCAATGTTGAAATATTTGCCTTTTTCACCTCTAGTTTTAATGTCCACCCTAAAATGTTATATATAGTTGGAAAGCTCTTGATGTCAGCTTTCCAACGCAATCAAGATCACAACATTTGGATCTCTACAACTCAAGTTACGTTCCTTTGAAGATGAAGAGGTCGGGCTGGTAACTCTGCAGTGACGTCTTTTTCTCATTGTGTTTTCGGGGTCGATATCTTCCTCTTTTCTAGTGTCCATTATAAGGTGTTATATATTGTTGGAAAACCCTGGATGTGTACTTTCTAATGGTACTGGAATCACCTCGTTTGGAATTGTGTAGCTCAAGATATCATCATTTGAATGAGAAGAGGTCAGGCTGCCATATGCCCCGGCGTGCCACGCCCAACGCTTGGCGTACCACGCCCATAGTGGGGCTCAAAATTACTCCTCTGGAACTTAATCCTGGTGTGCCACACCCAAAACACCAAGTGGCACACCCTCTATGAGATCCTGGCTTCACAACCTGGCATGCCACGCCCAGAGCTCCAAGTGGCACGCCCATGTTGGTTTTCATTCTTTCAAGCTTCTTTGCTGGAATGTTGGCTTGGCGTGCCACGCGTATAGCTTCAAGTGGCACGCCCATTGTTTAGAGTTGGTTCAAAAGCTTGGCGTGCCATGCCCAGAGCTTCAAGTGGCACGCCCTGCTTCACACGCCTAGCTTTATATGTTATTTTCTTCCCTTTTTGTTGCTCTTTTCACCTGAAATTCAACATAAACCCATTTCAAAGCAATGTACCATAATATATATCATTTAGTTCATGAAATTGCATTGATAAATGAGATTATGCTTTTTTTATGGTTCTTTTAGATAAGAAAAAGGGTACATGATGCGCAGTCATCACAACACCAAACTTAAACTTTGCTTGTCCTCAAGCAAATAAAGAATTATGCAATAAAGTTTGACAAACCAAGGTGAGAAGAGTAGCAATTTTTATGTTCATGGTTGGCTAGTTTCTTATGCATGCTACAATCACAAAAGACATTCAAATGATTGATGCTTCTATCTAGCTCATTTTATGAAATCTTTTTTTTTATGTTCCTTCCTTAAAGCAAGCTTTTAATTCTTTTCATATCTTAGCTTCTTGGGTGCTTTGCACCATCTGTTGAAAGCTACGACTCTAAATGCTTTGTTTTCAAGTATTACCACTTGATACATGGTGCACGAAATTGTGATGNTTCAATCATTGAATCCTACTCAGAATACCACAGACAAGGTTTAGATCTTCCGGATTCTCTTGAATGCCGCCATCATTCTAGCTTACGCCACGAAGATTCCGGTTAGGAGATCTAAGAGATATTCATTCTAGCTTAATTCATGTAGAACAGAAGTGTTTGTCAGGCACGCGTTCATAAGGGAATCAAACAGCATCAGCAGTCCTTTTTCAACCTCTGAATCTGATTTTTGCTCAAGTCCCTCAATTTCAGCCAGAAAATATCTGAAATCACAGGAAAATACACAAACTCATAGTAAAGTCCAAAAATGTGAATTTAACATAAAAACTAATGAAAACATCCCTAAAAGTAACTAGATCCTACTAAAAACATACTAAAAACAATGCCAAAAAGCGTATAAATTTTCCGCTCATCAATACATAAGCACCACAAGCATTTAATTTGAGGACTCTTTAAGCTCATTTGTTTCTTTTATTTACTCTCTAATCATTGATGCTCAGAGCCTTGAGCTTTGAGGGAGTGCTTTTGCACTTGAGCCTAGCTTTGACTCTAAGTGTTTTATTTTCAAGCTTTTTGCTTGATACATAAACACCACAAGTACTTAACAAATGAATCGTCACTGGTACTCAGAGCCTTCAACCTTCTCATTCTTTCCCTTTTTCTTTTCTTGCCTTATTTGCATATGCTTCTTCAAGGTTTTCTTGATTTCAAAAATTTCATAAAATGTCCTAGATGAAAACTTCAATTAAACAAATTCAAATGCAATTGAGCAACAATAATCATGCTAGCCTTCCCAATACATATAAGCTCATGCTAAGTTCTTCTTTAGTGACCTTGTTTGTTTATGATCATGAAACAAGAATGCTTTTGAACTCACAAAACTCAAGTTGGTAGTTATGATATCATAGCACATGTTACAATTCAGCAATCAAGCTATACTTATTCACAACACACATGCATACAAGGAAAATAAGAGACAATCATGCAATTTAAATGTACTGGAAACAAATAAGAGGAAAAAGGAATGTTAACACCTTGTAGTTCATCTTCATTGTTGTTGTCCTTTTCCTCTTATTCTTTCCCTTCCCACACCAAACTTAGAATGATTGCTTGTCCTCAAGCAACAAATAAAACAGTGGTGATGGGGTTTATGATGGGTCATGAATGTCTTAAACAATAGAGTGTTAGTAGTATATGTGTTTCAAGCAAAAGTAAGAATCACAATAAGGGAACAAAAAAGAAACGGAGGCAATATGATTGCATTAATAAGTGGTGTGCATGGTACATAGCATGAAGGATAAGTGGCAACACCAAACTTAGTGTGACACTTTCATTTTAGCATGATGCAAGTCCCCAGTGAAGATTGAAATTCAAATTTGTTGCATGGCAACGCCAAACTTAGAATGCAATCATATGCCAAATTATTGAAAATAAACAAATCAAAGAAAGGAAATATTACCTAGGGTTGGGTTGCCTCCCAACAAGCGCTCTTTTAATGTCATCAGCTTGACATGTTGTTATCAACTTTCTTCCTCTTCTTCCAGTTTGTTAAGAGGAATGAACTCAAGGGGAGAGAAGAGCAAGTTGATGTCCCTTGTTTTGAGTGCCTCCCAGCAAGCTTTCTTTTGTTGTTTTCTTGATTTGCTTTGCTTGTTGGGGTAGGGGTTGGATTGTTTGCAGTTGACCTTTTGTTCTTCATGCATATAGTCCTTTGTTCCTTGGTCACAATCCTCTTTTTGGTGTTTTTGTTGATTGCCTTCACGTCTTAGATTTCAACACTTGGGTATTGTGAGATGGTTAGAGTATCTTCTTTATCAAGAACTTCTTGGAATGGTAGCTTTCTCGGTACAAAGATCTCTTCTCCTTGCTCTACCAATTCCTCATTTTCACCGTCATTAAGCACTTCTCCACTCCTTAGACTGATGGCATGATATTCTTTCCCTGGCCAAGGGAAGACATTGGTTGGTTCATCAACAAAATATTGTGCCAATTGTCTCATTTGCTCTTCTTGATTTCTCCTTGAGATTTTCATATCTTCAATTACCTCTCTTACATTTTGCCTTAAAAACTCACTGGGTTGGGCAATGAAGAGATATCTCTTAGAGAGTTCTTCTATTGCAAATTCTAGAAGATTTTGTGGAGGTGCATAGGCTAGACAATTACGGGATGATAGTCCTTGAAGAATGGGATATGCAACATTAAAAACCCTTGCAAAAGCAAAATTTTTGCAGTTGTCATAACAATGTGAAATATTTTGTGGCTTTGGGAGGTATTCCATTTCATTTGATAGCTCATACTCTATCATTCCTTGGTGATATTCCTAGCCACCATTAAGATAATGACTAGAATCATTTTGTGGTGGTGGGAAATATCCCATATGACATGATTGATCAAAAGATGAGGTAGACTCCATTCTTACTTGCAAAAATGCTCTGTCTCAAATAATAATCACCAAAAAAAATTGGAATCCCCATTGTCACAGATGAGGGATTCTTAGTGAGGTAATAACACAAACACCTTACCAGCAAGAGAAAATTAAAAAGAAATTAAATGACAAAAACAAAAAGAAAGAAAGAAAGTGTCTAATATAGGTAATCAACCAACCGGTAGTTTGTTAATGACAATTAATCCCCAGCAACAGCGCCATAAAAATTGATGACCGGAATTCACTACTCACATATAATGAATCCGTTCTTTGGCAAGCGTACCAAATTATCGTCAAGTAATAACCCACAATGGAGTGGGATCGTATCCACAGAGATTAATTGGATTAAGCAAGCAATAGTTGATTGATTATCCTAGTTAGACTATTTATATTGGAGTGATAATCAACAAGAAAATGTAAATGACATGAAAGTAAAGAAACGCAATAAAGTGCAAGAAAGTAAATGGCAAGAAAAGTAAAGTACAAGAAAGTAAAGTGCTAGAAATGTAAGGTGCAGAAAATGTAAATAACCATAAAGTAAATAAAGGAAAGAAAGATAAAATAAGCATTGGGATCAAGAGATATTGCATTCTCCGGATTAATTGATTTCATCTCATCTTCAATCATGCAACTCATTGTCCTCTTGGCAATCATGATTGATTGAGCCCCAATTCCTTGGTGACTCAATCTCTCAAATCTCGATCAATAGCTAATTCCTTGGTCTAATTGCTCATGAGAAGAGATGAAGAATGGTCCCTGACTATATCACACACTTTCCTAAATCCAAGTAGAGGGAGGATTATATGTCACCATATCCAAACACCAAAACCCAAATTTATTCCAAGTGTGAGAAAGAATTTCAAGCATGGTTTTATGTTTTCTCTTCCAAGGTTCCCATAAAACCCAATTGCAATCAATCTATTTTCCAAGATAATTGAATGCTAAGCATGAAGAATGAAATTCCTTCAAGTAAATCAAAGAGAGATGAAGACAAGAAGAAGAATAAAAACAATCAATCCATTGAAAAACAATAGAGCTCTGTTTCCCAATGGAATGAGTTAGTGATTCATAACTAAATTATTTACATAGTGAGAAAGAAAAGAGAAGAAACTGATGGTAAAGAGAAAGGGTCCGAAGACTCCCCCAATCCATCATGAGTAATTCTATGCAACTAAGGCCTTTATATAGGCTCACCTAAATTACAAACTTTAAATGAAATTAAAAGCAAACTACAATGAAATGAAAATAAACTATTCTAGACTCTTCTTGTGGCATTGATTGGTTAATAAGTGTGGCTTGAATGAGAGTTGGAGTGGGCTTGATTGAAGGTTGGGGGCTACAGGGAGAAGTTGGGGTGTGGTTTCAAGTGCCACTCCCACTTGATTTTGCCCTTTGGAGTATGACCCACTTTGCAACACTGAAAGTATGGAGTTGGTTGGGCCTCAAAATGAATGTCCACTATGAATTATTATATATTGTTGGAAAGCCCTGGATGTTAGCTTTCCAATGCCCTTAGAATCAACTTATTTGAACATTTGTAGCTCAAGTTATGCCCATTTGAAAGTGAATAGGTCAGTCTGTCAGGTAGCCCAGCGTGCCACGCCCACTCTTTGGCGTGCCACGCCCACTCTTTGGAGTGCCACGCCCACTCTTTGGCGTGCCACGCCCATATATTATAAAACTGGTGTGCCATGCCTATATATTATGAAACTGGCATGCTACGCCCACTCTTTGGCGTGCCACGCCTTTGATGATGCTCTCTGGCCATTAGAACTGGCGTGCCACACCCAAAACTCCAAGTGGCACGCCCATTATGAAAATAGAGCTGGCGTGCCACGCCTTCGATGTCAAGTGGCATGCCCAGATTTTGCAACGTTGAAAAAATGGCCTTTTTCACCTTCAGTTTTAACATCCACCGTAGAGTGTTATATATCTTTGGAAAGCTCTTGATGTCTGCTTTCCTACGCAACCAAGATCACATCATTTGGACCTCTACAACTCATGTTACGTTCCTTTGAAGATGAAGACGTCAGGCTGGTAACTCTGCAGTGACGTCTTTTTCTCTGTGGCTTTGGGGTCAATATCTTCCTCAATTCCAGCGTCCATTATAAAATGTTATATATGGTTGGAAAGCTCTGGATGTCTACTTTCTAATGGAACTAGAATCACCTCATTTGAAGTTGTGTAGCTCAAGATATCGCCAATTGAATGAGAGGAGGTCAGGCTGGTATATGCCCCGGCGCGCCACACCCAATGCTTGGCGTACCACGCCCATAGTGGGGCTCAAGATCACTCCTCTGGAACTTAAGCCTGGCGTGCCACTCCCGAAACACCAAGTGGCACGCCCTCTTTGAGATCTTGGCTTCACAACTTGGCATGCCACGCCCAGAGCTCCAAGTGGCACGCCCATGTTTGTTTTCATTCTTTCAAGCTTTTTTGCTGGAATGTTGGCTTGGCGTGCCATGCCCATAGCTTCAAGTGGCACGCCCATTGTTGAGAGTTGATTCAAAAGCTTGATGTGCCACGCCCAGAGCTTCAAATGGCACGCCTAGCTTCACACGCCTAGCTTTATATGTTATTTTCTTTCCTTTTTGTTGCTCTTTTCACCTAAAATTCAACACAAACCCATTTCAAAGCAATATACCATAATATATATCATTTAGTTCATGAAATTACATTGATAAATGAGATTATGCTCTTTTTATGGTTCTTTTAGATAAGAAAAAGGGTACATTGTACGCAGTCATCAGTGTTTGATAAAATGTTTCCTCTAGTTTTTGAGTAGTTTTCTTTACTCTTGGCCTAGGCTAAGGGAATTGAGTGACCTTGAGTCATTGGGTCTCATTGAATTGGTGATTTGAGAAGCCTCGGTGATCAATTTAATACCCATTGACACTAACCCACTACTAATCTAATTAGTAGATAGGTTGGGACTTATGGGTTGATGTTGATTAAGCCATTTGATATACTTCAAATATAGAAGTACACTTAATGAGCTTGGTTCCTTATACTTATCAATATTTAGTTTGTTAACAAGGATGGTGATCTCAATTACCTATGTCTAGCCAAGAGTTCTTTTCCTTTATTTTATTAGTTCTCATCATTTACTTTCTTGTTGGTTACTTTTCTTGTCAAACTATAAAATCAAACCCCTTTGCTTTTTTATAGCCAATAATTGAGCACTTCATTGCAATTCCTTGTGAGACGACCCGGAGTTTAAATACTTCGGTTAATTCTTATTTTGGGGTTTGTTATTTGTGACAACCAAATTTTTGATTGGGAGGATTGTTTGTTGGTGTAGAACTATACTTGCAACGAGAATTCATTCAATTGAGGAAATTCTATACCATCAAGGAATTTGCTCATCATGTCCTCCAAGAGGAAGACCTCTAGCTCTTTGTGTTCCTTTATCTTCTCACCATGATAAAGCTTTAGGCAATGTCCATTGACCTTGTTGCAATTGGAACTTGAAGGATGACGCAGGTGGAAGACTCTATATGGCTCTGCTTTCTCTACCCTGTAGGGGCCTTTCCATCTGGATCTCAGCTTACCTAGCATGAGTCTCAGCCTGGAGTTGTAAAGGAGAACCAGATCTCCTGGTCTGAACTCTCTTCTCTTGATATGCTTCTCATGCACTGCCTTCATCTTCTCTTTGTATAATCTGGAGTTTTCATAAGCTTTGAGTCGAAGTGTCTTAAGTTCTGCTAGTTGCAGCTTCCTTTCAGCACCAGCTTGCTCGAATCCCATGTTGCACTCCCGCACAGCCCAGAAAGCTTTGTGTTCCACCTCTACTGGAAGGTGGCAAGCCTTTCCATATACTAAGCGGAAGGGACTCATCCCAATGGGTGTCTTATACGCTGTCTGATACGCCCAGAGCGCATCTTGTAGCCTGGCACTCCACTCCTTCCTATGAGGCTTGACGATCTTCTCCAGGATACGCTTTATCTCTCTGTTAGACACCTCTACTTGTCCATTGGTTTGGGGGTGGTAAGATGTTGCTACCTTGTGAACAATTCCATGCTTCTTCAGTAATCCTGTTAATCTCCTGTTACAAAAGTGAGTTCCTTGATCACTCACGATTGCTCGTGGTGATCCAAAGCGACAAATAATATGGTTTCTAACAAAGGAAGCAATAGTGTTAGCATCATCAGTACAGGTAGGAATTTCTTCCACCCATTTAGAAACATAATCTACAGCTAACAGTATATAAAGGTAACCACTAGAGTTTGGAAATGGCCCCATGCAGTCAATACCCCAAATATCAAAAATTTCACAGAAAAGCATAATCTATTGGGGCATCTCATCCCTCTTGGATATATTCCTGGTGCACGAAATTGTGATCATCAATGGCGCCATCAACATGGTACGCTCAATTGTAATCTCAACTTTCTATCACAACTTCGTACAACTAACCAGCAAGTGCATTGGGTCATCCAAGTAATAACATTCAATCTAAGGTAGAACGGAAGTGGTTGTCAGGCACGCGTTCATAAGGAATGATGATGATTGTCACGTTCATCACATTCAGGTTGAAATGTGAATGAATATCTTAGAAGCGGAATAAGTTGAATTGAATAGAAAAATAGTAGTACTTTGCATTAATCTTTGAGGAACAGCAAAGCTCCACACCTTAATCTATGGAATGCAGAAACTCTACCGTTGAAAATACATAAGTGAAAGGTCCAGGCATGGCCGAATGGCCAGCCCCCAAACGTGATCAATAGATCAAAATATGATCCAAAGATCTCTAATTCAACAGTAAAAAGTCCTATTTATAATAAACTAGCTACTAGGGTTTACAGAAGTAAGTAATTCATGCATAAATCCACTTCCGGGGTCCACTTGGTGTGTGCTTCGGCTGAGCTTGAATGTTACATGTGCAGAGGCTCTTTCTGGAGTTGAACGCCAGGTTGTAACGTATTTCTGGCGTTCAACTCTGGTTTGTGACTTGTTTCTGGCGTTTAACTCCAGACAGCAGCGTAGAACTGGCGTTCAACGCCCTTTTACGTCATCTAAACGCGGCCAAAGTATGGACTATTATACATTTCTGGAAATCCCGGGATGTCTACTTTCCAACGCAAATGGAAGCGCGCCATTTTGAGTTCTGTAGCCCCAGAAAATTCACTTTGAGTGCAGGGAGGTCAGAATCCAACAGCATCAGCAGTCCTTCTTCAACCTCTGAATCTGATTTTTGCTCAAGTCCCTCAATTTCAGCCCAAAAATACCTGAAATCATAGAAAAACACACAAACTCATAGTAAAGTCCAGAAATGTGAATTTAACATAAAAATTAATAAAAACATCCCTAAAAGTAACTAGATTCTACTAAAAACATACTAAAAACAATGCCAAAAAGCGTATAAATTATCCACTCATCAATTCCCAAACCTTTGGCACGGCGGCAGGATTTACAAAAGGTAGCGGCATCCTTAAAAAGAGTGGGCCACCAGAATCCACAGTCTAAGATTTTTCTAGCTGTTCTTTGAGGGCCAAAATGTCCTCCACTCTCAGAAGAATGGCAAGCCTCTAAAATGGACTGGAATTCTGATTGAGGCACATACCTTCTAATTACCTGGTCAGCACCATACCTCCATAAATATGGGTCATCCCATATATATTATTTAGACTCACTTTTCAGCTTGTCCCTTTGATGCTTAGTAAAATTAGGAGGGAAAGTATGACTAACTAGATAATTAGCTACAGGTGTATACCAAGGAACTACTTCAGATACTGCATGCAAGCTACCAAATGGAAAAGCATCATTGATAGTAGTGGAGTCATCCTTAATGTGCTCAAGGCGACTCAAGTGGTCTACCACTAAATTCTGGTTACCACTCCTATCATTAATTTCTAAATCAAATTCTTGCAGCAACAGTATCCAACGTATCAACCTTAGTTTGGACTCTTTTTTAGCTAATAAATATCTTAGAGCTGCATAGTCTGAGTACACTACCACCTTAGTACCAAGTAAATAGGCTCAGAATTTATCCAGAGTAATTAGACTGAGCAGCGTCTATGGTCTTAGAAGCATAAGCAATTACGAAAGGATCCTTACATTCGCGCTGAGCCAGCGCCGCTCATACTGCATGGTTGGAAGCATCACATATAATCTCAAAAGGTTGGTTCCAGTCTGGTCCTCTCACAATCGGAGCTTGAGTCAAGGCAATTTTCAGCTTATCAAATGCTTGCATGCAATCCTCACTGAACTCGAACTCAACATCTTTCTACAATAGTCTGGATAAAGGCAATGCTACCTTACTGAAGTCCTTGATAACTCTCCTGTAGAAACCTGCATGTCCAAGGAACGAACGAACTTCCCTCACAGAGGAGGGGTAAGGTAAACTAGAAATGACATCTACCTTTGCTGGATCTACAGAAATACCAGTATTAGAAAAAATATGTCCTAGTACAGTACCTTATTTTAACATAAAGTGACATTTTTCAAAATTTAATACAAGGTTTGAACTAACACACCTGTCTAATACTCTAGCTAAACTATCCAAGCAAAGGTTAAAGGAATCACCATATATGCTAAAATCATCCATAAAAACATCCACACAGCTCTCGATAAGATCTGAAAAGATACTCATCATGCATCTTTGGAAAGTAGCTGGTGCATTACATAAGCCAAAAGGCATCCTCTTATATGCATACGTTCCAAAGGGACATGTAAAAGTAGTCTTTTTCTGATCTTCAGGAGCTATATGAATTTGAAAATATCCTGTATAACCATCTAAAAAGCAGTAATGAGATTTACCTGACAGGCGATCAAGCATCTGATCAATAAATGGCAGGGGGTAATGATCCTTGCGAGTAGCTTGGTTGAGACGCCTATAATCAATGCAAACTCTCCATGAATTCTGCACTCTAGTTGTCAGGAGCTCTCCATGCTCATTCTTTACTATTATGACTATAGACTTCTTGGGCACTACTTGTACTGGACTGACCCATTCACTGTCTGAGATGGGGTAGATAATGTCTGCTTCAAGTAGCCTGGTCACTTCTTTCTTGACAACTTCTAAGATGGTGGGATTCAGTCTTCTTTGGGGTTGATAGACAGGTCATTCTCCCTCTTCTAAGAATATTCTGTGCTCACAAACTTGAGGGCTGATGCCTACTATATCTGCCAAGCTCCACCCAATTGCTTTCTTGTGTCTTCTCAGCACACTGAGCAGCTGCTCCTCTTGTTGGGAAGTGAGTTCCCTTGCAATGATAACTGGGAGCTTCTGATTATCCCCAAGGTAAGCATAGTTGAGGTGGGGTGGAAGGGGCTTTAATTCCAATATCTGCTCATGGCTGGGCTCTTGATCATCTGGAGCTAATGATAATGGCAAAGTGTCCTCATTGTGTTCAGAGGGTGTCCCCACACTTGGACCCTGCTCCATGTGCCTCTCTTCTACTTCTTCTTGGTGAACTTCAGCTACAGTTTCATCAATGATGTCGCACTGGAAAATAGAATGATCTTTCGGAGGGTGCTTCATAGCTTCATTTAAACTGAAACTCACTGCTCTGCCATCTATCTCAAAGGAGTGAGTTCCTGAGAAGGCATCCAGCTTGAACTTCGAAGTCTTCAGGAATGGCCTTCCAAGAAGGATTGATGATGGTCTTCCTGAGTCATTAGGGGGCATTTCCAAAATATAGAAGTCAATGGGAAATGTGAGCCCCTTAATGCTCACCAGCACGTCTTCAACAATTCCAACCACTGTAATAATGCTTTTATCTGCTAAAACAAAATGAGCTGCCGACCTTTTTAAGGGAGGGAGCCTCAAAGCATCATATATAGACAATGGCATAATACTCACGCACGCTCCTAAATCGCACATGCAGTCAGAAAATATTACAGCTGCAATGGTATAGTTAACCATGCATGGACCTGGATCACTACATTTTTCAGGTATACTTCCCATTAAAGCAGATATAAAACTACCTAATAGTTTCTAATTCATTAATTTTATCTTTATGTATGCATAAATCTTTCAGAAACTTTGCATATTTAGGTACTTGTTGAATAACATCAAAAAGGGGAACAATTACCTCAACTATGTCTTTTACTTTCTCTTCCTCTTCAGCACCTTCCACTTTAACTATGTCTTCAACTGGGGCGTGTTCTGGTTGGCTTGGCTCCTCCTGATTCCTCTCTTGTAGTGTGGTTCCAGACCTCAAAGTTATGGTATTGAAGCCACTCTTGGGGTTGGGTAAGAATTGAGAAGGAATTCCATTGGAGCTTGAAGGCTGATTATTGGAACTATTCATTGATCCAATATGTGAGGCAAGAGCTTGTACAGCAGAGGTCAGGCCGTTTAAGGTGGAGCTAAGTGTGTTCTCCAGGCCTTTTGTCTTTGCTCAATAGACTGAAGCATTTCATCATGAGAAGAAGAAGAAGGGTAAGTGATCTAAAAGGCCTGCTGTTGGTTGTTCTGAGGTGCTTGGGACTGCCTTAAGTGAGGTGCTTTGTGATGAGCGGATAATTTATACAGTTTTTGGCATTGTTTTTAGGTAGTTTTTAGTATAATTTAGTTAGGTTTTACTATGTTTTTATTAGTTTTTATGCAAAAATCACATTTCTGGACATTACTATGAGTTTGTGTGTTTTCTGTGATTTTAGGTATTTTCTGGCTGAAATTGAGGGACCTGAGCAAAAATCTGATTCAAAGGCTGAAAAAGGACTGCAGATGCTATTGGATTCTGACCTCCCTGCACTCGAAATGGATTTTCTTGAGCTACAGAAACCCAATTGGCGCACTCTTAATTGCGTTGGAAGGTAGACATCTAGGGATTTCCAGCAATATATAATAGTCCATACTTTGCCTGAGTTTTGACGACGCAAACTGGCGTTCAAACACCAACTTCCTTCCCTATTCTGAAGTTAAACGCCAGAAACAGGTTACAAACCAGAGTTAAACGCCACAAACACGCTGCAACTTGGCGTCTAACTCCAAGAGAAGTCTCTACACGTGTAAACTTCAATGCTCAGCCCAAACACACACCAAATGGGCCCCGGAAGTGGATTTCTGCATCATTTACTCATTTCTGTAAACCCTAGTTACTAGTTTAGTATAAAAACTACTTTTAGTGATTTATTTCATAATAATCTTTGGACGTTTAGTCCTTAGACCTTTGAGGTTGGCCATTCGGCCATGCTTAGACTATTTTCACTTATGTATTTTCAACGGTGGAGTTTCTACACACCATAGATTAAGGTGTGGAGCTCTGTTGTTCCTCAAGAATTAATGCAAAGTACTATTGTTTTTATATTCAATTCAAGCCTATTTCTTCTTTAAGATATTCATTCGCACACAAGAACATGATGAATGTGATGATTATGTGACGCTCATCACCATTCTCACCTATGAACGCGTGCCTGACAACCACTTCCGTTCTACATGCAAACAATTTTGAATGTGTATCTCTGGGGTTTCTAATCTAAGATTAAAACCTTCGTGGTATAGGCTAGAATTATTGGCGGCCATTCCTGAGATCCGGAAAGTCTAAACATTGTCTGTGGTATTCCGAGTAGGATCTGGGAAGGGATGACTGTGACGAGCTTCAAACTCGCGAGTGTTAGGCATAGTGACAGACGCAAAAGGATCAATAGATCCTATTCCAACATGATCGAGAACCGACAGATGATTAGCCATGCGGTGATAGCGCACTTGGACCATTTTTACTGAGAGGACGGACGGTAGCCGTTGACAACGGTGATCCCCCAACATACAGCTTGCCATGGAAAGGAGTATGAATGACTGAATGAAGGCAGTAGGAAAGCAGAGATTCAGAAGGAGCAAAGCATCTCCATACCCTTATCTGAAATCCCACCAATGAATTACATAAGTATTTCTATCTTATTTTATGCTTTTAATTATAATTTAATTATCAAAACCTCATAACCATTTGAATCTGCCTGACTGAGATTTATAAGGATGACCATAGCTTACTTCAGGCCGAAAATCTCCGTGGGATCGACCCTTACTCACGTAAGGTTTATTACTTGGACGACCCAGTGCACTTGTTGGTTAGTTGTGCGAAGTTGTGAAAAAGAGTTGAGATACATTCGTGTGTACCAAGTTTTTGGCGCCGTTTTAGAGATCACAATTTTGTGCACCAAGTTTTTGGCGCCGTTGCCGGGGATTGTTCGAGTTTGGACAACCTACAGTTCATCTTGTTGCTCAGATTAGGTAATTTTATTTTATTTTTAAAGCTTTTTATTTTTGAAAAATTTTCAAAAAAATAAATTATTCTATGTTCTTCAGAATATTTAAGAATGAATTCTATAGTTTCAGATGATGCTTTTATCATCACAGGAGCTAGTTGATTCCCATCAATTTGGCTGTTGTATGTAATGTCCTGCTGAGGCTTGGCTAGCCATGTCTAATCTTTTTAGACTGAAGCTTTAGACTAACATTGCATGACTCCTGGAATTCTTATTAAAAATTTTAAAATCCTTATTTTTCTTTTTCAAAATAATTTTTGAAAATCACAAAAAAAATTAATAAAATCATAAAACCAAAAAGAATTTTGTGTTTTTTGTTTGTGTCTAATGTCAAATTTTAAGTTTGGTGTCAATTGCATCTTTTTAATTTCCAAAAAAAAAAATTTCGAAAATTCATGCATGTGTCCTTCATAATCTTCAAGTTGTTCTTGATGATTTTCTTTGTTTGATCTTTGCATTTTTATGTTTTGTGTCTTTTCTTGTTTTTCATATGCATTTTCAATTTGTTAGTGTCTAAACATTGAAAATTTCTAAGTTTGGTGTCTTGCATGTGTGTCTTTTCTTAAAAAATTTTCAAAAATAAGTTCTTGGTGTTCGTCTTGACATTTAAAGTGTTCTTGGTGCTCATCTTGACATTCAAAGTGTTCTTGCTTGCATTAGTAGTTTTAATCTTAATTTCTTGTGTTTTGCATCATTTTTATGTTTTTCTCTCTCTTCATTAAAAATTCAAAAATAAAAAAATATCTTTCCCTTATTCTTCTCATAAATTTCGAATATTTGAGTTGACTTATTAAAAAATTTTAAAAATTTAGTTGTTTCTTATGAGTCAAGTCAAAATTTCAATTTAAAAATTCTATCTTTTTCAAATATTTTTCAAAAATCAAATCTTTTTCATTTTTGTATATATTTTCGAAAATTCTAAAAATTTGATTTTGAAAATCTTTTTCTTATTTTTATTTCATATTTTCAAAATTAATGCTAACATTTAATGTTTAGATTCAAACAAATTTTCAAGTTGTTACATGTCTATTAAGAAAAGTTTCAATCTTTAAATTTTAAAATCATATCTTTTAGTTTCTTGTTAGTCAAGTAATCAACTTTAATTTCAAAATCAAATCTTTTTCAAAATGATTTTCAATTATACCTTTTTCAAAACTTAATTTCAAAATCTTTTCTAACTTCCTATCTTTGCAAATTTGATTTTCAAATCTTTTTCAATTAGCTACTTGACACTTTGGGTTGATTTTAAAATTTTTCTATTTCAATCATATCTTTTTCAAAACCACCTAACTAATTTTCTCTCTAATTTTCGAAAACACCTCCCCACTTTTTCAAAATTCCTTTTAATTAACTAATTGTTTTAAATTTTAATTTAATTTTCGAATTATAACTGATTTTTTTAAAAAAAAAATAATTTTATTTTATTTTATTTAATTTTTGAATTCTTCCCCCTCTCATCTCTTTCTATTTATTTATTTATCTACTAACACTTCTCTTCTACACATAATTCGAACCCCCTCTTCTTCTCTGTGTTCGAATTTTTCTCTGCTCCTTCTTCTATTCTTCTCTTATTCTACTTACATAAGGGAATCTCTATACTGTGACATAGAGGATTCCTCTTCTTTTTTGTTCTTTTCTTTTTCTTATGAGTAGGAACAGGGATAAAAACATTCTTATTGAAGCTGATCCTGAACATGAAAGAACTCTTAAGAGGAAACTAAGAGAAGCTAAAGCAGAAAACTCTGGAAAGGACGTGACAGAAATTTTCGAAAAAGAAGGAGACATGGCCGAACCCAATAATAATGGTGGAGATGCAAGGAATATGCTTGGTGACTTTATTGCACCCTCTTCTAACTTCTATGGAAGAAGCATCTCAATTCCTGCCATTATAGCAAATAACTTTGATCTTAAGCCTCAATTAGTTTCTCTAATGCAACAGAATTGCAAGTTTCATGGACTTCCATTGGAAGATCCTCATCAGTTCTTAGCTGAGTTCTTGCAAATCTGTGACACTCTCAAGACCAATGGAGTTGGTCCTGAGGTCTACAGGCTTATGCTTTTCCTTTTTGCTGTAAGAGACAGAGCCAGAACATGGTTGGATTCACAACCTAAGGAAAGCCTGAACTCTTGGGAAAAGCTGGTCAGTGCTTTCCTGGCCAAATTCTTTCCACCTCAAAAGATGATCAAGATTAGAGTGGAAATCCAAACCTTCAGACAGAAGGAAGGAGAGTCCCTCTATGAAGCTTGGGAAAGATATAAGCAACTAATCAAAAGGTGTCCTACTGCCATGCTTCCAGAATGAAGCATCATATGTATATTCTATGATGGTCTGTCTGAGTTGTCAAAAATGTCATTGGACCATTCTGCAGGAGGATCTCTTCATTTAAGAACCCCTGCAGTAGCTTAGGAACTCATTGAAATGGTTGTAAATAACCAGTTTATGTACACCTCTAAGAGGAGTCCTGTGAACAAAAGGACGCCTCAGAAGAAGGGAGTTCTTGAAATTGATACTCTGAATGCTATATTGACTCAGAATAAAATATTGACTCAGCAAGTCAATATGATTTCTCAGAGTCTGAATGGATTGCAAGTTGCATCCAACAGTACTAAAGAAGCATCTTCTGAAGAAGAAGCTTATGATCCTGAGAACCCTACAATGGCAGAGGTGAATTACATGGGAGAATCCCATGGAAACACCTATAATCCTTCATGGAGAAATTATCCAAATTTCTCATGGAAGGACCAACAGAAGCCTCAACAAGGCTTCAATAATAATGGTGGAAGAAATAGGTTTAGCAATAGCAAGCCTTTTCCATCATCTTCTCAGCAACAGACAGAGAATTCTGAACAGAGCCATTCTGGCCTGGCAACCATAGTCTCTGATCTATCCAAGACCACACTAAGTTTTATGAATGAAACAAGGTCCTCCATTAGAAATTTGGAGGCACAGGTGGGTCAGCTGAGTAAGAAGATTACTGAAACTCCTCCAAGTACTCTCCCAAGCAACACAGAAGAAAATCCCAAGAGAGAGTGCAAGGCTATAACCATAACTAACATCGCCGAACCTGGAGAGAGTGAGGAGGACGTGAGTTCCAATGAGAAAAGCCTCATGGGACATCCTCTGGACAGAAAGGAGTTTCCCTTTAAGGAATAAAAGGAATCTGAGACTCATACAGAGACTATAGAGATTCCATTAAACCTCCTTCTGCCATTCATGAGCTCTGATGAATACCCTTCCTCTGAAGAGAATGAAGACATCACTGAAGAGCAAGTTGCTAGGTATCTAGGAGCGATCATAAAGTTGAATGCCAAGTTATTTGGTAATGAGACTTGGTAGGATAAACCCCCCTTGCTCACCAATGAACTGAATGCATTAATAAGGCAGACATTACCTCAGAAGAAACCAGATCCCGGAAAATTCTTCATATCTTGTACCATAGGCACCATAACCTTTGAGAAGGCTCTGTGTGACCTGGGGTCAGGGATAAACCTCATGCCACTCTCTGTAATGGAGAAACTGGGAATCTTTGAGGTACAAACTGCAAGAATCTCACTAGAGATGGCAGATAAATCAATGAAACAGGCGTATGGATGGACTAGTAGAGAATGTGCTAGTGAAGGTTGAGGGCCTTTACATCCCTACTGACTTCATAATCCTAGACACTGGGAAGGATGAAGATGAATCCATCATCCTTGGCAGACCCTTCCTAGCCACAGCAAAAGCTGTGATTGATGTTGACAGAGGAGAGTTGGTCCTTCAGTTGAATGAGGACTACCTTGTATTCAAAACTCAAGGTTCTCCTTCTGTAACCATGGAGAGGAAGCATGAAAAGCTTCTCTCAATATACAGTCAAACAAAATCCCCACATTCAAACTCTAAGTTTGGTGTTGGGAGGCCACAACCAAACTCTAAGTTTGGTGTTGAGAGGCCACAACCTTGCTCTGATTATCTGTGAGGCTCCATGAGAGCTAACTGTCAAGCTATTGACATTAAAGAAGTGCTTATTGGGAGGCAACCCAATGTTATCTAATTATATCTATTTATTTTTCCCTTTGTTATTTTATGTTTTCTTTAGGTTGATGATCATGTGAAGTCACAAAAACAACTAAAAAATCAAAAACAGAATGAAAAATAGCATTAAAAATGGCTCACCCTGGAGGAAGAGCCTACTGGCGTTTAAACGCCAGTAAGAAGCATCAGACTGGCGTTTAACGCCAGAAAGAAGCATCAAGCTGGCGTTAAATGCCAGAAACAGGCACCAGACTGGCGTTTAACGCCAGAACAGAGAACAAAGTTGGCGTTAAACGCCAAGAAAGGGAGAAAAGCTGGCGTTTAACGCCAGAAACAAGCAGCAGTCTGGCGTTAAACGCCAGGATTGCACTCTAATGGCGTTTTTGCATGCCTCAATGGAGCAGGGATGATAAGTCCTTAACCCCTCAGGATCTGTGGGCCCCACAGGATCCCACCTACCCCACCTTTCTCTCTCTCTCTCTCTCTCCCACCTTCTCATAACACTCTTCCCCAAATACCCTTCACCAATCACCTCATTCACTCTACCCCAAAACCCCCACCCCACCTACCTCCAAATTCAAAATCCTTTACCTCCCAAATCCAACCCTAATACACGAAACCTAACCCTCCCCCCACTCCTATATAAACCCCTCACCACTCCTTCATTTTCACACATTATAACCACTACTTCTATCCCTTGGCCGAACCACATATCTCCCTCCATCTCCTCCATTTTATTCTTTTTTTACTACTTTCTTTCTTTTTTTGCTCGAGGACGAGCAAACCTTTTAAGTTTGGTGTGGTAAAAGCATTGCTTTTTGTTTTTCCATAACCATTAATGGCACCTAAGGCCAGAGAAACCTCAAGAAAGAGGAAAGGGAAGGCAATTGCTTCCACCTCTGAATCATGGGAGATGGAGAGATTCATCTCAAAGGTCCATCAAGACCACTTCTATGAAGTTTTGGCCAAGAAGAAGGTGATCCCTGAGGTCCCTTTTAAGCTCAAAAAGGGCGAATATTCGGAGATCTGACAAGAGATTAGAAGAAGAGGATGGGAAGTTCTCTCCAATCCTATTCAACCTGTCGGGATCTTATTAGTTGAAGAGTTCTATGCAAATGCATGGATCACTAGGAACCATGATCAAAGTATGAACCCAAATCCAAAGAATTGGCTTACAATGGTTCGGAGGAATTACTTAGATTTTAGTCCGGAAAATGTAAGGTTGGCGTTCAACTTGCCAATGATGCAAGAAAACGCACGCCCCTACACTAGAAGGGTCAACTTTGATCAAAGATTAGACCAAATCCTCATGGACATATGTGTGGAAGGAGCTCAATGGAAAATTGACTCAAGAGGTAACCCGGTTCAATTGAGAAGACCGGACCTTAAGCCTGTGGCTAGAGGATGGTTAGAGTTCATCCAACACTCTATCATTCCTACTAGCAACCGATCCGAGGTAACTATGGATCGGGCCATCATGATCCATATTATCATGATTGGGGAGGAAGTGTAAGTTCATGAGATTATACCTCAAGAACTCTACAAGGTGGCTGATAAGTCCTCCACTTTGGCAAGGTTAGCCTTTCCTCACATCATTTGTCACCTCTGTAATTCGGCTGGAATTGTCACAGAGGGAGACATTCTCATTGAAGAGGACAAGCCCATCACTAAAAAGATGATGGAGCAAACAAGAGAGCCCAGTCATGGACCTCAACAAGAGCATGAGGAAGTTCCTCATCATGAAATCCCTGAGATGCTTCAAGGGATGCACTTTCCTCCACGAAACTATTGGGAGCAAATTAACACCTCCCTAGGAGAATTAAGTTCCAACATGGGACAACTAAGGGTGGAGCACGAGGAGCACTCCATCATCCTCCATGAAATTAGAGAAGATCAAAGAGCTATGAGCGAAGAGCAACAAAGGCAAGGAAGAGACATAGAGGAGCTCAAGAGCACCATTGGTTCTTCGAGAGGAAGAAGACGCCACCCTCACTAAGGTGGACCCGTTCCTTAATCTCCTTGTCTATTTATTTCTTTTTCTATATTCATTCTCTATGCTTTATGTTTATTTATATTTGTGTCTTTATTACATGTTCATTAGTGTCTAGTGTCTATGCCTTAAAGCTGTGAATGTCCTATGAATCCATCAACTTTCTTAAATGAAAAATGTTCTAAAAACAAAAGAACAAGAAGTACATGAATTTCGAATTCATCCTTGAAATTAGTTTAATTATTCTGATGTGGTGATAATACTTTTTGTTTTCTGAATGAATGCTTGAATAGTGCATATGTCTTTTGAATTTGTTGTCTATGAATGTTAAAATTGTTGGCTCTTGAAAGAATAATGAAAAAGGAGAAATGTTATTGATAATCTAAAAAATCATAAAATTGATTCTTGAAACAAGAAAAAGCAGTGAAGAACAAAGCTTGCGAAAAAAAAATATGGCAAAAATAAAAGAAAAAAAGAAAGAAAAAGAAAAAGCAAGCAGAAAAAGCCAAAAGCTCTTTAAACCAAAAGACAAGAGCAAAAAGCCAATAACCCTTTAAACCAAAAGGCAAGGGTAAAAGGATCCAAGGCTTTGAGCATTAATGGATAAGAGGGCCTAAAGGAATAAAATCCTGGCCTAAGCGGCTAAACCAAGCTGTCCCTAACCATGTGCCCGTGGCGTGAAGGAGTCAAGTGAAAAGCTTGAGACTGAGCGGTTAAAGTCATGGTCCAAAGCAAAAAAAAAGAGTGTGCTTAAGAACCCTGGACACCTCTAATTGGGGACACTAGCAAAGCTAAGTCACAATCTGAAAAGGTTCACCCAGTCATATGTCTGTGGTATTTATGTATCTGGTGGTAATACTGGAAAACAAAGTGCTTAGGGCCACGGCCGAGACTCATAAAGTAGTTGTGTTCAAGAATCAACATAATGAAATAGGAGAATCAATAACACTATCTAAATTATGAGTTCCTATAGATGCCAATCATTCTGAACTTCAAAGGATAGAGTGAGATGCCAAAACTGTTCAGAGGCAAAAATCTACTAGTCCCGCTCATCTAATTGGAGCTAAGTTTCATTAATAGTTTAGAATTTATAGTATATTCTCTTCTTTTTATCCTATTTGATTTTCAGTTGCTTGGGGACAAGCAATAATTTAAGTTTGGTGTTGTGATGAGCGGATAATTTCTACGCTTTTTGGCATTGTTTTTAGGTAGTTTTTAGTATAATTTAGTTAGTTTTTACTATGTTTTTATTATTTTTATGCTAAAATCACATTTCTGGATTTTACTATGAGTTTGTGTATTTTTTTGTGATTTCAGGTATTTTCTGGCTGAAATTGAGGGACCTGAGCAAAAATCTGATTCAGAGGCTGAGAAAGGACTGCAGATGCTGTTAGATTCTGACCTTCCTGCACTCGAAATGGATTTTCTGGAGCTACAGAAACTCAATTGGCGCACTCTCAATTGCGTTGGAAAGTCAACATCCAGGGATTTCTAGCAATATATAATAGTCCATACTTTGCCCGAGTTTTGATGATGCAAGCTGGCGTTCAAACGCCAACTTCCTGCCATATTCTGAAGTTAAATGCCAAAAACAGGTTACAAACCAGAGTTAAACGCCACAAACATGCTGCAACCTGGCGTTTAACTCCAGGAGAAGTCTCTACATGTTTAAAGCTCAACGCTCAGCCCAAACACACACCAAGTGGGCCCTGGAAGTGGATTTCTGCATCATTTACTCATTTCTGTAAACCCTAGTTACTAGTTTAGTATAAAAACTAATTTTAGTGATTTATTTCATAATAATCTTTGGACGTTTAGTCCTTAGACCTTTGAGGCTGGCCATTCGGCCATGCTTAGTCTATTTTCACTTATGTATTTTTAACGGTGGAGTTTCTACACCCCATAGATTAAGGTGTGGAGCTTTGCTGTTCCTCATGAATTAATGCAAAGTACTATTGTTTTTCTATTCAATTCAAGCCTATTTCTTCTCTAAGATATTCATTCGCACACAAGAACATGATGAATGTGATGATTATGTGACGCTCATCACCATTCTCACCTATGAACGCGTGCTTGACAACCACTTCCGTTCTACATGCAAACAAGCTTGAATGTGTATCTCGGGAGTTTCCAATCTAAGATTAAAACCTTTGTGGTATAGGCTAGAATTATTGGCGGCCATTGATAAGAGAACTTTTGCGTGGTCTAGAAATTTGCAGATAAATCCTCGTTGCAAGTATAGTTTCTAAACCAACAAAAGTCCTTTCATACAAACATTTTGGTTGTCACAAGTAACAAACCCCTTTTAAAATTGATAACCGAGTATTTAAACCTCGGGTCGTCTTCTCAAGGAATTGCAGGGAGATGTTCTTATTATTCGTTGTGAGTTTGTAAATTGGGGGTTCTTAATGTATAAGATAAAAAGCGAGAATAGTAAATGGCAAGAAATTAAATTGTATTAATTTAAATAGATAATAAAACTCTTGGCAAGGTATAAGAACTGGAAGTCCTATCCTAGTTATCCTTATCAATTATGATGAGAATTGGATTTTTCTCCCACTTTGTTAACCTCTAACTATGAAGGTAAGTTGAGTGGATGAATTAATTTTGATTCCTCAGGTCCTAGTCTTTCCTTGGGAAAGGCTAGAGTTATTGGAACTTGAATTAATTCTTGAAGAATTCCAATTTTCAATCAACAATGAGTTTGATAACTCAAGTGTCTCCAATAACTCAACCAAAGCCAAAGAAAAAAATTCTAAATTAAATTAAAAGCATTTATAAATAGAACAAAACAATCATAAACTGAAATACCTCAAAATATATTAAATAGAACATTCAAATCTTAACATGGGAAGGTTTATAAGCTAAAGTGAAAGATAAATATCAATTAGAACAATAAAATAAAAGTAGAAACATAAATTAAAGGAACATTGAACCTGTGATGAAGAAGAAATAATCCTAAATCCTAAAACTAAATCCTAAGAGTGAGGAGAGAACCTCTCTCTCTAAAAACTACATCTAAATCCTAAAATTGTGAATATGAAAGCTTATTTATGAATGGATGCATTCCCCCACTTTATAGCCTCTAATCTGTGTGTTCTGGGCTGAAAAATGGGTAAAAAACAGCCCAGAAATCACTCCCAGCAGTTTCTATTACGTTCAGGTCGCGGGAAAGTGACGCAGAGGCGTCGTCCACGCGTCCGCGCGGATTGAAGTTTGCAGATGCAACACGGGCGCGTCATTCATGCGTTCGCATCACATAGCTTCGGGGCAGCTATGGTAAATTATATATCAAATCGAAGCCCCAGATGTTAGCTTTCCAACGCAACTGAAACCACATCATTTAGACCTCTGTAGCTCATGTTATGACCGTTTGAGTGCAGAGTGGTCAGCTTGGACAGCTTTAGCAGTTCCTTCAGTTTCTTGTATTCCTTCCACTTTTGCATGCTTCCTTTCCATCCTCTGAGCCATTCCTGCCCTGTATTCTCTGAAATCACTTAACACACATATCAAGACATCTAATGGTAATAAGAGAGGATTAAACATAGGGAACTTAAGGCCAAAGAAGCATGTTTTCAATCGAAGCATATAATTAGGAAGGCAAATGTAAAACCATGTAAATAGTATGAATAAGTGGGTAAAGAGTTGATAAAAACCATCTAATTGAGCACAAGATAAACCATAAAATAGTGGTTTATCAACCTCCCCACACTTAAACATTAGCATGTCCTCATGCTAAGCTCAAGAGAAGCTATAAAGATGAAGAAGAATGGTAGATTAATATGAAATGCAACCTATCTATATGAATGCAACTACATGCAAAATGTTTCTACCTACTTAGTCAAAAGTAAACAAATATTTCAAGAAGAAATATGAACTGGATTTTACTAATTCAAATCATGAAAATGAAGTACAAATAGACTTGCAAGCAGAAAATAGCTCATGAAAGTAGGGAATAAGGAATTGAGCATCGAACCCTCACTGGTAGTGTATACACTCTAATCACTCAAGTGTTTAAGGTTCGATTCTCTCAATTTTCTACTAACCTTACTTTCTAAGGCTTTCTTTTCTTCTACCAATCAACAAAAATTTAATGCACAAATACACAAATCAAGAGGTCTTTTAAGGGTTGTAATGGGGTTAGGGTCAAGATAGGATTGTATTTGGTCAAGTGGACTAAAATCTGAATCATTAATTAACTTAAACTTTCCACCTAACTTAGACAATCCATGAAATCATAATACAACATCTAACTATCCATTAACCATGTTTTCCACATATTCATGCATTCTAATTTCAAGTGCAGTACATATGCATTGCTTTCACCATTTACTTTGGGGCATTTTGTCCCCTTTTTATTATTTGCTCTTTTTCTTTTCTTTTTCTCTTTTTTTTCTTCTTTTTTTTTTCTTTTTCTATATTATATTTTTTTTCTTTTATTTTTTTCAATGCATATGATTAAATTATTGAATGCATGAACATGTCCTAAATATTTCTTTTCACATTTTCAGAAAATTCTAACATACTCAATCCTCAAACCAAATGTTTCCAAATTCAACTTTCCCCATACTCAATTCATGAGCACTCTCACTAGTCTAAGCTAATGAAGGATTCAAATTAAGGACATTATTGTTTTCCGCTTGGAGTTAATGATGTGCTAAAGTAAAGAACAAAGGGGTATAATAGGCTCAACATTGGTTTGCAAAGAATAATGAAAGGGTAAGGCCATATGGGTATGTAAGCTCAGTGAAACAAAGGCCTCAATCATGTAAGTGTATGCATACATCAAATAATGGAAATATAGAATTAAGCAAGACAAAGATCACAATTTTAGAGAGAAAAACACACACCAAAAATAAAATATTGGTTGGTAAAATGCAACCAATTCAAGTAGGCTCAAAATCTCACAGGTTTTGTGTGTTCGAGCTCTAAACCATGTTCCAGTATAATATTTCTTCAAAAAAGTGTAACATTAAATTTTATTCAAATTAGTGAAATGCTCTAAAAACTTTCTTGAAAAAGAAAATATTACTTCAACCAAGTGGTAAAATATGCAAAAAATCAAACAAATATGCAATCAAACATGCAAATGCAATAACTAACAAGGAAAATAAACCATTGGTGTTGAGATAAAAGAGTAACTAACCCATGGAGATCGGTATCGACCTCCCCACACTTAAAGGTTGCACCGTCCTCAGTGCATGCTAAGATGTGCAAGTAGACGGGTTGTGGTTCCTCAGCTGGTGCTCTTTTTGTTCCTTTCCTTGCCGGTGGTTTGGGAGTAGCTTTCTCTTTACCCTTTTTGGTGAACATCCTGAAAAGGGAAGAAGAAAGTAACTTAAATTCAAAGGGATAGAGCAAGGAAGAGAATAGGAGAGGAGGTAATTAATGCACATTAAAAGATAAATGATGTTGACACATGGTCATGACTACATGTCAAAAATCATAAACGGGAATATAGCAGTGCATATGAAGACAATTAAATGCAAGGTGTTTATTGGCATGCAGGCAAAGGCATGAGGAGCATATATCAAGCATTTAATGTCCAATTTAAATTACCAAGTCTTTCATACTAACAACCTATTTGTAAGAACAATTATATTAAATTAATAAAATATAAAAAGGGAATTTGTGAAAAACAGGCATCAGAATAGTAGAATAGAATAATCTAGAAAAATGCATAATGCCACATGAGCTTTTTCACAAACACATAGCATGCATGGTAAATAAGCTATTGAAAGTATTAAATTGAATATGCAAGCAACCCTTTAAAAAATAATATATAATTGTCAAACAAATCTTGAATAATCCACAAAAATATAAAAAATAGTGACCCAAATAAATTTCTAACACCAATGAAAATAATGCAATGAATGAAAGTATGCAAATAAATTAAATGAAATAGAATGGAAGTGAAGAGGGATGAAGAAGAAGAAAGTAAGAAAAGGACGAAGAAAGAATAAGAAAAGATAGAAAAATTAGGATTAGAGAAGAAAAGATAAGAAAATTGGCACTAATCTGGATAGGTTGTGCGACGCTGGCAACGCGGTCGCGTGGTGCGCAATAAGGTTAGGTGACGCGGTCGCGTGGGTCACGCTATCGCGTGGCCTGATTTGTGCGATTGGCGCGAGTGCAGCCTCGCGGTCGCGCAACTCTCTGTGTAAAATTCTTTTTGCCAAATTATTGGGTGATGCAATCGCGTGGTGGACACGATCGAATGGATGGCCTTATTTCCAATATGACGCGGACGCGTGGGTGACGCGTTCGCGTGGGAGGACTTGGGCTTCTAGCACGAGTCCAGCCCTACTCCAACACAACTTTCGGCCAAGCACCCCTTTTACGTCGATCTGTTGGAGCACGTGTTCGCATGGGCGACGCGGACGCCTGGGAGGCTATTTTCCAAATGACGCGGCCGCGTGGTTGACGCGGTCGCGTCGATCAATTTGAGCCAAAGGCACACCTCCAGCCACGCTCTCGCGTGACTCTCTGTTCAATTTTCTTTTCTTCCAAATGCACTGGCGACGCGGGCGCGTGGGGCACGCTATCGCGTCGCGTGCGATTTTTTTTTGTTTGATGCAGTATGGAGAATGCAAATGATATGGATGTTATGAGTAATTCCAGGTTCATTGAAAATAATATAAAATAAAAAGAAACAACAGGAAATAAAATTGAAAAAGAAACGATCATACCATGGTAGGTTGTCTCCCACCTAGCACTTTTAGTTAAAGTCCTTAAGTTGGACATTTGATGAGCTTTCTGTTATGGTGGCTTGTGCTTGAACTCATCCAGGAATCTCCACCAATGTTTGTAATTCCAATGGCCTCCGGGATCCCAAACTAGGCGCAGAAAGCCTTCAAGCAGGTTAAAGCAAGTGACAAGGCCCCAAGAGTGTTGATTGCCAGAATGAATTTCGGGGTCCCAAATCTTGCTTTTACACCCGTCTTCTAGTTGATTATCATGATTCCATCCGAGTGGTTCAGTCTTAGAATTCTCACTGAAGCATCCAAACAACTTCCTAGACCCATTTAATTGAGCTCTACACCAACCTTTGCATTTAAACTTAAAGATTCCAACAATAATGAACTTTGCAGGACAATTCTTTCCATTGACCATCTTCCTCTTATTCTTTATGCCACAAAGAGCTCTAAGTTGACCATCCGTCTCCAGTAGCCCATATTCAAGTGGAATTAGAAAGCTAAGGGAAATGAATTTTACCCACTTGAATGTTGTGAAGGATGATGGCAACTTAGGGGGAGGTATTTCTAACGAATTTGCAAGCTCCACTCCCTTGTGCTCTTCTCTGACAATTTCCACCTCTTTGCAAACTTCTTTAATTTCAACCTCTTCCTCTTGGTAGCTTTCTTTCAATTCAATCTCTTCTTCATTACTTACCAAGGGCATGGGAGGTAGTGCTTTTTCTTCTTTAATTTCCATCTCTTGACCAACCTCTTCCAAGTCTTCAACCATGATATGCCTTGGAGCTTGTACACCCTCCTCAACATCAATTTCAATCGCCTTGGAAGGAGGTTCCATAACCTAACTTTCCCATGGAGGGTCAGCATCTCCTAAGTCTGTAACCACTTCTTCCTCTTCAATAATTACAGCTTCCTCCACTTGTTCCAGCACAAAGTCATGCTCTGTACTCTCCACTGGAGTTTTTAATATCTCCTTCATGCTACGTTCTTTATCAGATTGTTCACATGAAGCCATGGGGGTTTCTTGAGTGTCCGAACGTCGGGAAGATAATTGATTTATTGCTTGATTCAAATGGTGAAGGGTTGCAAGAAATTGATCCACTATTTCCTTGTGACGATCCTGTGATTCTTGTTGCGCTTGGATATCATAAGTAGGACCATAAGGCTCTTGGATTGATGGATATGGATATGATGCATATGGAGGTGGTGGTTCTTGGGAGTAATTGGGTTGGAATTGGGGTGGTTCTATATATGGTTCATAAGGTGGTTGGTATGGTGGATGTGGGTTAGGATCATATGAAGGTGAATGGTGGTAGTTGGCTTGTGAGTGTGGTGGTTCAAAGTTGTGTTGAGGAGGTTCATAGGCATATGATGGGGGTCCATTATATCTATCATCTTGGTATGCCCCCTGGAATGGCTCTTGACTATAGTAATTTGGTGGATGTTGGTTGTCACGGAAGGGTCCACCATAACTATTGTCTTAGTATGCATTGTGGAATGGTCTTTGTCTGTGGTACTGTGGAAGGTGTTGTTGCCGGAAGGGTTGATCAGATCCTCATGGCTCCTTCCATCTCTGATTGTTTTGACCTTGATGCATGTTCCTGTTATAATTTCCATTCCTTGCAACACCATTGGAACCAAACTCAAAGCGAGAGGGGTGAGAACTCATAGTTAGTTAATAAAAATTTAAAAACAAAAATAAAAGCAAATTTGAAATTCAAATTTTTGAATTTGAAAATTAAAATTTGAATTTTTGAATTTTTAAATTTGAAATTTGAAGTTTAAAATTTGAAATTTTAAAATTTGAATTTTAAATTTTGAAAATTGAATTTTTAAAATTGAAAATTGAAAATTGATTTTTTTTAAAATAAAATAGGATGAGATAAAAATTTTTAAAATAAAAATCTGAAATTTTTTTTTTCCAAAAAAAATAAATTTAAAAGTAAATATTTACAATAACCAATAATAAGGCACACGTTTGCAATTCCCCGACAACGGCGCCATTTTGATGAGAGAACATTTGCGTGGTCTAGAAATTTGTAGATAAATCCTCGTTGCAAGTATAGTTTCTAAACCAAATAAAGTCCTTTCATACAAACGTTTTGGTTATCACAAGTAACAAACCCCTTTTAAAATTGATAACCGAGTATTTAAACCTTGGGTCGTCTTCTCAAGAATTGCAGGGAGGTGTTCTTATTATTGGTTGTGAGTTTGTAAATTGGGGATTTTTAATGTATAAGATGAAAAGCGAGAATAGTAAATGGCAAGAAAGTAAATTGTATTAATTTAAATAGATAATAAAACTCTTGGCAAGGTATAAGAACTAGAAGTCCTATCCTAGTTATCCTTATCAATTATGATGAGAATTTGATTTTTCTCCCACTTTGTTAACCTCTAACTATGAAGGTAAGTTGAGTGGATAAATTAATTTTGATTCCTCAGGTCCTAGTCTTTCCTTGGGAAAGGCTAGAGTTATTGGAACTTGAATTAATTCTTGAAGAATTCCAATTTTCAATCAACAATGATTTTGATAACTCAAGTGTCTCCAATGAATCAACCAAAGTCAAAAGGGAAAATTCTAAATTAAATTAAAAGCATTTATAAATAGAATAAAACAATCATAAACTGAAATACCTCAAAATATATTAAATAGAACATTCAAATCTTAACATGGGAAGATTCATAAGCTAAAGTGAAAAGATAAATATCAATTAGAATAATAAAATAAAAGTAGAAACATAAATTAAAGGAACATTGAACCTGTGATGAAGAAGAAATAATCCTAAATCCAAAAATTAAATCCTAAGAGAGAGGAGAGAACCTCTCTCTCTAAAAACTACATCTAAATCCTAAAATTGTGAATATGAAAGTTTATTTATGAATGGATGCATTCTCCCACTTTATAGCCTCTAATCTGTGTGTTCTGGGCTGAAACTGGGTTAAAAACAGCCCAGAAATCACTCCCAGCGGTTTCTGTTACGTTCAAGTCATGGAAAAGTGATGCGGAGGCGTCATTCACGCGTTCGCATCGCCTAACTTCAGAACAACTATGATAAATTATATATCAAATCGAAGCCCCAGATGTTAGCTTTCCAACGCAACTGAAACCGCATCAGTTGGACCTCTGTAGCTCAAGTTATGACTGTTTGAGTGCAGAGAGGTTAGCCTGGACAGCTTTAGCAGTTCCTTCAGTTTCTTGTATTCCTTCCACTTTTGCATGCTTCCTTTCCATCTTCTGAGCCATTTCTGCCCTGTAATCTCTGAAATCTATTAACACACATAACAATACATCTAATGGTAATAAGAGAGGATTAAACATAGGGAACTTAAGGCCAAAGAAGCATGTTTTCAATCAAAGCACATAATTAGGAAGGCAAATGTAAAACCATGCAAATAGTATGAATATGTGGGTAAAGAGTTGATAAAAACCACCTAATTGAGCACAAGATAAACCATAAAATAGTGGTTTATCAGCCATTCTTGAGATCCAAAAAGTCTAAACCTTGTCTATGTTATTCCAAGTAGGATCTGGGAAGGGATAACTGTGACGAGCTTCAAACTCGCGAGTGTTGGGCGTAGTGACAGACGCAAAAGGATCAATGGATCTTATTCAAACATGATCGAGAACTGACAGATTATTAGTCGTGCGGTCACAGCGCACTTGGACCATTTTCACTGAGAGGACGGTGGTGCACGAATTTTAAATCACACTTTTCACAACTCGTATCACTAACCAGCAAGTGCACTGGGTCGTCCAAGTGATACCTTACGTGAGTAAGGGTCGATCCCACGGAGATTGCCGACTTGAAACAAGCTATGGTTATCTTTTAATTCTTAGTCAGGATATCAATGATAATTCTTAATTGCGTCTGTCACTACGCCCAATACTTGTGAGTTTGAAGCTCGTCACAGTCATCCCTTCCTGGATCCTACTCAGAATACCACAGACAAGGTTTAGACATTCCAGATCTCAGGGATATTTCCAATTGATTCTAGCTTTTACCATGAAGACTCTGGATTAAGGGATTTGAACGCTCTGTTGTCAGGAGAGGTAATCAAACTCCTAAACCAGGAGCCCAAGAGATATACACTCAAGATATTACAGATAGAATGTAAGTGGTTGTCAGGCATGCGTTCATAGGTTGAGAATGATGATGAGTGTCACAGATCATCACATTCTTCACGGTTAGGTACGAGTGAATACCTTAGAACAGAAACAAGCGTATTGAATAGAAAATAGAAGTAATTGCATTAATTCATCGAGACATAGCAGAGCTCCTCACCCCCAATCATGGAGTTTAGAGATTCATGATGTAGAGATACAATGTAAAATGTGAAAATGTCATGAGATACATATTAAGTCTCTAAAAGTAGTTTTTATACTAAGCTAGTGGCCTAGGTTTATAGAAAATGAGTAGACTAAGATAGATAGTGCAGAAATCCACTTTGGGGGCCCACATGGTATGTGCTTGGGCTGAGCATTGAAGCTTCCATGTGTAGAGACTTTTCTTGGAGTTAAACGCCAAGTTGCTGCCTGTTTCTGGCGTTTAACGCCAGAATAGGGTAAAGACTTGGTGTTTAATGCCAATTTGCATCATCAAAACTTAGGCAAAGTATGGACTATTAAATATTTCAGGAAAGCCCTGGATGTCTACTTTCCAACGCAATTGAGAGCGCGCCAATTGGTCTTCTGTAGCTCTAGAAAATCCATTCGAGTGCAGGGAGATCAGAATCCAACAGCATCTGCAGTCCTTCTTCAGCCTCTTAATCAAATTTTTGCTCAGGTCCCTCAATTTCAGCCAGAAAATACCTGAAATCACAGAAAAACACAAAAACTCATAGTAAAGTCCAGAAATGTGATTTTTTCATAGAAACCAATAAAAATATACTAAAAACTATATCAAAATACCCCCAAAAAAGCATATAAAATATCCGCTCATCACAACACCAAACTTAAACTGTTGCTTGTCCTCAAGCAACTAGACGAATAAAATAGGATAGAAAGAAAATCAAGAGGTAATAACATCTCAGAGTTTTATATGAAGCTCAGATTCTCATTAGATGAACGGGGCTAGTAGCTTTTTGCTTCTGAACAGTTTTAGAACCTCAATTTATCCTTTGAAGTTCAGAAAGATTGCCATCTATAGGAACTCAGAATTCAAATATTGTTATTGATTCTCCTAGTTTAGTATGTTGATTCTTGAACACAGCTACTTTATGAGTCTTGGCCGTGGCCCTAAGCACTTTATTTTCCAGTATTACCACCGGATATATAAATGCCACAAACACATAACTGGGTGAACCTTTCCAGATTGTGACTTAGCTTTGCTAAAGTCCCCAGTTAGAGGTGTCCAGAGTTCTTAAGCACACTCTTTTTTCTTTGGACCATGACTTTAACCGCTCAGCCTCAAGTTTTTCACTTGACACCTTCACGCCACAAGCACATGGTTAGGGACAACTTAGTTTAGCCGCTTAGACCAGGATTTTATTCCTTTCGGCCCTCCTATCCATTAATGCTCAAAGCCTTAGATCCTTTTACCCTTGCCTTTTGGTTTAAAGGGTTTTTGGCTTTTTTCTGCTTGCTTTCTCTCTTCCCTCTTTTTTTTTTGCAAGCCTTGTTCTTCACTACTTTTTCTTGCTTCAAGAATCAATTTTATGATTTTTCAGATTATCAATAACATTTCTTCTTTTTCATTATTCTTTCAAGAGCCAACAATTTTAACATTCAAAAACAACAAATTCAAAAGACATATGCACTGTTCAAGCATTCATTCAGAAGACAAAAAGTATTACCACCACATATAAATAATGCGAATTTTTGCTATTAAGAACTCTAAAATAAAATTTCCTCCTTGTTCTAGAAAAAGTCTGCCATTTTATTCATGTTTAATGATGGTGAGAAAAATAAATTATAGCTTAATTAAAAATAATAAGAAAATTAAAATAAAGATACTAATTACTATTATTCATGTGACTCCTAAGGTAGATATCTAATAGCAAAAGTTATCACAGAGTTAAGATTAGGACTCAACAACCTTTATTTTGGGAGATGGATGCTCCTTCAATCTGTGGAGTGTCTGGCCCTTCAAGAGCTAGCTTTTGGCACTTCAGTTCCTGTAGCTCACGCCCTTGCTTTTCTTGTTCCTTCAGCGGTTTGCAGAGCATGTTATGTTGAGTTTGCTGCTCTTCTTTCAGTTGATCCATAGCTTTTTGTAGCTTGGTGACAGATGCTTCTAGGCGGGTCCAGTAGTCAATCTGAGGGATTTTTGGTGGAGTTATCTATGTGCCCTCCTTTTGATGGAGTTATCTTGTACTTGTTGTCCTTCCATTAACTTCTTGGTGATTGGTTGCTCGAATGAGATATACTCATCTACTCCCAACTTTACCCTAGCATCTTTGCATAGCAGAGAGATTAGGTTTGGTTAAGCCAATTTGGCGTCAGTGGAGTTCTTGTTTGCAATTGTGTAGAGCTCACAAGAAATCAGATGATGAATCTCCACTTCGTTTTCCAGCATAATGCAGTGGATCATCACTGCTCTTTTGACAATGACTTCAGAGCGGTTGCTGATGGGCAGTATAGAATGCCTAATGAAGTCCAGCCAGCCCCTAGCAATTGGTTTGAGATCTCTTCTCTTGAGTTGATTTGGGACACCCTTTACATTGGTTATCCACTTGGTTCCAGGGATGCATATGTTCTCTAGAACTTGGTCTAAGCGCTTATCAAATCTCACCATTCTCCTATTAAAGGATTCTGGATCATCTTGTAGTTAAGGCAGCTTGAAGGCCTCTCTTATTTGTCCTGGTGGAAGTACATAATCTTCTCTCTGACCAAGGTTCGAAAGGTATAGAAAGTGGCTCCAGTTAATCTTTGCTTATCTGTTTGCCACAGATTTACTTAGAATTTCTGAACCATACTTCTACCCACCTTTGTCTTAGGATTAGCCAGAATTTCCCAGCCTCTGTTTCGAATCTGCTCTTGGATCTCCGAATATTTGTCTTCTTTCAGATCGAATTTAACTCCCGAGATCACTGATCTTAGACCCATTATTTTGTAGTAATGGTCTGCATGTTCTTTGGTTAAGAACCTCTCTTGATTCCAAAGTGGTTTTGGAATATTCTCTTTCTTGCCTCTTGAAGTGGTTTGTTTTCTTTTAGGAGCCATGATCTTAGTGAGTCTTAGCTTAGTGATCACGAAAAGCACACCAAACTTAGAGGGTTGCTTGTCCTCAAGCAAAAGAAAGGAAAGGAGAGGAATAGAAGGAGAGACAAATTCGAATTGTGGAGGAAAGGGGGTGGCCGAATGTGAATTTAAAGAGGAGGGGATGGGTTCGAAAATTTTGAAAAAGATTGCTAGAAGATATGATTTGTAAAAAGATAATTATGATATGCAAAAGATGTAGTATTAAAATTGAAAAGATAAGAGGGAGATTTGAAAAAGATAAATCTAATTTTTTAAAAGATAGTATGATGATTTGAAAAAAATTTGAGAAGAATTTAAAAAGATAGATGAGTTTTGAAAAAGATTTGAAAAGAAGTTGAAGAAGAATGAAGAAAGATTTTTAGGCTTTAAGATTATTTTGAAATTGAAATTGAAAAATGAGGATTTGTAACATGTTCATGCAAGAAATCATGAATGGAAACATGAAAATATAAAAAAAATTGAAGTGAAAAACAAACTTCCTCCCCTCCACACTTCTGGTGTTAAACGCCCAGTGGTTGCTTGTTTTGGGCGTTTAACGCCCATTTGTTGCTTGCTTTGGGCATTTAACGCACAGCCAGGTACCCTGGTTAGCGTTAAACGCCAGAAATCCTTTGTCACTGGGCGTTTTTTCTAAACGCCCAGGATGCTGCAATTCTGGCGTTAAACGCCCAGAATGGGTATCATTCTGGCGTTAAACGCCCAGTAGATGCTTCTTTTGGGCGTTTAACGCCCACAATTCCCCCTTACTGGCAGTGAGCTCCTTTTCTCTGCTTTATGCTCTAAATTCTTCTGTAACTCTGTGAACTCCTGCAATTGTTAATCATTCTTAAAGATAATTTATATAAAACTCATATAATTATTATTTGCATAACAAATAAACATTGCTAATGGCTGGGTTGCCTCCCAGCAAGCGCTTCTTCATTGTCTTTAGGTGGACTTTACTGAGCTTTAATCTAGTCTCAGCTTTGAGCATTCTTGCTCAACATTGCCTTCAAGATAATGCTTGACTCTCTGTCCATTGACAATGAACCTCTTATTAGAGTCAATATCTTGAAGCTCTACATACCCATATGGTGACACACTCGTAATCACATATGGTCCCTTCCACCAGGATTTCAGTTTCCTGGGGAACAATCTGAGCCTAGAGTTGAACAGCAAAACTTTCTGTCCTAGCTCAAAGACTCTGGGTGACAATTTCTTGTCATGCCACCTTTTTACTTTCTCCTTGTAAATTTTTGCATTTTCAAAAGCAGAGTCTGAATTCCTCTAGCTCATTCAACTAGAGCAATCTTTTCTCTCCTGCTAACTTGGCATCAAGATTTAGGAATTTGGTTGCCCAGTAGGCCTTGTATTCCAGTTCCACTAGAAAATGGCACGCTTTTCCATACACATGATGGTATCGAGAGGTCCCTATGGGAGTCTTGAATGCTGTTCTGTATGCCCACAGAACATCATCCAAGATTTTTGCCCAATCCCTTCTACGGGTAATTACAGTCCATTCCAAGACTCTTTTTAGTTCTCTATTAGAGACTTCAGCTTACCCATTTATCTGTGGATGAGAAGGAGTTGCTACTTTGTGGCTAATTCCATATAAGAACATAGCAGAGTAAAGCTGTTTATTGTAGAAGTGAGTGCCCCCATCACTGATTAGTACTATAGGTACACCAAACCTACTGAAGATATGTTTCTGGAGGAACCTCAACACTGTCTTAGTACCATTAGTGAGTGTTGCAATTGCCTCTACCCATTTAGATACATAGTCTACTGCCACCATAATATACGTGTTTGAGTATGATGGTGGGAAAGGCTCCATGAAGTCAATACCCCATACATCAAACAACTCAATCTCCAAGATCCCTTGTTGAGGCATGGCATAACCATGAGGCAGATTACCAGCTCTCTGGCAATTGTCACAGTTACGTACAAACTCTCGGGAGTCTCTATAGAGAGTAGGCCAGTAGAAGCCACATTGGAGAACCGTAAACTTAAAATATAAGACTAAACTCAAACGGAAGACTCTAAATCAAAAAGAAATTTTTTTTTTCTAATCTAAGCAACAAAATAAACCGTCAGTTATCCAAACTCGAACAATCCCCAGCAACGGCGCCAAAAACTTGGTGCACGAATTGTAAATCACACTTTTCACAACTCGTACCACTAACCAGCAAGTGCACTGGGTCGTCCAAGTAATACCTTACGTGAGTAAGGGTCGATCCCACGGAGATTGCCGGCTTGAAGCAAGCTATGGTTATCTTGTAATTCTTAGTCAGGATATCAATGATAATTCTTAATTTCAATAGTAAAAAGTAAAAGAGCATCAAATAAATACTTGTTATGCAGTAATTGAGAACAGATTGAGGTTTTGGAGATGCTTCGTCTTCTGGATCTCTGCTTTTCTCCCATCTTCTTCTTCACACACGCAAGGCTCCTTCCATGGCAAGCTGTATGTTGGTGGATCACCGTTGTCAATGGCTACCATCCGTCCTCTCAGTGAAAAGGGTCCATGTACATGGCTAATCATCTGTCGGTTTTCACTTGTGTTGGAATATGATCCATTGATCCTTTTGCGTCTGTCACTACGCCCAATACTTGTGAGTTTGAAGCTCGTCACAGTCATCCCTTCCCGGATCTTAGGGATGCTGCCAATTGATTCTAGCTTTTACCACGATGACTCTGGATTAAGGGATTTGAACGCTCTGTTGTCAGGAGAGGCAATCAAACTCCTGAACCAGGAGCCCAAGAGATATACACTCAAGCTATTACAGATAGAACGTAAGTGGTTATCAGGCACGCGTTCATAGGTTGAGAATGATGATGAGTGTCATGGATCATCACATTCTTCACGGTTAGGTACGAGTGAATATCTTAGAACAGAAATAAGCGTATTGAATAGAAAATAGAAGTAATTGCATTAATTCATCGAGACACAGCAGAGCTCCTCACCCCCAATCATGGAGTTTAGAGACTCATGCTGTAGAGATACAATGTAAAATGTGAAAATGTCATGAGATACATAGTAAGTCTCCAAAAGTAGTTTTTATACTAAGCTAGTGGCCTATGTTTACAGAAAATGAGTAGACTAAGATAGATAGTGCAGAAATCTACTTTCGGGGCCCACTTGGTGTGTGCTTAGGCTGAGTATTAAAGCTTCCATGTATAGAGACTTTTCTTGGAGTTAAACGCCAAGTTGCTGCCTGTTTCTGGCGTTTAACTCCAGTTTTTATGCCAGTTATGGCGTTTAATTCCAGAGTAGGGTAAAGACTTGGCATTAAACGCCAATTTGCGTCATAAAAAATTGGACAAAGTATGGACTATTATATATTGCTGGAAAGCCCTGGATGTCTACCTTCCAACGCAATTGAGAGCGCGCCAATTAGGCTTTTGTAGCTCCAGAAAATCCATTTTGAATGCAGGGAGGTCAGAATCCAACAGCATCTGTAGTCCGTCTTCAGCCTCTGAATCAGATTTTTGCTCAGGTCCCTCAATTTCAGCCAGAAAATACCTAAAATCACAGAAAAACAAACAAACTCATAGTAAAGTCCAGAAATGTGATTTTTGCATATAAACCAATAAAAATATACTAAAAAGTAGCTAAATCCTACTAAAAACTATATGAAAATACCCCCAAAAAGCGTATAAAATATCCGCTCATCAGACGGACGGTAGCCATTGACAACGGTGATCCCCTAACATATAACTTGCCATGGAAAGGAGTATGAATGATTGAATAAAGGCAGTAGGAAAGCAGAGATTCAGAAGGAACAAAGCATCTCCCTACGCTTATCTGAAATCCCACCAATGAATTACATAAGTATTTCTATCTTATTTTATGTTTTTAATTATAATTTAATTATCAAAACCTCGTAACCATTTGAATCTGCCTGACTGAGATTTACAAGGATGACCATAGCTTTCTTCAAGCCGACATTCTCCGTAGGATCGACCCTTACTCACGTAAGGTTTATTACTTGGACGACCCAGTGCACTTGCTGGTTAGTTGTGCGGAGTTGTGAAAAAGAGTTGAGATTACATTCGTGCGTACCATGTTTTTTGCGCCGTTTTAGAGATCACAATTTTGTGCACCACTTTATAGGGCTGGTTTTGGTTCTGCTGTCTGTTGTTGTTATTCCACCTCTGATTTTCATTGTTGTCTCTGCCTCCTCTGTTGTAGTTGTCCATCCAACCTTGGTTAGAATTATCCCTCCATCCCTGGTTGGAATGGTCTCTCCATCCCTGGTTGGAGTTGTCTTGCCAACCTTGGGTGTAGTTTCCACCTTGGTTGTAATTGCCGCCTTGTTGATTGTACCCTTGATTTGGGCAGTCGTAGAAATTATGAGTGGCTGCTACGGTGTTGTCCTCTTGTTGGAGCTGCGGACACTCATCAGTGTAATGACTATAATCAGCACATATTCTGTACACTCTCTGAGGGACTAACTGTTGACTTTTTTGTGGTGGGGGAAGCTGAGGCTGTTGTTAATTTAGCTATATTTGCTTAAGTAGGTTGGTCATCTCACATATACTCTGTGTAAGAGCAGAAGTCTCAATGCTAGAAGAAACCTCTGCAACAGCCTTTGAGTGGTTGTTCCTGTGCCTGTGATTCCGAGTGGACTCAGCTAGGCCGCTGATCAGTTGCCATGCTTTATCTGCGGTCTTGTACTTTTTCAGAGAACCATTACTCGCACCATCTACTGTAGTCTTATCCCAAGGCTTCATGCCTTGAGTGAAGTAACTGATCAACACTAACTTGTCAATTATATGATGGGGGCATGCGTCCAGAAGATTCTTGAAGCGCTCCTAGTACTCATAGAGAGTCTCTGATTCACCTTGAATAATGCAAGAGATCTCTTTCCTTAATCTATCTGTAACTTCAACCGGAAAGTATTTTTCCAGGAATTATCTCCTGAGCGTATCTGAGTTAGTGACGGTCGCTTTAGGTTGAGTGTAGTACCACTCCCTCGCCTTTCCCTCAAGAGAAAACGGGAAAGCGGTCAGCAAAATAGAAGTTTCATCTGCACCATGACGCCTAACAGTAGACCAGGTTGTCTGAAAATCTCTTAGGTGCTTGATAGGCTCCTGAGCAGGTAAACCATGAAACTTGGGCATCATGTTGATTAATGTAGTCTTCAGTTCAAAATCTGCAGCCAGATTTGGGTGACGCACTTGATACGGTTGCAGAGTAAAGTCTGGGGTTCTTGCCTCCTGCAGAGTTATCCTCTTGGGTTCCGCCATGTTACCTGCACGTAAATCAACCGAATTAGTAGTATAGGAGCTGGTTTCTTCCTCAGATGGCGGTTCAAGCTCGCCCTCAGATGAAACTGGTGAATCGATAACAATTACTTCACCACCCTCAAAAGCTAACCGACGCCGAGCTCGCCTAATACATGAAAGAGTTCTTTCAATTTCAGGATCAAATGCGGCTAAGCTCGGATCAGGCAGTGAACGCGTCATTCAATGAAAGGAACATACAGCTCATGGTAATAGAATAAAATAAAATATGCAAAACTTAAAAATATGTACACTAATTAATAATTTAGCACATAATTGCGACTCCCCGGCAACGGCGCCAAAAATTGATGCGGGACAGAAGTCAGCCAATTAAGAATTCAATATAGAAATACGTTGCGAGTATAGTTCTTAACCATGAAAAATCCGCTCATCAATTTAGAAAGGTGATAAACCCCAATTTTGTGGTTTATATTGTGTAGAATTTGGGGGTTTTGTCAATATTTCTCACACTTATTCACAGGAATTGCATGGTTTTGTGTTCTCTTCCTGATTTTGCTTCATGATGAAAAACATGCTTATTTTGCCTTAAAAGAGGGAAAGAAAGCATGCACAAAAGGAAGGAACATGAAGATTTGGATTTCGGGAACTTCAACACCGACGCGCACGCGCACGCGTGCATGAAGATAGCTGGAAGCAGCGCGCAAGGATGGACGCATCCATGCAGAGCAGAGAAATTCCATCTACGCACACGCACACATGGCAGGCACGCGTGGATCACAAAAGCAATCGGCACGCACGCACGCATGGCGCGCACGCGTGGGAAGCTGCATGTGACCTCATTAAAAGAAATCGTGCTTGGCGATTTCTGAGGCTCATCAGGCCCAAATTCAAGTTGTTTCTGCATTGAAAATACCCAAGGATGCTAGGGGGAAAGGGGGGATCATTCATTTTACCCTTAGACACAATTTTAGTTAGTTTTTGGTTCTTGTTCTTCTAGAGAGAGAAACCCTTGTTCCTCTCTAGATCTAGATTTAATTTGATCTTCCCTTGTTGAATTCTGAATTGGATCTTGTTAACTACTAGTTTTAATTGTTTAATTTGAATTCCTTGGTATGATTTTACTTAGATCTTGTGTTAGTTTTATGAATTGTTGTCAATTGCCACTTTATACCCATTTCTTGAATGTTGTGAATCTTGACTTGTTAATGTTACATTGATGATTTCTATGATTAATTGTGTTGTTTGAATGATTGTATGTTGATAATTGTTAGTGGGTACTTGTCAATTTCAATTTAAGTGCAATTTGAACATGTCTTTTATTAATGCTTACCATGTGTTTGATGAATTGTTTCCCTTGATTATGGAGTAGTTCTCTTTACTCTTGGCCTATGCTAAGGGAATTGGGTAAACTTGAGTCATTGGGTCTAATGAATTTGATGATTTGGGAACCCTTAGTGGTGAATTTGATAGCCATTGACACTAACCTACTACTAAGTTAATTAGTAGTGAGGTTAGAACTTATGAGTTGATGTTGACCAAACCATTTAACGTACTTCAAGTATAGAAGTACACTTAATGAGTTTGGTTCCTCATAATTGTCAAGATATGGTTATTAGACAAGGATATTGACCCCAATTCCCATGTCTAGCCAAGAGTTGCTTTTATTATTCATATTTGAAAACCCATATTCTAATTGTCTTGTCTTAGTCATAGTTATTGTTTAGTTTTAGAGTAGAATTATACTGAATGATCCTATTAGTTTGGAATTGCTCACATCTTGCTTAGTTATTTGAATAGTTTCTTGCATCTTAAGATTACTTGCTTGTTAAGATTCCTATTTTATTTTTTTGCTCATGACTCACAACCCTGGAATTCTAACCAATGTTGAAGCACATGTTTGCCTATTCCTTGTGAGATGACCCGAGATTTGAATACTTCGGTTATTTTTTATTTGGGGTTGAACTTGTGACAACCAAATCCCTTTCTAAATTTGATCCTCGAGGATTGTTGTTGGTAGAGCTATACTTGCAATGGGACTTTATTGAGAAATTCTATTCCAACGTAATCCTTGAGCTTGCATCAAATTTTTGGCGCCATTGCTGGGGAATGGTTACAACATATGCCTTGATATTGGTTATGTGAATATGTGAATATTGTAGCTAGTTTACTTTCTTTCAATACATAGCTTTAGTTTAGATTTATTTTGTTTGTGTGCTATGACTCCCAAGTTTGATGACTCGGTCTCAACCGAATTTTAGCTTAGACGAGTTTGACCCTGAGATTGAAAGAACTTTGTTACACACTTGGCAAGCTAGACGGCGGTTGGACTATACGGCTAGTACTTCAGCCTCTCTTGAGGAACATACCGAATCACTAGGCGGTACCGAGAGTGACTTGGAGTCCACTACTTCCTATTCTTCTGTTGGCACTACTAATACATCTTTGCATCTACAGGTGAACCATACATGGCGGAGCCACGACGGATTACTTTGCATGAGCAAGGAGCTCCGGATATCATACTCCAACCTTTGCAAGCAAGGTATCCTAACCTTAATCCAAACTTTGAGTTGAAGAGTAGCTTGATACATCTACTACCTAAATATCATGGGTTGCTGGGTCAAGACCCCATCCGATCTCTTAGAGATTTTCAAGTTGCTTGTTCTACGGCTCGAAGGCATGGAGCCGATGAGTTGGCTATTATGCTTTTTGCCTTTCTTTTCTTTCTTGAAGGGAAAGCAAAGACATGGTTTTACCGGATGAGATTGCGACCGATTGGGATTTCTTGGGAATAAAGTTTCTAGATAAGTTCTTCCCACCGGAGAAGACCAATTATGTCCAGAAGGAGATCTCGGGTATAATGCAAAGAGACCAAGAGAGTTTTTATGAGTATTGGACTTGGTTCAAGAGGCTATTGGAATCTTGTCCACATCATGGATTGAACACTCACTTGCTCATTAGCTACTTTACCGGAGGTCTTTGTGTGGAAGATAGATGATTGCTTACTGCTTCTAGTGGTGGTTCCCTTTCGAAAAACAAGACAGAGGAAGAAGCTTGGAAGTTGATAAATGATGTTGCCGAGGTCACACAACATGTAAGGGTGAGAATTAATCCTCTCAAGGGTGTGGCAGAACCGTCCCATTCCGAAGCAAGCCTAACCGAGGCACTTGAGGATATGACCACCATCCTCACGCAGATACAAAAGGATCAAAAGGAATACTACTCCATCCAAGCCATCCAAGCCCAACCTCCAGTTGCTCAACTTGAATGCCCTCCTAGGATTTGTGGTTTGTGCTCTAGCACCACACATTACACCGATCAATGCCATCAAATTCAAGAGGAGCATGCCCTTGTTGTAGCCAATGTGAACTATAACAACCGTCCGCCCTATCCTTCTCAAGGCCAAAACAACTACTCTCATGGTAGTAATCAAAATCAAGGGTGGAGGGCAATGCACAAGGGAGCAATCAAAACCAAAGATGGAACAACTCCTCTTTTCATTACAACAACAACCCATCTTCATCTCAATACCAACACAACAACAACAACCACCAAGCCAACCAAAATCACCACAACAAAAACCAAAACAATTATACCAAATACCAAGCACCACACCATAGACAACAATCCAACTGATGAGCGGATAATTTATATGCTTTTTGGCATTGTTTTTAGTATGTTTTTAGTAGGATCTAGTTACTTTTAGGGATGTTTTTATTAGTTTTTATGTTAAATTCACATTTCTGGACTTTACTATGAGTTTGTGTGTTTTTCTGTGATTTCAGGTATTTTCTGGCTGAAATTGAGGGACTTGAGCAAAAATCAGATTCAGAGGTAGAAGAAGGACTGCTGATGCTGTTGAATTCTGACCTCCCTGCACTCAAAGTGGATTTTCTGGAGCTACAGAACTCAAAATGGCGCGCTTCCAATTGCGTTGGAAATTAGCCATCCAGGGCTTTCCAGCAATATATAATAGTCCATACTTTGGCCGAGTTTAGATGACGCAAAAGGGCGTTGAACGCCAGTTCTACGCAGCAGTCTAGAGTTAAACGCCAGAAACAAGTCACGAACCAGAGTTGAACGCCAAAAACACGTTACAACTTGGCGTTCAACTCCAGAAGAAGCCTCCGCACGTGTAAACATCAAGCTCAGCCCAAGCACACACCAAGTGGGCCCTGGAAGTGGATTTATGCATCAATTACTTACTTCTGTAAACCCTAGTAACTAGTTTAGTATAAATAGGACTTTTTACTATTGTATTAGACATCTTATGATTTTAATTCATCTTTGGATCATATTGATCACGTTTGGGGGCTGGCCATTCGGCCATGCCTGAACCTTTCACTTATGTATTTTTCAACGGTAGAGTTTCTACACTCCATAGATTAAGATTGAATGAATATCTCTTGGATCTCTTAATCAGAAGCTTCGTGGTATAAGCTAGATTGATGGCGTCATTCATGAGAGTCCTGAATGTCTAAACCTTGTCTGTGGTATTCCGAGTAGGATTCAGGGATTGAATGACTGTGACGAACTTCAAACTCGCGAGTGTTGGGCGTAGTGACAGACGCAAAAGGAGGGTGAATCCTATATTCCAGTATGATCGAGAACCTCAGATGATTAGCCGTGCTGTGACAGAGCATTTGGACCTTTTTCACAAGAGGATGGGATGTAGCCATTGACAACGGTGATGCCCTTACATAAAGCTTACCATGGAAAGGAGTATGACTGATTGGATGAAGACAGCAGGAAAGCAGAAGTTCAGAAGAACGAAAGTATCTCTATACGCTTATCTGAAATTCTCAACAATGTATTACATAAGTATTTCTATCTTTATTTTCTATTTATTTCTCTTATTTATTTTCGAAAACTCCATAACCATTTGATATCCGCCTGACTGAGATTTACAAGGTGACCATAGCTTGCTTCATACCGACAATCTCCGTGGGATCGACCCTTACTCACGTAAGGTTTTATTACTTGGACGACCTAGTGCACTTGCTGGTTAGTTGTGTGAAGTTGTGAAGTTATGTTTGGACCATGGTATTGTGCACCAGTTATTGGCATCATGCCAGGGAGAGAACGAACAACAAATTTTACAACCTCAGAGTAACAATTTCGCATACCAAGTTTTTGGCGCCGTTGCCGGGGATTGTTCGAGTTTGGACAACTGACGGTTCATCTTGTTGCTCAGATTAGGTAATTTTCTTTTTGTTTTATTTTCAAAAATCTTTCAAAAATTTCTCATCTGTTTTCGAAAATTATTCTAAATTTTTAAGAATAAATTCTAGTGTTTCATGAAGCATGTTGAAGCCTGGCTGGCTGTAAAGCCAGGTCTAATTCTTTTGAATAGGGGCTTCCAACCATCAGCATAGAGGCAAGTTAATTTGAATATCAGCTGTTGCATGCCTGATTTATATCCTAAAGCTGCCTGGCTATTAAGCCATGTCCAACCCTTTGATTGGAGCTTTGGGTTAATATTGAAAGATTCTTGGAATTCTTCTTAAAAATTTTGGAATCCTTAATTTTCTTTTTCACATTAATTTTCGAAAAATCCAAAAAAATCATAAAATCATAAAAATCAAAAATATTTTGTGTTTCTTGTTTGAGTCTTGAGTCAATTTCAAGTTTGGTGTCAATTGCATTTTTTCTAAAAATTCTTTGCATTTTTCGAAAATTCATGCATTCATAGTATTCTTCATGATCTTCAAGTTGTTCTTGGCCAGTCTTCTTGTTTGATCTTCATATTTTCTTGTTTTGTGTCTTTTCTTGTTTTTCATATGCATTCTTGCATTCATAGTGTCTATACATGAAAAATTTCTAAGTTTGGTATCTTGCATGTTTTGTTTGCATAAAAAATTTTTCAAAAATATGTTCTTGATGTTCATCATGATCTTCAAAGTGTTCTTGGTGTTCATCTTGACATTCATAGTGTTCTTGCATGCATCATGTGTTTTGATTCATAATTTTCATGTTGTGAGTCATTTTTTTATGTTTTTCTCTCTCATCATTAAAAAATCAAAAATAAAAAAAATATCTTTCCCTTTTTCACTCATAAATTTCGAAAATTTGGATTGACTTTTTCAAAACTTTTTAAAAATTAGTTGTTTCTTATGAGTCAAATCACTCCTTTTAATCATATCTTTTTAAAACATATCTTTTTTTCAAAAATTTGATTTTAAAATATCTTTTCTAACTTCTTATCTTCTTATCTTTTCAAAATTGATTTTCAAATTTGATTCAACTAACTAATTAACTTTTTGTTTGTTTCTTATCTTTTTCAAAACTACCTAACTAACTCTCTCCCTCTAATTTTCGAAAATCTCTTCCCTCTTTTTCAAAAATTCTTTTTAATTAACTAATTGTTTCAATTTTTAATTTTAATTTGATTTCATTCCTAATTTTCGAAAATCACTAACCCCTTTTCAAAATTTTATTTTCGAAAATCCTCATTCTCTCTCATCTCCTTCTATTTATTTATTTACCTACTAACACTTCATCTCACCCAAATTTGAACCCCCTCTTCCATCTGTGTTCGAATTTTCTCTTCTTTCCTTCTTTACATTACATTCTTTTCTTCTTCTACTCACACAGAGGAACCTCTATACCTGGGTGAAAAGGATCCCTATTATTATTATTTTTCTGTTCCCTTCTTTTTCATATGAGCAGGAGCAAGGACAAGAATATTCTTGTTGAAGGAAACCCTGAACCTGAAAGGACTCTGAAGAGGAAACTAAGAGAAGCTAAAATACAACAATCCAGAGATAACCTTATAGAAATTTTCGAACAGGAAGAGGAGATGGCAGCCAAAAATAATAATAATGCAAGGAGGATGCTTGGTGACTTTACTGCACCTAATTCCAATTTACATAGAAGAAGCATCTCCATCCCTACCATTGGAGCAAACAATTTTGAGCTGAAACCTCAATTAGTTTCTCTGATGCAGCAAAACTGCAAGTTTTATGGACTTCCATCTGAAGATCCCTTTCAGTTCTTAACTAAATTCTTGCAGATATGTGATACTGTTAAGACTAATGGAGTAGATCCTGAAGTCTACAGGCTCATGCTTTTCCCATTTGCTGTAGCCTCAGAAGAAGGGAGTTCTTGAAATTGATACTATGAATGCCATATTGGCTCAGAATAAAATATTGACTCAGCAAGTCAATATGATTTCTCAGAGTCTGAATGGAATGCAAGCTGCATCCAACAGTACTCAAGAGGCATCTTTTCAAGAAGAAGCTTATGATCCTGAGAATCCTGCAATTGCAGAGGTGAATTACATGGGTGAACCATATGGAAACACCTATAATCCCTCATGGAGAAATCACCCAAATCTCTCATGGAAGGATCAACAAAAGCCTCAACAAAGCTTTAATAATGGTGGAAGAAACAGGTTTAGCAATAGCAAGCCTTTTCCAACATCCACTCAGCAACAGACAAAGAACTCTGAACAAAATACCTCTAATTTAGCAAACTTAGTCTCTGATCCATCTAAGGCCACTGTGAGTTTCATGAATGAAACAAGGTCCTCCATTAGAAATTTGGAAGCACAAGTGGGCCAGCTGAGTAAAAGAATCACTGAAACCCCTCCTAGTAATCTCCCAAGCAATACAGAAGAGAATCCAAAAGGAGAGTGCAAGGCCATTGATATAACCATCATGGCCGAATCCAAGAAGGAAGGGGAGGATGTGAATCCCACGGAGGAAGACCTCCTGGGACATCCAGTGATCAATAAGGAGTTTCCCTTTGAGGAACCAAAGGACTCTGAGGCTCATCTAGAGACCATAGAGATTCCATTAAACCTCCTTACGCCCTTCATGAGCTCTGATGAGTATTCCTCTTCAGAAGAGAATGAGGATGTCACTGAAGAACAAGTCGCCAAGTTCCTTGGTGCAATCATAAAGCTGAATGCAAATCTATTTGGTAATGAGACTTGGAGAGATGAACCTCCCCTGTTCACCAATGAACTAAATGCATTGGATCAACTGAGATTGCCTCAGAAGAAACAGGATCCTGGAAAGTTCCTAATACCTTGTACCATAGGCACCATAACCTTTGAGAAGGCTCTATGTGACCTAGGGTCAGGAATAAACCTCATGCCACTCTCTGTAATGGAGAAATTGGGAATCTTTGAGGTACAAGCTGCTAAAATCTCATTAGAGATGGCATATAATTCCAGAAAACAGGCTTATGGACAAGTAGAGGACATATTAGTAAAGGTTGAAGGCCTTTACATCCCTACTGATTTTATAATCCTAGATACTGGAAAGGATGAGGATGAATCCATCATCCTTGGAAGACCCTTCCTAGCCACAGCAAGAGCTGTGATTGATGTTAACAGAGGTGAACTAGTCCTTCAATTGAATGAAGACTCCTTTGAGTTTAAAATTCAAGGGCATCCTTCTGTAAACATGGAAAAGAGGCACAGTAAGCTTCTCTCAAAACAGAGTCAACCAGAGCCCCCACAGTCAAACTTTAAGTTTGGTGTTGGGAGGCCACAACCAAACTCTAAGTTTGGTGTTGAACTCCCATATCCAAACTCTAAGTTTGGTGTTGGGAAATCTCAACAATGCTCTGAACATCTGTGAGGCTCCATGAGAGTCCATTGTCAAGCTATTGACATTAAAGAAGCGCTTGTTGGGAGGCAACCCAATATTTATTTAATTATATTTTTTATTAGTTATATGTCTTCATAGGTTCATGATCATGTGGAGTCACAAAAACAACTGAAAAAATTGAAGAAAAATCAAAAACAGCATAAAAAAATAGCACACCCTGGAGGAGGAGCTTACTGGCATTTAAACGCCAGGAAGAAGCATCTGGCGTTGAACGCTAGAAACAATCAGCATCCTGGCGTTCAGATGCCAAGAATGCACACTGAGGAAAGCTGGCGCTGAACGCCAGAAACAAGCATAAAACTGGCGTTCAATGCCAGAAACATGCTGCATCTGGGCGTTGAACGCCCAGAACAAGCATCAATTCGGCGTTTAAACGCCAGAATTGCATGCAAAGGCATTTTACATGCCTAATTGGTGCAGGGATGCAATTCCTTGACACCTTAGGATCTGTGGACCCCACAGGATCATCTCAGCATCTGTGGACCCCACAGGATCCCCACCTACCACCACTCACTCTCTTCCCTCTTCTCAATGTTCATCCTCTCTACCCAATAAACACTCTTCCCCAAAACTCTTCACCAATCACCTCAATCTCTCTTCCCTATCACCACTTCACCACTCACATCCATCCACTCTTCCCCATAAACCTACCTCATAAACTCCACCTACCTTCAAAATTCAAAATTAATTTCCCACCCAAACCCACCCTATATGGCCGAAACTAAACCCCCTCCCCTCCCTATATAAAACCCTCTATTCTTCCTCATTTTCACACAACACAAACCTCTTTTCCCCTTCTTGGCCGAACCCTCTTCTCCCTCCTCTCCTCCATATTTTCTTCTTCTTCTTCATCTATTCTTTCTTCTCTTGCTCGAGGGTGAGCAATATTCTAAGTTTGGTGTGGTAAAAGCATAAGCTTTTTGTTTTTCCATTACCATTGATGGCACCCAAGACCGGAGAATCCTCTAGAAAAGGTAAAGGGAAGACAAAAGCTTCCACCTCCGAGTCATGGGAGATGGAAAGATTCATCTCCAAAGCTCATCAAGACCACTTCTATGATGTTGTGGCCAAGAAAAAGGTGATCCCTGAAGTCCCTTTCAAGCTCAAGAGAAATGAGTATCCGGAGATCCGACATGAAATCCAAAGAAGAGGTTGGGAAGTTCTAACAAACCCCATCCAACAAGTCGGCATCCTAATGGTTCAAGAGTTCTATGCCAAAGCATGGATCACTAAGAACCATGATCAAAGTAAGAACCCGAACCCAAGGAATTATCTCACCATGGTTCGGGGGAAATACATAGATTTTAGTCCGGAAAATGTGAGGTTGGCGTTTGACTTGCCTATAATGCAAGGAGATGCACGCCCCTACACTAGAAGGGTCAACTTTGATCAAAGGTTAGACCAAGTCCTCATGGACATATGTGTGGAAGGAGCTCAATGGAAGAATGACTCAAAAGGCAAACTGGTTCAACTGAGAAGACTGGACCTTAAGCCTGTAGCTAGAGGATGGTTGGAGTTCATCCAACGCTCCATCATCCCCACTAGCAACCGATCTGAAGTTACTATGGATCGGGCCATCATGATTCATAGCATCATGATTGATGAGGAAGTAGAAGTTCATGAAGTCATCTCCCTTGAACTCTACAAAATAGCCAAAAAGTCCTCCCCCTTGGCAAGGCTAGCTTTCCCTCATCTTCTTTGCCATCTATTTTTGTCTCTTACATTCTTGTTCCTTACTCAGGTGGAATCACTACCACCGCAAAAGAAGAACTCCTTGGTTACTACAGGAACTCGAGAAGATACAGAGAAGGAACAGAAACAACGAGGAGGGATTAACGAAAAACTAGAAGAGATTAAAGTACTTCCTACTACCTCACGAGAACTACAAGGTGGGAATTAACAGGGTACAACCTTGAATTAAGGGGATCCCTCCACAACTAAACGAGGGTTTTTAAGACACCTCCTTTCACGTAGGGAACTCCATAGAGTCCCTAAAGAACTACCACTCGAAGGAGTACGCAAAGAACTCGAGGTACTCACCCGAGAGAACAAACGAGGTAGGAAAAGAATCACTACCCGAAGAGAAGGAGTTACCCTTACAGAGGAAGATACTTTCGAGGTCGACTCATTT
>NC_029789.2:84069850-84098194 GCF_000816755.2 Arachis ipaensis
ATTAGTTTTTATGTTAAATTCACATTTCTGGACTTTACTATGAGTTTGTGTGTTTTTCTGTGATTTCAGGTATTTTCTGGCTGAAATTGAGGGACTTGAGCAAAAATCAGTTTCAGAGGTAGAAGAAGGACTGCTGATGCTGTTGAATTCTGACCTCCCTGCACTCAAAGTAGATTTTCTGGAGCTACAGAACTCAAAATGGCGCGCTTCCAATTGCGTTGGTAAGTAGACATCCAAGGCTTTCCAGCAATATATAATAGTCTATACTTTGGCCGAGTTTAGATGATGCAAAAGGGCGTTAAACGCCAGTTCTACGCTGCAGTCTGGAGTTAAACGCCAGAAACACGTCACGAACCAGAGTTGAACGCCAAAAATATGTTACAACTTGGCGTTCAACTCCAGAAGAAGCCTCTACACGTGTAAACTTTAAGCTCAGCCCAAGCAACACCAAGTGGGCCCCGAAAGTGGATTTATGCATCAATTACTTACTTCTGTAAACCCTAGTAACTAGTTTAGAATAAATAGGACTTTTTACTATTGTATTAGACATCTTATGATTTTAGTTCGTCTTTGGATCATATTGATCACGTTTGGGGGCTGGCCATTCGGCCATGCCTGAACCTTTCACTTATGTATTTTTCAACGGTAGAGTTTCTACACTCCATAGATTAAGATTGAATGAATATCTCTTGGATCTCTTAATCAGAATCTTCGTGGTATAAGCTAGATTGATGGCGGCATTCATGAGATTCCGGAAAGTCTAAACCTTGTCTGTGATATTCCGAGTAGGATTCAGGGATTGAATGACTGTGACGAACTTCAAACTCGCGAGTGCTGGGCGTAGTGACAGACGCAAAAGGAGGGTAAATCCTATTCCAGTATGATCGAGAACCTCAGATGATTAGCCGTGCTGTGACAGAGCATTTGGACCTTTTTCACAAGAGGATGGGATGTAGCCATTGACAACGGTGATGCCCTTACATAAAGCTTGCCATGGAAAGGAGTAGGACTGATTGGATGAAGACAGCAGGAAAGCAGAAGTTCAGAAGAACGAAAGTATCTCTATACGCTTATCTGAAATTCTCACTAATGAATTACATAAGTATTTCTATCTTTATTTTCTATTTATTTCTCTTATTTATTTTCGAAAACTCCATAACCATTTGATATCTGCCTGACTGAGATTTACAAGGTGACCATAGCTTGCTTCATACCGATAATCTCCGTGGGATCGACCCTTACTCACGTAAGGTTTTATTACTTGGACGACCCAGTGCACTTGATGGTTAGTTGTGCGAAGTTGTGAAGTTATGTTTGGACCATGGTATTGTGCACCAGTTATTGGCGCCATGCCAGGGAGAGAATGAACAACAAATTTTACAACCTCAGAGTAACAATTTCACATACCACCAACCAAACCTCTCCATCTTCCAACAATCAAGTTGATGACCTTAGAGCCGCCATGGAGAAATGGGACGAGAGCAACAAGGCTCAATTTGATGCCTTGGGTGCTTAATTGGCTAACTTCACCAACATGCTTTCAAAGATGGCTATGTCAAACCAACCCTCAACCTCCAACAACACTACCAACCAACCCTCAAGCTCTTCTAATCTTCCATCCCAACCCCAACCAAACCTCAAGGGCAGTCTCAACGCCATCACTATACGGTCGGGGACTACATTGGAGGAGATACCTCCAAGGGTCATGGAAGACATTCATGAGGAAGAAGTAGTTATTGAAGCTCAACATGAAGAAGAGGAGATAGACAAAACGCATGAGGAAGAAGAAGTAAGCCTCAAGGAACCCAAGAGGAAAGCTATAGTGGATGAGTCCATTCCTATTCCATTCCCTTCAATGATGAAGAAAGTAAATAAAATGCCGGAATTTGATTTTAACATGCTCCAAGTGTTCAAGAAGGTTGAGGTAACCATACCCCTTCTTGATGCTATTCAACAAATTTCAAAGTATGCAAAATTTTTGAAAGACTTGTGTACACACAAGGATATGATTGGAGAGTTGAAGACATTATCCTTGGGTAGTTCAATGTCTTCCTTGATAGAACCTATTCCAAAGAAATATGGTAACCCTGGACCTTGTTTTGTGTCCTATTGTCTTGGTGGGCGCACTTTTTATGACGGTATGTGTGATCTAGGAGCTTACGTAAGCATCATGCCATTATCCATTTTTGCACGGTTGAATTTAGCTCCGTTAAAGAAGTCGGCGGCGAAGTTTGCCTTAGCCAATAAAAGTGTGATCACGGTGATAGGAATAGTCGAAGATGTACTTGTGGCGATCGAGGATTTGGTTTTTTCGGTTGACTTTTACATCCTTGAAATGCCTCTAATAGAAAATAGAAGCTCATCCTCCGTTCTACTTGGTAGACCCTTCCTTAGGACCTCTAAATTCAAGTTAGATGCCTTTACCGGCACATATTCCTTTGCGGTTGGAGACAACACTATCAAGTTCAATTTGGAAGAAGCCACGAAGCATCCTCCCAAAGAGCATTCCGTTCTCCGATGTGATGTAATTGATGAAGTGGTGGCGAAAGTGCAAGAAGAAGACCACAAAAACATATGCTACCCTATTGTTGAAGAGACGGATGACCAAAAGGATGAAAATGAAGAAATTGTTGAGAATGAACTATGTGAGCTTGATGAAAAGGATCCTCAGCTTGAGGCAAAGAGTGAACTAAAGCCTCTTCCATCTCATTTGAAGTATGCTTTCTTAGAGGACAACCAAAAGTTTTCGGTCATTATTACTAGTGAACTTTCGAGTGAAGAAGAAGAAAAACTCCTAGATGTTCTAAGAAGGTACAAGAAGGCAATTGGTTGGAGCCTATCTGATATTGTGGGGATTGACCCTCGCAAGTGCATGCATCGCATATTTCTCCAAGAGGGAGCTAGGCCGGTTAGGCAACCGCAAAGAAGGCTCAACCCAACTATCCTCGATGTGGTAAAGAAGGAGGTCACTAGGCTACTTGATGCGGTATCATCTACCCAATTTCTGACAGTGAATGGGTGAGCCCGGTCCAGGTTGTTCCCAAGTAATCGGGCATCACTGCGGTTAAAAAGGATGATGGAGGAGTGGTCACCAAGAGAGTACAAAATGCGTGGCACGTGTGCATCGACTATAGAAGATTGAATGCCGCTACAAGAAAGGACCACTACCCTTTGCCCTTTATCGATCAGATGTTGGACCGTATGGCAGGTAAATCCCATTATTGCTTTCTTGATGGATTCACTGGTTACATCCAGATTCACATTGCTCCTGAAGATCAGGAAAATACCATATTCACTTGTCCTTTTGGCACCTTTTCCTACAAAAGGATGCCATTTGGACTATGTAATGCACCTGCTACTTTTCAGCGGTGTATGACGAGTGTCTTTTCTGATCTAATGGAGAATCGTCTGGAAGTCTTTATGGATGACTTCAGTGTTTATGGAACTTCAGTTGATTGTTGCTTAGAGAACTTGGCCAAAGTTTTAGCTAGATGTGTTGACATTAACCTTGTCTTAAATTTTGAAAAGTGTCACTTTATGGAAAGACAAGGTATGGTGTTGGGACATGTAGTTTCTCATGAAGGCATTTCAGTAGACCCGGCCAAGGTCGATATTATCACCACTTTATCTCACCCCTCATCTGTGAGGGAGGTCCACTCATTTTTAGGCCATGCAGGATTCTACAGGCGCTTTATCAAAGATTTCAGCAAGATTGCTTTGCCATTGTCGCACCTACTCCAAAAAGTTGTGGACTTTGAGTTTGACAGTGAATGTGTGAAAGCGTTTGAAGAGCTAATGAGAGTTCTTACCACAGCACCGATTGTGCGAGGCCCCAATTGGACGTTGCCATTCGAGATAATGTGCGATGCGTCAAACCATGCTGTAGGTGCCACGCTTGCACAATGCGATGGTAAACTCCCTCATGTCATTACTTACTCTTCTAAAACACTGGATGCAACACAATCCAATTATACCACTACTGAAAAGGAACTCATAGCTATTGTTCATGCTTTAGATAAATTCAGATCTTATTTGCTAGGGTCAAAGATAGTGGTATACACGGATCATGCAGCTTTAAAGTACTTATTGAGAAAGAATGAGTCAAAGCCTAGACTCATACGTTGGATCTTGCTTTTGCAAGAATTCGACATTGAGATTAGGGACCGAAGTGGGTCTCAAAACCTGGTTGTGGATCATTTAAGCCGCGTTGAGAATTTAAAATTTGACCCATTTCCGATCAATAACTCATTCCCATTGGATAGTTTGCATGCTGTGTCGGATAGTTTTCCTCGGTTTGCCCCAATGGCGAACTACTTGGTTGCAAAACTCTTCCCTCCCAACTATTCTAAACACCAAAGGGATAAGTTGAGGAGTGATTCCAAATATTATATTTGGGATGACCCTCCCTTGTGGAAGGGCGGAGTGGACCAAGTGACTCAAAGATGTGTCCCAGAATCTGAAATCCAACCCATTCTTGAAGCTTGCCATTCGTCCGATTATGGTGGCCACTTTGGCCCACAAAAGACCGTTAAAAAGGTGTTGGATTGTGGATTCTGGTGGCCAACCTTATTCAAGGATGCTAATCGGTTCTATGTGTCTTGCCATCAGTGTCAGAAGTAGGGAAACACATCCCAAAGGGATGAGATGCCTTAGCAACCTATGTTGTTCTATGAGATATTTGATGTATGGGACATTGACTTTATGGGACCGTTTTCCAACTCCAGTGGGTATCTGTATATTCTGTTAGTGGTTGACTACGTATCAAAGTGGGTGGAAGCAATACCTACCCGCCTTGACGACGCCAATACTGTTGTTTCTTTTATTAGAAATAACATTGTATGCCGTTATGGGTCGCCATGAGCAATCGTGACCAACCAAGGATTCCACTTTTATAACAGGAAAGTAGAGGCACTACTCAATCGCTATGGAGTGCCGCATAAGGTTGCTACTGCTTATCACCCACAGACCAATGGGAAAGCGGAAGTGTCCAACCGGGAGATTAAGAGAATCTTGGAGAAAGTGGTCAATCCACAAAGGAAGGATTGGAGCCTCCGGTTAGGAGATGCACTATGGGCGTATAGAACGGCCTACAAGACTCTGTTAGGGATGAGCCCCTTCCAGATCGTCTACGGTAAGGCGTGCCACCTTCTGGTGGAGATTGGGCATAGAGCCTATTGGGCGGTAAAGCAGTGCAATATGGATTTAGCCAAGGCGGGTGAAGCCAGGAAGTTACAGCTAGAGGAGCTCGAGTGTTTGAGGAACAAATCATATGAGAATGCCCGGATCTACAAGGAAAAGACTAAAGCATTTCATGACCATCACATCTGAAAAAAGGATTTCCATGAACGTGATGAGGTCCTCCTCTACAACTCGAGGCTTAGATTTATGCATGGCAAGCTCCGTTCTAGACGGGAAGGACCCTTCAAGGTGAAGGAGATAAAGCCCTATGGAGTGGTAGAGTTATTTGATCCTAAAAGTGAAGCAACTTTCAAGGTGAATGGACATAGAATGAAGAAGTATCATGGCTACAAGCTCCCAAAAGACCTAGAGGTGTTCCTATTGGCGGATGCACCTAAGGAAGGAGAAACTTGAGTGACTGACCGTCCAACTTAAGGACGTTAAAGAAAAGTGCTTGGTGGGAGGCACCCCACCGTGGTAAGATCTTCCTTATGTATACCATCTAGTTTGTAGCTTTAAATTCTTGTGAATTTTGTGATTTCTTGATGTTGTTGATTACATAGGATTGCTAGCCTTATTGTTCTTGTTGGATAGATAGGATGTTCATATAGTTTTCACCATTTTGGTATGGATGAATTATTGAAGTTAGAGAAAATTCTTTGTCTTGAATGGTGCATAAATTTATAAGTGTTTTCTTGCCTACTAGCTTAACCACCTGCCAAGAATGTATTAGAATAGCTCTTTATATGTTGTGAAAAAAAATAGAAGAAAAAGGAAAAAATTGCACCGACGCGCCAGCGCACCTTGCGTGGGCGCACCGGTGGTGGATTTCATACTCCTAGGCCAAACAACACAAGAGTCATGCCCACTTTGTGCCCATCTCGCGCCAGGCACCCACGCGTCCGCGTGCTTGCCACCTGCGCGCCCCTTGCATATTTGGCCATCAACACGCAAGCGCACTGTCTACGCACGCGCCGATGGTGATACATAAACTCCCTGGTACAAAAACCAGAGACTTGTGCCACACTTGTGCCTAGCCTGTGCCCACACCGACGCGTCTACGCACTGCGCGCGTCTGCGCCGGTTGCCAATCTAATCAGGCACACGTCCGCGCGCCTGTGCTGCATGACCACCCTGGTATAACTTGCCCGAGAGTTAGGCCTACTTGATGCCAACTCCGTGCCAGGGGCACAACTGACCCCACGCGTGCGCGCCCTGGACGCGTATGTGTCCTTCGCTTTGCCTTCACCGACACGCCAGCGCACCGGTTGCCCGAACCAGTTTAAAAGCTGGCGCGCCCTGTTCTATCCCTCTTTCTCACCTATTTTCTTATCTTCTTCTACCTTTTCCTTCTCTATCACCCTTCTTCTCTCCTTCTTCTTCCACAATCCACCACCACCGCCTCCGGTTACTCACCGGCGACCACCACCACTCCCGGTGGCCCTACATCTCTTCTATCTCTCTCTCACTTTCACGAAAGAAAAACTCCACCTTCTTCTCTTACACTTCTCAAGGTTCTACTTCTTCCAAATCTCCTCTATTACTTTCTTTGCCTTATTTCTTCTTCTAGTTAGATTCTTCTTGTTTCTTTGCTTATTTTTTTCATCTAATTGCTTGATTATACTACTTATAGTTTTTGTTTGTTTACTTTTCCTTTTTCTTGCTTTTCCATGGATGTTGAATTTGAGTTTTAATTTGCCTTAATGGATCTTCTTGATTGTTTTTCATTATCTTTGCCAATTAGTGGTGTTATGTGATGATTGATATTTCATTTTGGGCTTCAAATTGGTTGAGTATCTCATAATTGCTCATTGTTTGATAATTGCACGCCAAGTGTTTGAGGAAATGCATGAATGCCATTTGGGTTTATTTTAATCATGTACTTTCAATTTGGTGCTTCTTCTCATTCACTTGCTTTCTTCTAAGTGCATTGAGTCAACTTTGCTTGCGTAGAGTGTATACTTGCCAATTAGTTACTCATTGAACATGACTTGCTTTTCGTTATGGATGCTTGAGATCATTCTTCTCATGCCTTATTGAATGCTTTACTACCTCTTGCATCCCATGCCAAGTGTTGTGACCCATATCTCTATAATCACTTTGTTGCACTACTTCTTTTGGGTACCACCCTTCACTTGCATGCTTTTGTTAAAATGATTCTTTGGGTTTAATGTATTCCTGTTTCCCTTCCTTTCTCAGGATGGCCACCAAGAGAGGCAAGGAGAAAGCTTCAAGGAAACCAGCCACAAAGCGGGCACCCCAAAGATCAAACTCCAAGGCGCACTCTTCATTAGGAGCCAAACCCCTCTCTAAGAAGGCAAAGGCACCCACTCCTATTGATGAGAATGAGAAGAGCAAACCGGAAAAAGATTCTTCAAGATTCCCCAACCGCTTTTGTGAACTTGTATTCCCCGCCATGGTTGAGAGGAACTATCAAGCCGAGCATCTACTCGCTCCGCCGGACAAGGTTGCTCCTTGTATTTTGCCCCGCATTGAACGGCGAGGATGGGAGTTCCTTCTGAGAAAACCAAAAGAGGTCAACCTCTCGTGCGTGGTAGAATTCTACACTAACTACCATCTTCCCTCTCTTCAATTGGTATACGTGCACCGGAAGCAAGTATCAGTTTCAGAAGAGGCTATTCAGCAAGTACTTAATGTCAAACCGGTACCAAGTGATATGGATGGATACCAAGAGGTCTTGCGTCAGCGTGAAAAGTTTGGGTTTGATTGGGACTCGATCCTCCGAGTCATTGCTGAGCCAGAGACATTTTGGACCCATGGTCGACTTCAGATGAGGCCCAAATGCATTGACGCTCACTTCCTCACTGTAGAAGCTAGAGCTTGGGCCCAGATCCTATCCCACTATGTGCTACCTAGCACCCACAAGTCGTCCTTCACGGCGGATCTCGCTTTGCTTGTTTGGTGTGTTCTCACGGAGAGACCAGTGAACATTCCGCTTCTTGTCAAGCAAGCATTGGGACAAGTCAACGCCCGGGGCAATTTGCCATTTCCAGCATTGGTATCCGATTTAGTTGCTACTGCGGGAGTTCCTTGGGAAAACATGAACACGAAGGCTATAATTCCGGCTAAGGGCGATGTGGTCCCAAGCGGAAAATACTTACAGCTTCCCATGAACAACCCAAGCCTTGACATAGCCCTCCCATCTACTATTCCTTCCACCTCATTATCACCACCACGGCAAAGATCCACACATCAAAGGATAGAAGATCTACACCGGAAGCTTGATAGATATGAGCGGCGTAATCAACGCCGATACACCTACATCAAGAAGCTTCTGCGTTGTGTTACCCCTAGCATGGAGGAACCCGAAATATTCACATCCACCTCAAACCCAACTGATGGGTGCTCTGATGGAGGGGATAGTGAAGGTTTTGGTCCCGACCGTCCTTTATGCATTGTTGGTAGCACGGAAGACCGTGCTAAATTCAAAGTGTGGGGAGGTCGTTCGACCGATCTCCATGGGTAACAATCTCTTTCTTTCAACACCCATGGATTTATCTTTTGCTTAGTAGTTAGTACATTGCATGTGTAGTTAGTTTTGTTTGTAAATACTCCTTGCATGATAGTTAGTTCTATAGAGTTGCTTGGTCAAGATAATAACTTCTTCCCCAAGAAACTGTGTTTTGGGGTACCCTACCAAATTTTGAAAAATTTTCGCAATAAACTTGCTTTAAAAATGTATTTGGAACATAGTGATTGAGCTAAGAACACAAACATGTAAGTTTTGAGCCTATTGTATGGTTATATCTTCTAACCATTAATTCCTATTCTTGTGTGCATTGTTCTCTCTCTATGATTGCAATCCTTGCTTTGTCTGATTCTATATGTCCATTACTTTTTGTATGAATGCATTTACATGATTGAGGCCATCATTTCTGTAACGACCCAATTTTCAGTACGCCTAGGACATACCAGAAACCGAGTGCTACCAATTTGTCATCCTAATTATTATCTATTATTTATTATATGAGCCTGATTCCTTGTTAAAAGCGTAATTAGTTAGTGAGGTACTTTTTTTTTATGAAAACATTTGGATTAATAAATATAATCATTTATAATCAATTCACAAATAAAGACAGATAAAACAGTTATAAACAACCACACATAAATATATCACAAGTAGTCAACAACATTCAGTGATTCAGCCTTTATTAGAGTATAGACTTTTAGTTAGAAAACCCTTAGATATAGCTAGATAATAACTATATACATATATATACATACAACATCCTAGGCCCTGACCTGTTCAAGAAGTCCCTAAGCTGGCACCCAGGCTAGCCTAGACTCTATACTCACCTAGTCCCTCTAAACTTCTAAAGCGAGGGAAAATACGTTCTAAGCCTTCAAAACTCAAGTCAGGTGGAACGTCATCAAAAGGTAGAAGGTCGTCTACTACTCCTCTGCACGATCATACATCATCAAAGAGCGTCTCTCAAGTACTTCGTCAAGTGGCCACATAACAGCAATATCGTATGAAGGACTTAGGCTAAAGTTTGTAGAAAAACGGGGTGCAGACGTTGGCTGGCCTCATAGTATATACATATAAACAGGTAACGGAGTTCACTCTAGACTCAGAAGACTATTTAGAGTGGAATCCTTTTTGTGAACGATCGTCAGCGAACTACGGAAGGGTACTCATGCTTCCATCTGAAGGGGGAAGGGAGAGAGAAGGGGTAAGAACTGGGGAGTTCTTAGTAGGGTCGGGGTTATTAGTTAAGTTCATTAATTCCGTGTTATTTAGCAGGTAAATAGCAGAATACAAAAAAAACAGTAAATAGAAGATACAGATAAATAGAGAAGATAGAGAAAACAGATAGCAGAACACAAACAGAAGGATACAAGAAAATACAAAACAGACACAGAGAATAGAATACAAACAAGGAAAACAAACATTCATACCACAATCATAACAAAGGAAATGCACTACCAAGTATGATGCATGTCTAGCCCTAGCGCAGGTAATGAGCTCATTTGTCGGTTACGTACCCGCTCCCGACGTTACCCGGAGTCCTCTGACCAGGTAAGGCTTTCCTGTTGACAATGTCCCTCGCAAGAGTCCTTTGACTTGTGAGGCAAACCACTGCAAGAGTCCTTTGACTTGCAGGGCGGCACTAGCAACCCACTGCAAGAGTCCTTTGACTTGCATGGCGGAGCTAGTTAACTTATATCTGCCCAACACACTCTCTGTAAGAGTCCTTTGACTTACAGGAGCATACACACGCTCTCACTGTAAGAGTCCTTTGACTTACAGGAGCATAGACACACACTCTCACTGTAAGAGTCCTTTGACTTACAGGAGTATATGCTAGTCGTGTGTTCTCGATACCTCTGTAAGAGTCCTCTGACTTACAGAATAGCATTATAGCTAAGTATCCCAGGAAAGCACTCTCAGTGGTCGTACCACCATCTATCTGACTGTCTTCACGAAGCAGATCATCACATAATCATTCTCGTTATCATCATTCATTATCATTCTCATTATTCATCATCACTTTCACATTCTTATGCAATACCTCTTTCTTTCTCTGTTCAATCATGCTATACAAACTTTACAGCTTTTACTTTTACAACATCGTAACTTAAACCATTTTTCTTTATCACATTACTCTTTTCTCTTTGTCTTTTTACTCTGCTCTGATTACTCTTTTCTCTGTATCTCTTTACTTTTCTCTGGTTACTCTGTTCTCTGTATTTCTTTACTCTGCTTTGATTTCTCTACTTAACGTATGTATTTAAAGCTTATGTAAATTTTGGTATGAATAGTTAGTCTGTCCCAAGTATAGGTTCATTAAGTCTATACTGAAACAGTTTAACTTTTCATATAATACCTAACCCTATTCGCAATTCCAGGACTAACTATGTTGCCCTAGTTCGTTCACTAGTCTCTGTCTATTTTTTTGTCATTAAAACTTTACAGACTTTTTCTTCGATTTTTATCTTTTCTTCAACTTTTTATCTTTTATTTATCTTTGCCTTACTAATATGTTTTTACCACTCCCTAAGTGTTTTATGAAAGTAATTATGAGATTCTGTGCTGAAAGTTGTCTTTCTAAAGCTTTTACAGAAAACTGCCTTTTCTGTATTATTTTATTATTTTTATTAAAATATTATTTTAATTAAATATTATTATTTAATATTTTATTAATATATTTTCGAAAATTACCTTAACTTTACCTTTTAACCTTTAAAATTAACTTTTTACCACCCGTAACTTTTAATATTTCTACTTTAACCACCCTAACTTTCAGAAATTACAAAATAACCCCTCAAACACCAAAATATTTACTTCCTTGCCCTTTCTAAGATCTAAAAGGTGTTCTTCAATGTTCTTCATAAATTCTTCAGATTCTTTCTCTGCTTTTACCCATTTTTCAGTCTTTTCAGCAACCGATTTTTACCATAATTCAAAATAAAATTGCAGCCACTAAAATCCCATCTTTTCTACATGATTTCAACACAAATTGAACCTCAATTTAAGGTCTAGGGTTCGTTTTTCCAGCAGCCATGAAGAACACAAATTCAAAGTTTAATATCATCAAATTTCATCAAATTTTCACCAAAATTTCAACAAGAATTACTCATACAAACAATCAATTTCAATCACAGCCAAACCACATCATAATCACACAACTCAAACAAAATAAATCAAGATTAAATTCGTCAATCCCTACCTGGTTTTGCTGCTCCTAATTCGGTTAAACTTTCAGGTGGTCCTTAAGCACTTTTTCCTCCTAAATCACATCAAGAACAACTTTAAATCCAAAAACTCTCAACTGACCAAATCTCACTCAGTATGTTAGGAAGAGATATCTCACCTTAAACTTGCTGTAAATTCACGTTTCTTGGCCCTCAAGTCAAGTTAAGCATGATTCCTAAGGAAAAACATCAAGAAAACACATGTTTTGCATGGTTTTCCTTGAAAACCGAATTGAAAAGGGAGGGAGACAGCCATCTCACCTTATTTCCATCCTTGATAAGTTACATGGTTATGTAGAGGAAGAAGAGAGGATCATTTTGGTGAAATCGGAGTTTTGATTTGAGTTTTGGTTCAGAAGAAATTAAGCTTTGAAGATTAAGTGTTCATGAAAGTTTCTCTCTTTTCTCTCTTGTTATTTTCGGCCAAAATGATGAAATGAGACAGCCTTGGAGATCTTGGGGGTGTAGGGTGAGTTGTGATTGGTTGGCTTGGGGGTGGGTTAAAATAATATTAAAATATCTCAGGTGTACAACTACTAAAACTAGATGTATCGGAACACTTGTAAAAACATCTCTAAAAATTATTTTCTGAGCTACTAGCATAAATGACACTAGTAACATATTTATTATGATAATAGAACATGTATAATGAGGCCTTAGCATTGCTAAAGTAATCAGAGAGTGCTGGTGCTAAGCTGCACCAGTAAACCGTAAACCCGGTTAAACCGATTTTCTATTTTTAACTAAAACAGACCAGGTAACCTTATAATATCATTCAAGAATTTTCTAATACTAATATAATGATAATATTATACTATTATCTCTCTCCTCTCATAAATCGAGTCCGGTTTGTCAAACTGAGACTATTTACGAAAAACCGAATTAAAACCCCTAACCGATATGGTTCAAAAACTAGGTTCTTCGTGACCGCGTTATCGAGCTTGTCTCAACTAAGGTCCTAAGTTAAAGATAATATAATGACAATGAGGATTGAGATGCTTGATGATACAGAAGAGGTATTCCCTTTACTGATCTTTCGGAGAAATCCGTGTATTCAGAAATGATCTCGCGTACTCGAAAATTAGGGTTGTTACAATTTCAATAGTCACTTTTTCCAAACGGCCTTAACCTTTTTATCTACCATTGCTAACCAATTTTGGTAAACCCTCTTTGTTCTTAAAAAGAGCACATCAACAACCCTAAGCAAAAAACAATGATTGTCCCTAAATTTGGATCCTTGATTAGCTTAGGTAAGTGGAGGTGTGTATCAATTAATTGGGAGCGTGTACTTGGGAAATTTGGGTAGATATAAATAGGTGTATTGTAGTTAAAATTGAAAATTCTAGGATTTGGGAACATACTCATGTATTGAATGATTGAACCATATACATTGAAACTTTTTGTACATGAAACCCCAAGAGAAAGGGGACCAAAAAAAAGAAATAAAAATAAAAAAAATATAATAATAAAAATAATAGAGAGCAATGAAAGGGGACAAAGATGCCCCAAGACAAAGTAATAATAAACTAAAAAAAAATAATGCATATGGGATGTGAATTGAAAAGAATGCATGAGTATGCAAAAAGTGAAACTCAAGGGTAGCTAAGCAATGTATTATAGTTGTATAGGTTGTTCTATGTGTCTAGTGGGATCCTAGGTTAATCATGGACTCAAATTTTAAGCTCACTTGACCATATACATCCTTACCTTTACCCTAGCCCCATTACAACCCATGAATAAGACCTCATGATACTTGTAAGCATGCATTAAGTAATTGTTGATTGTTAGATGAAAGACAAATCTTGGAAAGCATGATTAGGAGAGGATTAAGTGACGAACCCTATACACTCGAGCGAATAGAGTGGATACACTTCCGGTAAAGGTTCGATGCTCAACTCCGTGTTCCCAGCTTTCACAAGCGTTCATCTAGCAAGTTATATGCACTTCATGTTGATGTTCAATTTGGTAGGATTCATGAACTACATAGCATTTTGACCCCGTATGCTCATATGTGTTCTTGGAGAATAGATTTACCCTTAACCAAGTAGATAGATGATTTTACGCTAGTTGCATGCATTTAATTAGGAAATTGCATTTCATAAACCCTTTCTTAGCATGATCTTTGGTCTTTTTATTTTAGGCATGAGGACATTCTTGGTTTAAGTGTGGGGAGATTTGATAAACCCCAATTTTATGGTTTATATTGTGCAGAATTTGGGAGTTTTGTCAATATTTTACACACTTATTCACAAGAATTGCATGGTTTTGTGTTCTCTTCCTAATTTTACTTCATGATGAAAAACATTCTTATTTTGCTTTAGAACTGCTATATTTTGATCCTCTTTTATTGCCATTCGATGCCGTGATGTATATGTTAAGTGATTTCAGGATTTATAGGACAAGAATGGCCTAAAAGAGAGAAAAAAAGCATGCACAAAAGGAAGGAACATGAAGATTTAGATTTTGGGAACTTCAGCACCGACGCGGACGCGCACTGCACGCGCATGCGTGCATGAGAATAGCTGGAAGCGGCAGGCGAGGATAGACGCATCCGCGCGGATCAGAGAAATCCCATCGAAGCGCACGCGTATATGGAGCACACGCGCGGGAAGCTGCACGTTACCTCATTAAAGAAAATCATTCCTGGCGATTTCTGAGGCTCATCAGGCCCAAATTCAAGCTGTTTCTGCATGGAAAAGACCCAATGATGCTAGAGGGAAAGGGGGGGATCATTCATTTTACACTTAGACACAATTTTAGTTAGTTTTTGGTTCTTGTTCTTCTAGAGAGAGAAACACTTGTTCCACTCTAGATCTAGATTTAATTTGATCTTCCCTTGTTGAATTATGAATTGGATCTTGTTAATTACTAGTTTTAATTGTTTAATTTGAATTCCTTGGTATAATTTTACTTAGATCTTGTGTTAGTTTTATGAATTCTTATCAATTGTCACTTTATACCCATTGCTTGAATGTTGTGAATCTTGACTTGTTAATGTTACATTGATGATTTCTATGATTAATTGTGTTGTTTGAAAAATTATATGTTGATAATTGTTTGTGGGTACTTGTCAATTTCAATTTAAGTGCAATTTGAACATGTCTTTTATTAATGCTTACCATGTGTTTGATGAATTGTTTACCTTGATTATGGAGTAGTCCTCTTTACTCTTGGACTATGCTAAGGGAATTGGGTAAACTTGAGTCATTGGGTCTAATGGATTTGATGATTTGGGAACCCTTAGTGGTCAATTTGATAGCCATTGACACTAACCTACTACTAAGTTAATTAGTAGTGAGGTTAGACCTTATGGGTTGATGTTGACCAAACTATTTAATGTACTTTAAGTATAGAAGTAGACTTAATGAGTTTGGTTCCTCATAATTGTCAAGATATGGTTATTAGACAAGGATAGTGACCCCAATTCCCATGTCTAGCCAAGAGTTACTTTTATTATTCATATTTGAAAACCCAAATTCTAATTGTCTTGTCTTAGTCATAGTTATTGTTTAGTTTTAGAGTAGAATTATACTGAATGATCCTATTAGTTTGGAATTGCTCACATGTTGCTTAGTTATTTGAATAGTATCTTGCATCTTAAGATTACTTGCTTGTTAAGATTCCTATTTTATTTTCTTGCTCATGACTCACAACCCCGGAATTCTAACAAATGTTGAAGCACATGTTTGCCCATTCCTTGTGAGACGACCCGAGGTTTAAATACTTCGATTATTTTTATTTGCGGTTGAACTTGTGACAACTAAATCCCTTTCTAAATTTGATCCTCGAGGATTGTTGTTGGTAGAGCTATACTTGCAACGGGACTTTATTGAGAAATTCTATTCCGACGTAATCCTTGAGCTTGCATCAAAAGGTTGTCACAAAATTAGAATAAAAATACTGGGAGTATGAGTCCCAGGTCGTCTCCCAACGAGTTAACAAAGGGTGCTATCTTATTAATCAGGAGTTTTCCGAGTAAATTGAGAGTTGAATGACGGAAAATAAATAATTGTAAATTAAAAGAGAATTATATATTCAGAATAAAAAGCCTTGTCTGGGCGAATGATGCCAAGGCATCTTAGGCTAGTTTCACTAGCATTTTTCTGTTAGTTTTAGTTGTTTTATGCATTTTCTTGAGCTTTGAAGTTTAAGTTAGCATTTGAGCACAAACATTAACTTAAACGTATTATGGTATGAAACCCAATTGAATATCATGGTTTATAGGATTGGGCCTGAAGAATTGATGAGTCTGACGGAGATCTCAATATCTCCTAACACCCAATGAACTCCCCATTTCTGATTTACCACTTTCTCTTTACATTCTGCAATTAAATTCATGCAATCACCCCATCCCTTTTAATTTCAGCAATTTAGCTTCTCGCTCTTTAATTCATGCAATTTTACATTCCGCAATTCTCATCTAAATCTTGATTCCGCTCAACTAGAACATACTTCTAATCCGAATTGCTCACTCAACCAATCCTTGTGGGATTCGACCTCACTCTATTGTGAGTTTTTACTTGACGATAACCGGTGCACTTGCCGGAGGGAATTTTGCCGATCGTGCAATTTCCTAAATCGTAGCATATCAAGTTTATGCACATCAGCGAATGATTAATTGGAAGTTCCATCATTGTTGGAATTCTCTCAAGTGTAGTATAAAGAGGTTGTTATTTTCACTTAGTTAACGCTTACTAAATAAAGGAAAGTCAAGTGATTAAGCTAACTCTTATTCGCAAATCCTAGTCGTCTCCCTTGGGAAGGTCTAACGTTAGTAAATAGAGAATTAGCCAACAACTTCCAATTTAACTAATCACTTGAGCATTCCAACTCATGTGTCTCCTTTTAATCAACCCCCATGTCAAGTTGGGAATCTACTCCATTGACATGAAAATTAGTTGCATAGAATTGAACAGGAAATAAAAGGAAGACATGATAGACAATAACTACAATTTAATTAAAAGTAAAAGTAATCCTTTGCATTAATAAACTCTAAAAATAATCCAATTGTAACTCTAAACAAGAATTAAGAATATGGAATAATAAGGGAGTAAGAAAACAAACTAGAATAGTGTCTTCAATGAAGGTAATTACTCTTCTATATCCAAAGCAAAAGCATAAAACTAATAAACTATGAATGTAAAGAAAACATAGAGGAAGAGTAATTTCTCTCTAAATTCAGATCTAAAACTAAAACTACGCTAATGAGAATCTGTGTTGAGTCTCTGCATGTCCCTTGGCTCTAGTCTATATTTCTAGGCCAGAAACTGGGTCAAAACTCGGCCCAAAATCGCCCCCAGCATTTTCTGTTATTTCTGCAGATCACGCATGTCACGCGTACGCATCGCTAGTTGCCTTGGCATGTCACGCGTGCGCGTCAAGCATGCGCACACGTCATCTTGCAAATCTCCAATCCACACGTCCATGTCAGTTACGCGCATGCGTCGCTGCCAATTTCTTCAAGTCGCGCGCACGCGTGAGCCATGTGTGCGCGTCGATGCTCGCTGGTTATCTCCTTTATTTCTTATGCTCCTTCCATTTTTGCAAACTTCCTCTCCATCCTCTAAGCCATTCCTACCCTATAAAGCCTGAAACACTTAACACACGGATCACGGCATCGAATGGTATAAAGGGGAATTAAAATACACAAATTAAAGGCTTTAGGAAGTAAGTTTTTAATCATATAACAGAACTACGAAGGAATTGTAAAATCATGCAAATCAATCCATGTGAATTAAATAGAGCTCCTCCCCCTAATGATTTGGGGTTTAATTGGTCATCGCTCTAAGAACACTTTCAGGAAATTTAAATTGCATGAAAATGAATTGAAAGCAATACGAATAGAAATGTAAATTTGAATCAGAGAACAAGTGTGCAAGAAATTGTGATTACATAAAAGTATAATTGAACTCAGTATAAACAAAGAAGAAAGTGCAGAAAGTAAAATGGTACAAAAGAGAAAATCTACACTAAGCTCTCTGGAGTCTCTAATCCCCCAAAAGAGCTCTGGAGTGTCTAATCCTCCAGCCTCTACTCCTACTCCTACTCCTACTGCTAGTACCAAGGCTCCCTATAAACTATGAAACTAAAGCCTTTATATAGGCTTTCCTAAATTACAAATTGAAATGAAATTGAAAACAAATTATAATTAAATAAAAATTCCTATTCTAGATACTTCTTGTACCTTTGATTGAGTGATGTTAATAGACTTGGAGTGAAGTTAATTAAATCAGAATTTTTCTTCCAGGAGAACGGAGCGCTTTTCAGGAGAGCGGAGCGCTCTTGTACCCACGCGCACGCTTCACCCACGCGTGTGTGCCATTTTGCATTTTAGCACGTTCATGCGTACGTGACACCCACGCGTACGCGTCGCCTTCAGCGCTCTCCAGGAGAAGGCAGCGCTCGCACCAATAGTGCTCTTCCACGCGTACGCGTCACCCGTGCATATGCGTTGTCTTCCAAAAGTGTTACTCTGACGCGTACGCGTCATTCACTCGTACGCGTAACTTGCGAATTTTCCAACTTCATTATCGCAAGTGCTCTTTGAAGAAGAATGTAGTGCTGTTGGCTGGAGCGCTGTTTTGTGAAAACGGAGCAAGCTTCCTTGATTGAATCATGGGCCACGCTTTTAAAAGCTTGGCCTAAGGCTCCAAAGCGTGCTCAAACTCCAAATTGTGTCAAAAATTCTTGTTTTCTTCTTTTGAGCTTAATTTGTGCTTTTTGCTTCTTTTTCTACTTATTTCCTACAAAATTTATGAAATCAAAACCCTAACTAGAAGCACGAAAAAGTTATACACATCAAAAAAACACTCAGAGCACACATTTGATCAGATGCACAACAAAGGCAGAAAGAAAACCAACCTGTAAAGGGGGGAGACGATGAAGTTGAAACAACAACAAGGCCAAAAATCACCCCTCAAAAGAACGAAGCACAAACAATCACTAATGGCGCCACAGGGAGAAGCACGAAAATGTTTAAGTAAAGAGTCCCTGGCGAGCCAGAAAAATAGAAGGGTAAAGAATGGAGTTTCAAAGAAGCAAAGAGGGAAAACAGAAAGCAAAAGTCTTTTTTGAAATTCAAAATGAAAAGAGGGAAAAATGGAACATTAAAGAGTTCATGAGGGATTAAAAACCCTCAAACGTTCCCAAGGCAAGGAATGCACTTTTTCAAAATTAAAGGAGTAAAGAAAAAACGTTCCGCATTCAGAAGGAAGCTCTACAAAAGAGATCAACAAATGCTCGAGCTCAGCTTCTCCAGAGAAGGATTGAAGTCCTAAAACTAAGGACTCGACCTCAAAAGGAAGACCACACTCGAGCAGGGGCACTGTTCGTACCCTTGGTCGAGCTGTCCGACACGGGCTGAGTCGATCGACTTCTTCATGTCAGAACTATCCGACCTCTTCTCAAAAGAGGACGGCCAAATCACTACAGAGGCCCAAGAAGGCCCAGACAAAGGAACACGGCCCAAATCTAAAGGCAGCCAAAGCTTAGAAAGATAAGGATGGTTCCCCTAAAGATAAGATGACTTCACTCAAAGATAAGATAAGATAAGATAACTATCTTATCTCCAGAAAGGTCACTTCACGCCATTATAAATACACTGGAGCACCCAGGTATAACTCATACTCTAATTCTACTAAAAACATGCTTAAAGCCCGTGCTAACTTAAGCATTGGAGTCTCTTGCAGGTACTACCACCCTCCGGTAACGAAGCATCAACGACAGCTCCGGCCACCAGGTCCAACAAGTCGGACACGACAGCTCTGGTCAGCACCGCAGATCTCGTCCGAGATCGACCTACAGTTTTAGGTAACCCTCGGAACAAATACGAATCTCAGACAGCTATCAAATCACAACACTTGGCCGACTTCATTGCCGAGTACACTGATACCCCGGGAACTCCCACAAGATGGAATCTCTACGTGGACGGTTCTTCAAACAAAACTGGGAGTGGCACAGGTGTGATAATAGAAAGCGATCAGGGAACCCAAATCGAACTCTCACTAAAATTCAAATTCCCCGCCTCAAATAATCAAGCTGAATACGAGGCATTACTGGCTGGTTTGAGGCTGGCTAAGGAGATAAGAGTTCAAAAGCTCACCATCTTCAGTGACTCACAAGTAGTTACCTCACAAATAAAAGGGAGCTACCAAGCTAAGGATCCCACCATGAAAAAATATCTGGACAAGACCAGAGAACAGCTCGGACAACTCGGGGGATATGAGGTCCAACATATACCTCGAAAACAGAATGCTCGAGGTGATGCACTCTCAAAACTAGCCACCACCAAACCAGGAGGCAATAATAGAAGCCTCATCCAAGAAACATTGCAAAGCCCATCAATCTTAGAGGAAGAAAAGGTTCTAACCATATCAGGTTAGGATCAAGGGTGGATGACCCCCATAATCAAATACCTCAAAATAGAGACACTCCCCACGGATAAAAAGGAGGCAAAGCGGCTAATACGAGAAGTACAGTACTATACTATAGTGGGCGATGTCTTATATAGGAGAGGGATCTCGACACCCCTCCTAAAATGCGTACCAACTTCCAATACAAGGGAAGTCCTGGAAGAAGTACATAGTGGCATGTGTGGCAATCAATGTGACGTCACCCTGGCCATTTGCAAAGTGGGGGCTCGATCTCCTCGGACCTTTTCCCTAGTGGTCCGAACAAGTCAAGTTTCTCATTGTAGGGGTAGACTATTTCACAAAATGGATTGAGGCAGAGCCCCTAGCTCATGACACCACTCAAAAAAGTCGGAAATTTCTATACAGGAACATTATTACAAGGTTTGGGGTGCCTTGCTCTATTACCACAGATAATGGCAGTCAATTCATTGATACAGGTTTCAGGAACTTGGTAGCTGATTTGAAAATAAAGCACCAATTCACCTCCGTAGAACACCCACAAGCTAACGAACAGGCAGAAGCTGCCAACAAAGTCATACTAGCTGGGTTAAAACGGAGACTACAGGACGCAAAGGGAGCTTGGGCCGAAGAGCTCCCACAAGTCCTATGGGCATATCGGACAACTCTGTACTCTACCACAGGGGAATCACCCTTCCAACTTGCTTACGGAATGGAGACAATGATCCCAGTGGAGATAGAGGAAGGATCCCCCAGAATAATCCTCTACAATGAAGAGGCCAACTCCCAAAATCAAAGGGAAGAGCTCGACCTTCTTCCAAAAGTCTGAGAAAGAGCTTGGATTAGAGAGGAGGCGCTAAAGCGCCGAATGACTTCAAGGTATAATCAGAGGGTAATTGATGAGCGGATAATTTATACGCTTTTTGGCATTATTTTTAGGTAGTTTTTAGTATAATTTAGTTAGTTTTTACTATGTTTTTATTAGTTTTTATGCAAAAATCATATTTCTGGACTTTACTATGAATTTGTGTGTTTTTCTATGATTTCAGATATTTTTTGGCTGAAATTGAGGGACCTGAGCAAAAATCTGATTAAGAGGCTGAAAAAGGACTGCAGATGCTGTTGGATTCTGACCTCCCTGCACTCGAAGTAGATTTTCTGGAGCTACAGAAACCCAATTGGCACGCTCTCAATTGCGTTGGAAAGTAGACATCCAGGGCTTTTCATAAATATATAATAGTCCAAACTTTGGTCAAGTCTTGATGACGCAAACTGGAGTTCAAACGCCAATTTCCTGCCATATTCTGAAGTTAAACACCAGAAACAGGTTACAAACCAGAGTTAAATGCCACAAATAGGCTGCAAGCTGGCGTTTAACTCCAAGAGAAGTTTCTACACGTGTAAAGCTCAATGCTCAGCCCAAACACACACCATGTGGGCCCCGGAAGTGGATTTCTGCATCATTTACTCATTTCTGTAAACCCTAGTTACTAGTTTAGTATAAAAACTACTTTTAGTGATTTATTTCACAATAATCTTTGGACGTTTAGTCCTTAGACCTTGGAGGCTGGCCATTTGGCCATGCCTAGACCTTCATCGCTTATGTATTTTCAACGGTGGAGTTTCTACACCCCATAGATTAAGGTGTGGAGCTCTGCTGTTCCTCATGAATTAATGCAAAGTACTATTGTTTTTCTATTCAATTCAAGCCTATTTCTTCTCTAAGATATTTATTCGCACATAAGAAAATGATGAATGTGATGATTATGTGTCACTCATCACCATTCTCACCTATGAACGCGTGCTTGAAAACCATATCCGTTCTACATGCAAACAAGCTTGAATGTGTATCTCTTGGGTTTCTAATCTAAGATTAAAACCTTCGTGGTATAGGCTAGAATTATTGGCGGCCATTCCTGAGATCCGGAAAGTCTAAACCTTGTCTGTGGTATTCCGAGTAGGATCTGGGAAGGGGTGACTGTGACAAGCTTCAAACTCGCGAGTGTTGGGTGTAGTGACAGACGCAAAAGGATCAATGGATCCTATTCCAACATGATCAAGAATCAACAGATGATTAGCTGTGCGGTGACAGCGCACTTGGACCATTTTCACTGAGAGGACGGACGGTAGCCATTGACAACTGTGATCCCCCAACATACAGCTTACCATGGAAAGGAGTATGAATGATTGAATGAAGGCAGTCGGAAAGTAGAGATTCAGAAGGAGCAAAGCATCTCCATACGCTTATCTGAAATTCTCACCAACGAATTACATATGTATTTCTATCTTATTTTATATGTTATTTGTCTTTTAATTATCAAATCTTCATAACCATTTGAATCTGCCTGACTGAGATTTACAAAGATGACCATAGCTTGCTTCAAGCTGACAATCTTCATGGGATCGACCCTTACTCACGTACGGTTTATTACTTGGATGACCCAGTGCACTTGCTGGTTAGTTGTGTGAAGTTGTGAAGAAGAAGTGAGATTATAATCATGCGCACCAAGTTATTGGCGCCGTTTTAGAGATCACAATTTCGTGCACCACGTTTTTCGCGTCGTTGCCGGGGATTGTTCGAGTTTGGACAACTGACGGTTCATCTTGTTGCTCAGATTAGGTAATTTTATTTTAATTTTAAGTTTTTTTTATTCTTTTTATTTACAAAAAATTTAAAAAAAAATTACAAATAAATTATTCTATGACTTCAAAATTTTTAAGAATGAATTCTAGAGTTTCATGATGATTTGTTGAAGTCTGGCTGGTTGTGAAGCCATGTCTAATCTTTTGGACCGAGGTTTCAACTTATCATCACAAGAGCTTGTTGATTTCTATCAGTCTTACTGTTGAACGTAATGATCTGCTAAAGCTTGGCAGGCCATTGGCCATCTCTAAATTATTGGACCGAAGCATTAGACTAACATTGCATGATTCCTGGAATTCTTATTAAAAATTTTGAAATCCTTATTTTTCTTTTTCCAAATAATTTTAAAAAAATTACAAAAAAAAATTTATAAAATCATAAAAAACCAAAAATTTTATGTTTCTTATTTGAGTCTAATGTCAAATTTTAAGTTTGGTGTCAATTGCATCTTTTTAATTTCGAAAAAAAAATTTCGAAAATTCATGCATGTGTCCTTCATAATCTTCGAGTTATTCTTGATGATTTTCTTTGTTTGATCTTTGAATCTTTATGTTTTGTGTCTTTTCTTGTTTTTCATATGCATTTTCAATTTGTTAGTGTCTAAACATTGAAAATTTCTAAGCTTGGTGTCTTGCATGTGTGTCGTTTCTTAACAATTTTCAAAAATGAGTTCTTGGTGTTCATCTTGACATTCAGAGTGTTCTTGGTGTTCATCTTGACATTCAAAGTGTTCTTACATGTATCAGTAGTTTTAATCTTAATTTCTTGTGTTTTGCATCATTTTTATGTTTTTCTCTCTTTTCACTAAAAATTCAAAAGTAAAAAAAATATCTTTCCCTTATTCTTCTCATAAATTTCGAATATTTGAGTTGACTTATTCAAAAAGTTTTAAAATTTAGTTGTTTCTTATGACTCAAGTCAAATTTTCAATTTAAAAATTCTATCTTTTTCAAATCTTTTTCATTTTTGTATATATTTTCAAAAATTCTAAAAATTGATTTTCGAAATTAATGCTAACAATTAATGTGATTGATTCAAAAATTTTAAGTTTGTTACTTGCCTAATAAGAAAGGTTCAATCTTTAAATTTTAAAATCATATCTTTTAGTTTCTTGTTAGTCAAGTAATCAAACTTTAATTTCAAAATCAAATCTTATTAAATTTCTTTTTCAAATCTTTTTCAAAATAAATTTTAATCATATATTTTTCAAAACTTAATTTCAAAATCTTTTCTCTTCTCTTCTACTCATAATTCGAACCCCCTCTTCTTCTCTGTGTTCGAATTTTTCTCTTCTCCTTCTTCTATTCTTCTCTTCGTCTACTCACATAAAGGAATCTCTATACTGTGACATAGAGGATTCTTCTTCTTTTTTGTTCTCTTCTTTTTCATATGAGCAGGAGCAAGGATAAGAACATTCTTGTTCAAGCTGACCCGGAACCTGAAAGGACTCTAAAGAGGAAGCTAAGAGAAGCTAAAGCACAACACTCTGGAGAGGACCTGACAGAATTTTTCGAAAAAGAAGGAGACATGGCCGAAGCCAATAACAATGGTGGAGATGCAAGGAAGATGCTTGGTGACTTTATTGCACCCTCTTCTAACTTCTATGGAAGAAGCATCTCAATTCCTGCCTTTGGAGCAAACAACTTTGAGCTTAAGCCTCAATTAGTTTCTCTAATGCAACAGAACTACATGTTTCATGGATTTCCATTGGAAGATCCTCATCAGTTCTTAGTTGAATTCTTGCAAATCTGTGACACTGTCAAGACCAATGGAGTTGATCCCGAGGTCTACAGGCTTATGCTTTTCCCTTTTGCTGTAAGAGACAGAGCTAGAACATGGTTGGATTCACAACCTAAGGAAAGCCTGAAATCTTGGGATAAGCTGGTCAGCACTTTCTTGGCCAAATTCTTTCCACCTCAAAAGATGAGCAAGCTTAGAGTGGAAATTCAAACCTTCAGACAAAAGGAAGGATAATCCCTCTATGAAGCTTGGGAAAGATATAAGCAACTAATCAAAAGGTGTCCTACTGACATGCTTCCAGAATAGAGCATCATATGTATATTCTATGATGGTCTGTCTGAGTTGTCAAAAATGTCATTGGACTATTCTGTAGGAGGATCTCTTCATCTGAAATCCCATGCAGAAGCTCAGGAACTCATTGAAATGGTTACAAATAACCAGTTCATGTACACCTTTGAGAGGAGTCCTGTGAACAATGGGATGCCTCAGAAGAAGGGAGTTCTTGAAATTGATACTCTGAATGCCATATTGGCTCAGAACAAAATATTGACTCAGTAAGTCAATATGATTTCTCAGAGTCTGAATGGTTTGCAAGCTGCATCCAATAGTACTAAAGAAGCATCTTCTGAAGAAGGAGCTTATGATCCGGAGAACCCTGTAATGGCATAGGTGAAATACATGGGAGAACCCTATGGAAACACCTATAATCCTTCATGGAGAAATCATCCAAATTTCTCATAGAAGGACCAACAGAAGCCTCAACAAGGCCTCAACAATAACGGTGGAAGAAATAGGATTAACAATAGCAAGCCTTTTCTATCATCTTCTCAGCAACAGACAGAGAATTCTGAACAGAGCCATTCTGGCCTGGCAACCCTAGTCTCTGATCTATCTAAGACCACACTAAGTTTCATGAATGAAACAAGGTCCTCCATTAGAAATTTGGAGGCACAATTGGGTCAGCTGAGTAAGAAGATTACTGAAACTCCTCCCAGTACTCTCCCAAGCAACATAGAAGAAAACCCCAAGAGAGAGTGCAAGGCCATAACCATGACCAACATGGCCGAACCTGAAAAGAGTGAGGAGGACATGAGTCCTAGTGAGAAAAGCCTCATGGGATGTCCTATAGATAGAAAAGAGTTTCCCTTTGAGGAACTAAAGGAATTTGAGGCTCATACAGAGACCATCACTGAAGAGGATGAACTCTGATGAATATTCTTCCTCTGAAGAGGATGAAGACATCACTGAAGAGCAAGTTGCTAAGTATCTAGGAGCAATCATGAAGCTGAATGTCAAGTTATTTGGTAATGAGACTTGGGAGGATAAACCCCCTTGCTCACCAATGAGCTGAATGCATTAATAAGGCAGACATTACCTCAGAAGAAACTGGATCCCGAAAAATTCTTCATACCTTGTACCATAGGCACCATGACCTTTGAGAAGGCTCTGTGTGACCTGGGGTCAGGGATAAACCTCATGTCACTCTCTGTAATGGAGAAACTAGGAATCTTTGAGGTACAAGCTACAAGAATCTCACTAGAGATGGCAAACAAATCAATGAAACAGGCTTATGGACTATTAGAGGACGTGCTAGTGAAGGTTGAAGGCCTTTACATCCCTACTGATTTCATAATCCTAGACACTGGGACCCTGAAGGCAGAGCTTACTAGCATTTAAACACCAGTAAGAAGCATCAGACTGGCGTTTAACGCCAGAAATAGGCTACAGCATGGCGTTTAACGCCAGAAACAAGTAGCAGTCTGGCGTTAAATGCCAAGATTGCACTCTAAGGGCGTTTACATGCCTAAATGGAACAGGAATGATAAGTCCTTGACCCCTCAGGATCTGTGGGCCCCACAGGATCCCCACCTACCCCACCTCTTCTTCTCTCCCCTTTACCAATCACCTCCATATCTCTTCTTTAAATACCCTTCACCAATCACCTCATTCACTCTTCCCCAAAAACCCCACCTACCTCCGAATTCAAAATCCTTTCCCTCCCAAACCCAACCCTAATACATAAAACCTAACCCTCCCCCCACCCCTATATAAACCCCTCACCACTCCTTCATTTTCACACATTACAACCACTACTTCTACCCCCTTGGCCGAACCATATATCTCCCTCCATCTCCTCCATTTTCTTCTTCTTCTACTACTTTCTTTCTTCTTTTGCTCGAGGACGAGCAAACCTTTTAAGTTTGGTGTGGTAAAATCATTGCTTTTTGTTTTTCCATAACCATTAATGGCACCTAAGGCCAGAGAAACCTCAAGAAAGTGGAAAGGGAATGCAATTGCTTCCACCTCTGAGTCATGGGAGATGGAAAAATTCATCTCAAAGGTCCAACAAGACCACTTCTATGAAGTTGTGGCCAAGAAGAAGGTGATCCCTGAGGTCCCTTTTAAGGTCAAAAAGGGCGAATATCCGGAGATCCGAGAAGAGATTAGAAGAAGAGGATGGGAAATTCTCTCCAATCCTATTCAACAAGTCGGAATCTTAATGGTTCAAGAGTTCTATGCAAACGCATGGATCCCTAGAAACTATGATCAAAGTATGAACCCGAAACCAAAGAATTGGCTTACGATGGTTCGGGGGAAATACTTAGATTTCAGTCCGGAAAATGTAATGTTGGCGTTCAGCTTGCCAATGATGCAAGAAAACGCACACCCCTACACTAGAAGGATCAACTTTGATCAAAGGTTGGACTAAGTCCTCATGGACATATGTGTGGAAGGAGCTCAATGGAAAGTTGACTCAATAGGCAAGCCGGTTCAATTGAGAAGACCGGACCTTAAGCCTGTAGCTAGAGGATGGTTGGAGTTCATCCAACGCTCTATCATTCCTACTAGCAACCGATCCGAAGTAACTGTGGATCGGGCCATCATGATCCATAGTATCATGATTGGGGAGGAAGTGGAAGTTCATGAGATTATACCTCAAGAACTCTACAAGGTGGCTGACAAGTCCTCCACTTTGGCAAGGTTAGCTTTTCCTCACCTCATTTGTCTCGTCTGCAATTCGGCTGGGATTGTCATACAGGGAGACATCCTCATTGAAGAGGACAAGCCAATCACTAAAAATAGGATGGAGCAAACAAGAGAGCCCACTCATGGACCTCAACAAGAGCATGAGGAAGTACATCATCATGAAATCCCTGAGATGCCTCAAGGGATGCACTTTCCTCCACAAAACTATTGGGAGAAAATTAACACCTCCCTAGGAGAATTGAGTTCCAACATGGGACAACTAAGGGTGGAGCATCAAGAGCACTCCATCATTCTCCATGAAATTAGAGAAGATCAAAGAGCTATGAGGGAGGAGCAACAAAGGCAAGGAAGAGACATAGAGGAGCTCAAGAGCACCATTGGTACTTCAAGAGGAAGAAGACGCCACCCTCCCTAAGGTGGACCCGTTCCTTAATCTCATTGTCTATTTATTTCTTTTTCTGTTTTCATTCTCTATGCTTTATGTTTATTTATGTTTGTGTCTTTATTACATGATCATTAGTGTCTAGTGTCTATGCCTTAAAGCTATGAATGTCCTATAAATCCATCACCTTTCTTAAATGAAAAATGTTTTAATTACAAAAGAACAAGAAGTACATGATTTCGAATTCATCCTTGAAATTAGTTTAATTATTTTGATGTGGTGACAATACTTTTTGTTTTCTGAATGAATGCTTGAACAGTGCATAT
>NC_029789.2:84098535-84116035 GCF_000816755.2 Arachis ipaensis
CGCTTTTCTATTGTTTTTAAGAAATTAATTTTATTTTTCTGTTAATATATTATTTACTTTTCAAATTTATTAGATAAATATTTTTTTATTTTAATATTGACGTGATCTTATTTATATCATATTTTGTTGAAATTAAAATTACTATAAAACACTTTAAAATGTTAAATTATAAAACCACACAATAAAGAGATAATATAAAATCGTCATAGTGAAAGTTCTAGGTAATATATGAGGTGAAATATTCGATAGAGTAAATTTTTATTCTCAACTATTCTAAAATATACAAAAAGTATTTTCAGAATGATAATGCTTCTATTATATTTCTTTAAAAGTTTTGAATGTCGTCTATTAATTTATAATATTTTTAATTTAATTTTTTAAATTTGTTATGACAAAATAACGATATGATGAAGTTTTTGTCCGCTAAAATTGCGAAAATATTTTTAAAAATTAGTTTATTCATTGTACTTTATTTTGTTTTTTTTTTGGGTGTTTATGTTATATTCCATACATTATTGTTGAATTTTCCAATTATATTTGTCAGAACATAAGGTTGCAAGAGCATGATTGAAAGTGAAACAGATATTTAACTCTCTTGAGTAAAGTACGATTGAAGGCGCAGAAGTTTTTGTTATCGAAAGTGAATAAAGTACGATTGAAGGCGCATAAGTTTTTGTTATCGAAAGTGAATCGATATTTAAATTGAGTACGTATTAATAGTTAATTAATAAAAAATAATATTTTTTAATATAGAACATATTAAAAATAAAGAAAAAAATTAACAAAATATACGTAGAGATTTTTCATTCTACCATTGGTAAATATAAATTTTTTTACATCTTTTATATGCCAATCATATGACAGATGAATAATATAAAATTAATTAATCTTTTTACAATAATTTAAAAAATTAGTAAATGTCAATTTTAGTACTTTTTATAAATAAATGTCAAATTTAATACTCTACATAATTAATAGTTTAGATAGTTTAGAAAATTATAAACATAGACTTTAATAATACGTATCAATTAATAAACATAGACTTTGATAATACGTATCAAACAATGCAAAAAAAATATTGATAAATTTTAATAAATATAGAATATATTTATAGATAAATTTTAATACTATAGAATATATTTGAGTAGTAGTGCTCGATCTATAATTATACAAAAAAAATACAAACTTTAGATGTAAAAATGGAATAAGATAAAGAGTACTTGTCCTTTGAATTTTTTTTAAAAATTAAAAATTAGTACTCATAACGTCTATTATTACTCAAAAGGTACCTGTATTTGGCAATGGAATTGGCATAGAAATTGTATTAACTTCCTTGTCAAATTTTCTCACGATGATTTGCAGGTGTCCCTTTCTTAGTAAATATATGTCAGAACCAAAAGATAGCAGCAAGATGCAGAAAAAAGGATCGACAACAGTGAGGAATATTTATAAGTGGAGCAGTTATTTATTTTCCTCACGATTGCAGCAGTTATTTAATGGGTTAATGATTTTTTTTTAATTATAAACAAAAATGTATTATTACTATTTTATCCATAAATTTGATTTGTAAAATGAATTATTTGAGGGCAAATGGTGTCTATAAAAATTGGACACCAAACTCTAGTATTGCCTTTATATATTGGTATAGATATGTGAATTACATGTTTCCTATGCTTTGAAATTATTTATTTTAATTACCTTTTATTACCATTCGATGTCGTCATTTGTGTGTTAAGTAGTTTCCGATCTTCTAAGGCAGGAATGACTTAAAGGATGGAAAGGAAACATACAAAAATGGAAGGAAAGCACAAAATGGAGTTTTTGAAGAAACTAGCAGCGACGCGAACGCATGGACTACGCGGCCGCATGCCTAGCGCGAAAAGACAGCGACGCGAGCGCATGACTGACGCGGACGCGCGCTATGAGCAGAACACAGATGACGCAGACGCATGACCTAAGCGAAAGCGTGACAAGGAAAACTCCAAATGACGCGACCGCGTGACCCACACGGACGCGTGACAGACGCCACGCACCAGAAATCACAGAAAATGCTCCCAGCAATTTCTGAAGCCCTTTTTGGCCCAGATCCAAGTCCAGAAGGTAGAGATTAGAGGTGATGAAGTGGGGGAATGCATCCATTCAGGGGGAGATCTCTAATTATTCACTTTTCATGGTTTAGATGTAGTTTTTAGAGAGAGAGGTTCTCTCCTCTCTCTTAGGTTTTAGGATTAGGGTTTCTTTTAATTTCATTGCTTCAATACCAGGTTCAATATTTTCCTTTAATTAATGTTTCTCCTCTATTTTTAGTTATTCCAATGCTTTTACTTGTTAATGTTCCAAATTGGCTTATGAACCATTTATGTTTAGATTTGAATTTTTATTTAATATAAATTGAGGTATTTCAGTTTATGACTGCTTTCTTTTATTCATGTTACTGTTGCTTCCAGTCTGAAGACATTTTATTCGAGTAAGTTTACTTTTCCCCTTTTGGGTTTGGTTGATTAATTGACAACTCTTGAGTTATCAAACTCAACGTGATTGATAATTGTTGTCTTTGCTAATTGAATTGAACTTCAATAAACTCCAGTCCTTTCTTAGGAAATGACTAGGACCGGAGGATCAAACTAATTAGTCACTTGACCTTCCTTTGCTTTAGTAAATGCAAACTAAGTGGGATTAAAACTCAATTCTCATCACCATTGATAAGGATAACTAGGATAGCACTTCCAATTTCTCATACCTTGCCAAGAGTTTATTTTACAGTTATTTATTTATTTTATTTGTCATTTAAATTACTTGTTCCTTACTTTCAAAACCCCAATTTACAAAACTCATTACCAATAATAAGAATATACCTCCCTGCAGTTCCTTGAGAAGACGACCAGAGGTTTAAATACTTCGGTCATCAATTTTAAAAGGGGTTTGTTACTTGTGACAACCAAAAAATTTGTAAGAAAGGACTTTTGTTGGTTTAGAAGCTATACTTGCAACGAGAATTTATTCTGAATTCTAGACCACGCAAAAGTTCCTCTCTCTTCAAAATGGCGCCGTTGCTGGGGAACTGCAAACGTGTGCCTTATTATTGGTTATTGTAAATATTTTTTTATTTGTTTAATTGTTTTTGTTTTTCTTTTTTACCTCTTTTAGCTACTATGAACTCTCACCCCTCTCGCTTTGAGTTTGGTTCTAATATTGTTGAAGGGAACGGAAGTTATAGCAGGAACATGCATCAAGGTCAGAGAAATCAAAGATGGATGGAGCCAAGAGGATTTGATGAACCCTTTAGGCAACAACACCCTCCAAGATATCATGGACAAAGACCATTCTACAATGCATACCAAGCTGATAGATATGGTGGACAACCTTGTAACTACCAACAAGCCCCACCCTGTGCCTATAGACCATCCTCTCAACATAACTTTGAACCACCACACTCACAAGCTCCTTTTCACCATTCACCACCATATGATCCTTATTTACCCCAATTCTAATCCAATTACTCCCAAACACCACCACTTCCCTATGTACCATGTCCAAATCCATCACCTCGAGAATCACAAGTTCGCCTCAAGGAAACAGTAGATCAACTTCATACAACCCTTCATCAGCTGGAGCAAGCAATCCATCAATTATCTTCAAGACGTTTAGACACTCATGGAACTCCAATTGTCTTATGTGGAGAATCTAATGACAAATGTAGCATGAAGGAGACACTAGAAACCCCAGAGGGCAGTAATGAGCATAACTTTGTTCTGCAATAATTGGAGGAAGCTCAAATTATCCAAGAAGAAGAAGTACTGATTGAAGATTTAGGAGATGCTGAACCTCCATGGGAATCCAGAGTTGTGAAGAATTCCATCAAGGACGTTACAATTGATGCTAAGGAGGCATCTTCTGAGGAAGAAGCTTATGATCCTGAGAACCCTGCAATAGCAGAGTTAAAATACATGGGTGAACCATATGGAAACACCTACAATCCATCATGGAGAAGTCACCCAAATCTCTCATGGAAGGATCAAAAGCCTCAACAAGGCTTTAATAATGGTGGAAGAAACAGGTTTAGCAATAGCAAGCCTTTTCCATCATCCACTCAGCAACAGACAGAGAATTCTGAGCAATTTCCTAGCCACATCAAGAGCTGTGATTGATGTGGACAGAGGAGAATTGATCCTTCCATTAAATAAGGACAACCTTGTGTTTACAACTCAAGGATCTCTCTCTGCATCCATGGAGAGGAAGCAGAAAAAGCTTCTCCCAAAGCAGAGTCAACCAAAGCCCCCACAGTCAAACTCTAAGTTTGGTGTTGGGAGGCCACAACCAAACTCTAAGTTTGGTGTCAAACCCCCATATTTCAAACTCTAAGTTTGGTATTGGGAGGTCTCAACAAAGCTCTGCACATCTGTGAGGCTCCATGAGAGCCCACTGTCAAGCTATTGACATTAAAGAAGCGCTTGTTGGGAGGAAACCCAATGTTTATTTATCTAATTTTATTTTTGTTTTTCATGTTTTCTTAGGTTCATGATCATGTGGAGTCACAAAATAAACAAAAAATTTAGAAACAGAATCAAAAATAGCGGAAGAAAAATCACACCCTGGAGGAAGCACCTGTCTGGCGTTCAACACCAGAACAGGGCAGTATCTGGGTGCTGAATGCCCAAAATGGGCAGCATCTGGGCGCTGAACGCCCAGAACAAGCATGGTTCTGGCGTTCAATGCCGAAAATGGGCAACAAATGGGCGTTGAACGCCCAAAATGGGCACCAACCTGGCGCTGAACGCCCAGAGTTGTGTGCAAGGGCATTTTGCATGTCTAAATTGGTGCAGGGATGTAAATGCCTTGACATCTCAGGATCTGTAGACCCCACAGGATCCCCACCTTCCTTCCTCATAATCCTAGTTTTTTTTTCCACATCTTCTTCTTCATTTATTCCTTCTTCTTTTGCTCGAGGGAGAGTAACATTCTAAGTTTGGTGTGGTAAAACAATTATGTAAAGGATCTATAGCTCAGTGGTAGAACATGTGGCTGCAAATCAAGAGATCCCTGAGATACCTCAGGGGATGCACTTCCCTCCACATAATTATTAGAAGCAACTGAGGATAGAAATACCAAAAATCACTAGGAATCAAGCCACAAAGGCAAGGAAGAAACATAGAAGAGCTCAAGAACATCATTGGTTCCTCAAGAAGGAAACGCCATCATCACTAAGGTGGACTCATTCCTTGTTCTTACTTTCTCTGTTTTTCGTTTTCTATGTTAAGTGCTTATCCATGTTTCTGTCTTCACTACATGATCATTAGTAGTTAGTAACTATGTCTTAAAGTTATGAATGTCCTATGAATCCATCACCTTTCTTAAATGAAAAATGTTTTAATTCAAAAGAACAAGAAGCACATGAGTTTTGAATTTATCCTTGAACTTAGTTTAATTACATTGATGTGGTGACAATGCTTCTTGTTTTCTGAATGTATGCTTAAACAGTGCATATGTCTTTTGAAGTTGTTGTTTAAGAATGTTAAATATGTTGGCTCTTGAAAGAATGATGACAAGGAGACATGTTATTTAATAATCTGAAAAATCATAAAAATGATTCTTGAAGCAAGAAAAAGCAGCAAAGAACAAAGCTTGCAGAAAAAAAAAGAAAAGAAAAAAATATAGGCGAAAAAAAAATAGAAAGAAAAAGCAAGCAGAAAAAGCCAATTACCCTTAAAACCAAAAGGCAAGGGTAAATAAAAAGGATCCCAAGGCTTTGAGTATCAGTGGATAGGAGGGCCTAAAGGAATAAAATCCTGGCCTAAGCGGCTAAACCAAGCTATCCCTAACCATGTGCTTGTGGCGTGAAGGTGTCAAGTGAAAACTTGAGACTGAGCGGTTAAAGTCAAGGTCCAAAGCAAAAAAAAGAGTGTGCTTAAGAACCCTGGACACCTCTAATTGGGGACTTTAGCAAAGCTGAGTCACAATCTGAAAAGGTTCACCCAATTATGTGTCTATGGCATTTATGTATCCGGTGGTAATACTGGAAAACAAAGTACTTAGGGCCACGGCCAAGACTCCTAAAGAAGCTGTGTTCAAGAATAATCATACTGAACTACGAGAATCAATAACACTATCTGAACTCTGAGTTCCTATAGATGCCAATCATTCTAAACCTCAATGGATAAGGTGAGATGCCAAAACTATTCAAGTGGCAAAAAGCTACAAGTCCCGCTCATCTGATTGAAGTTATGTTTCATTGATAGTTTGGAATTTATAGTATATTCTCTTCCTTTTATCCTATTTGATTTTCAGTTGCTTGGGGACAAGCAACAATTTAAGTTTGGTGTTGTGATGAGCGGATTATTTATACGCTTTTTGGCATTGTTTTTAGTATGTTTTTAGTAGGATCTAGTTACTTTTAGGGATGTTTTCATTAGTTTTTATGTTAAATTCACATTCTAGACTTTACTATGAGTTTGTGTGTTTTTCTGTGATTTCAGGTATTTCTGGCTGAAATTGAGGGACTTGAGCAAAAATCAGATTCAGAGGTTGAAGAAGAACTGCTGATGCTGTTGGATTCTGACCTCCCTGCACTCAAAATGGATTTTCTGGAGCTACAGAACTCAAAATGGCGCGCTTTTAATTGCATTGGAAAGTAGACATCCAGGGCTTTCCAGAAATATATAATAGTTCTTAATTTGCCCGTGTTTAGATGACGCAAATTGGCGTTCAACGCCAGCTCTCTGCCCAATTCTGGCGTCCAGCGCCAGAAACAAGTTGCTGGCGTTCAACTCCAAGAATGACCTCTCCACGTGTAGACTTCAAGCTCAGCCCAAGCACACACCAAGTGGGCCCCGGAAGTGGATTTATGCATCAAATACTTACTTCTGTAAACCCTAGTGACTAGTTTATTATAAATAGAACTTTTTATCATTGTATTCGTAGTCTTGGTTACTCCGGTTCCCCTCTGGGGCCGAGACCAATGAACTCCATTATCACTTATGTATTTTCAATGGTAGAGTTTCTGCACTCCATAGATTAAGGTGTGGAGCTCTGCTGTTCCTCAAAGATTAATGCAAAGTACTACTGTTTTCTATTCAATTCATCTTATTTCGCTTCTAAGATATTCATTCGCACTTCAACCTAAATGTGATGAATGTGACAATCATCATCATTCCCTATGAACGCGTGCCTGACAACCACTTCCGTTCTACATTAGATTGAATGAGTATCTCTTAGATCTCTTAATCAGAATCTTCGTGGTATAAGCTAGATTGATGGCAACAGCACTGATCCACACATTCCTCTTTCGTCTCTTTGGTTGATGATGCTTAATCCTTCCAAAAGCTTGTATGACACTCTGCAATGATATTGAAAGTTGCTTGTTCTCCAAGCACTTGAAAAATGGTTAGCATGCATGATTTATTTATGGGCTTTTGAACTTACTTTGGTGTGGGAACACCAAACTTAGTACCTTGCCAATGGTTAACCATGTGTGATAATTTCTTTTTTCTTTTTCAAAAGTGATAGAACTGAAAACTAAGAAAAACAGTAAAATGGCTAACTAGTTCATCTAGTATGCTTGAAGCCTACATTATGCAGAAAGTGAGAATGTGTGTTACAATGGGGTTTTGGTGGACACCAAACTTAGAATCCTTCATTCTCCTTTATATTGTTTTGGTGTATACACCAAACTTAGCTTCTTGCAATCTAGATAAAACTAATTAACCTTTTTATTGAAATAGATATGAAAAGATAGTTACCTCCTGTTGGGTTGCCTCCCAACAAGCGCTCTTTTATTGTCACTAGCTTGACATCCTCTGTGCTTGCTCAGCTCAAATTCTGAGCTTCCTTCTCCTTGTCCCATTGTCCTTCCAAGTGAGGCTTTGCTTTCTTCTCACTCGTTTCTGTGAGGTTTTTGGCTAATTGTTCCATTTGCTTTCCAATTCCCCCGAGTAAGTTCTCATGGTGTTTGTTCATCATCACTTGATGTGTCATCATTCTCTCTACTACGCTCTCTAGATTGGTGATCCTTTGAGAATTCTGTGAGATTGTGTGTTGATGTTGTTGCAGGTTTGGGAAGTGGTTGTTGTAGTTGAAGTTCCTTGGTTCCTGATGTTGAGGTTCCCTCATTCTTAGATAAGAATGTGGCTTCCATGGTGGGAACTGTGCATTCACTGTAGAGGAAAGAGGAAGGCGTGCGACGCGATCACATCGCTAAAGCGTTCGCGTCAGTTGCGAAAAACACCCTCCACGCGTCCGCGTCATTCACGCTGCCGCGTGATCAGAAAATCGGCGTAAAAATCCAACGCCCAGAAATCTGGGCTGAAATCGTGCGGCTGTTGTGCGCTTAGCACAAAACAGCCCACGGATTCGCGTCCCTGACGCGAACGTGTCACTTGCAAAACACCCATCCCACACGAAAGCGTGAGCGACGCGTTCGAGTAGCGTAGATTGTACAACACCCCAAAGGAGACAGAGAGTTGCGCTGAAATGATGCTGGAATTGTGCGTTTAGCACAATTTCCAGCGACGCGGTCGCATGCCTCACGCGACCGCATCATGCATCCTTTTACCCATTCCATGCGATCGTGACTGTGTGCCCCACGCATTTGCGTGGATTCAAATTTACTAACTCCCAGTGACGCAAAACCCTGCCCGTCGCGCCCCCCCATTCCCCTTCTTCTTCCATTCTTCTTCCACAACCCCCCTCCACCGGTCACCTTACCCAAATTCCCCCCGCCACCACAAACAACCACCACCACCACCGCACAGCCCTGTTCTGCCATAGCGCCACCGTGCCCCTCCCAGCACCACCACAACAACACCCCCGCCATCTCTCAGTTCCCTAGCTTAGTTCATACGCCTACCAGGTTTCGCCGAACGCCACCTTTCTTTCATTCATAATTATTTGCATATGTTTTCAGTTATGTTTAAATTTAGGATAGTTAAAGATGTATGTTGTAGTGGATTCTAGGTGGTTAAGTAGCTAGGATGTGGTTAGTGGATTTAGGCTTGTTTAATTGCGCTGTTCTTGCTACTTGTTTTATCATTTTTGCAATTCTGCTGTTGCTGTGATGTTAGTATTGTTCATATGCTGTTCTTTCCTATTTCATGCTGCTTTTTACACTGCTTTTTCATGATTCATATTCCGTATATGTAATTGCAGCTTTACTTTAATTTATATGAACTATTCTGCTTGCTATTTATTATCCGGGAACATCCAATTTTAGCCGGAATGCTGCCCAACTTTTTGTAAATTGTTTTGATATTCATTCTTGTTTTGGTTTTGGCAATTTGAATTTGGCACTCCTCAGCTTTTACCAAACCAATTCATGAATGCACGGGCCAGCATTCCTATTCATATGTTTTTGCCGGTTAATAAATCACATTATTGATGATTAGATTTCACTTTTCGCTATTTCTATATCTATATGAATCATCCACAACTTGATTTCCTTGCTTGAATATAAGTTGTCTGTTGCTTAAAATTGTGAAATTCTTGTTACTTAGAAACCAACCATCATGCCACTTACTCTGATTTTTTTTACTAACTCACTGATTTTTGCTTTCTAACCTCTTTTTCAAGTTTAACCACTTTTAACTTCCCCCTCTGCTTTTTGACTAACTCTTTCAATTTTTAACTCATGGCATGATTATTATTGCTCCTAATTAACAAGTATTCTCCTTATAATACATTTTGGATTGTAATCTCTCATCTCAACTTTTTAACTCCGAAACAATCCAAAATGCACAATTATTCAACTCATTTCATAATTCTACTGCTCCTTTGCCACTTTGTGCTTATCTTGTTATCTGCCTACCTGTTTTCCTGCTTTTATTATATCTTAAATTTCTATTTTTTAGGATGTCTGACCCTCAGCGTAAAGGAAAAGGCAAGGCAACAACTGGCAAACGGAAAAGAGGTGAATCCTCTATGTCTCTCCTAGAGCTTATGCATGATGACTCCTGGCGGGAAAAGCACTTTACCCTGCAGGAGAAGGCTGACCAGCTCCTCCATGCCAATGATCCAATTAAGTTTGCAAACCGATACTATGACCTGAAGTATCCAGTGTTTGCTACCTCCAGAAATCTGTACCTGGAGAGGACTTTAAAAATTCCAGAAGAACTACAGCAGTACACCTCCGATCAGATCAAACAAAGAAGCTGGTTCTTCTTGGAGAGAAATTTGACTGAGGTCAATGCTTCCTGGGTAAGAGAGTTTTACTGCAATTATTTCAAGACTTCCCTAGATGTAATGCACCTCAGAGGGAAACAGATACTGGTCACCGAAGAGGCCATTGAGGATATTCTGCATCTTCAGCCTAAGTCAGATCAGCCTGACGGTTACCAAAAGGCTGAAGAGGACATGCGCTTTCTGAGATTTGACTGGGATGCTGTCAAGGAGAGGATAGCCCTTGACCCTACTGTCCCATGGGTCATAGGTAAGAACACCACCATGCCTAAAGGAATCAAGCGGATATACTTGAATGATGAGGCTCGGCTCTGGCACCAGATCCTGAGTAACTTTGTTATGCCGAGTACTCATGAGACGGAGCTGCCTGCTGCTATGATCACCCTCCTCTGGTGTGTGATGGAGGGTAAGGACCTATATCTGCCTCGTTTCATCTGGCACTATATGGCCAGGGTCCATGTCAGAGGCAGCCTCCCTTTCCCTTACCTGGTCACCCAGCTAGGCCGTCGAGCTGACGTGCCTTGGGAGGATGCTGATGAGAAGCCACCTGCTGTGGACTGCAAGAAGATCATTCCTCACAGCAGGAACTTTCTGGCTTTAGGCTACAGACCTCCATTCCTTACTGTTTCTGATGAGACAGCCACACCTTCAGCTGCCCCCTCTTCTTCCACTGCTGCACCTGCCCCACCCACTCCACCTCCAGCTGCTCCTGAGCATATTTACCATTTGGTGCATCGACTCTTTGCCCGCTTGGATCGTATGGAGCGTCGCAACAAGCGATGCTATGAGCACATCAAGTTGATGATCCGTTCCGGCGGCGACATCCCCTCCGAGCCTGACACCCCTTCTGATACATCTGAGGTGGAGGAGGATGATCACGAGGAGGAGACACCCACCCAGGCTGCACAGACAGGACCGGAGCAGGCTGCGCCATAGTAGGAGGAGCCATAGCAGATTTAGGCCGCCGATACAGAGATTCCTATCCAGTCAGAGCCTCCACTACAGCAGACAGATCCTCCTACCCTCATCCAGTGTGCAGATCCTCAGGCCACCACAGAGACTCCAGCAGCCCATCCTTCCGGTGATGACACTCCTTCACACCCAGCTTGAGTGAGCATCGAGGACGATGCTTTATTTTAAGTGTGGGGAGGTCGCCATCTCTGGCGTATTTTTTGGTGAACCACTACAGACTCTTTTATTTTATTTTGGTATTTTGTTGTATTTTTATCTTTATTTTTATTTTTATCTTTCAGTACTTATACATTGTTCTTTTCATGTGTTTTTACTATATTTTCTGCATTTTACACTTTAGTTCGTATTTTAGCCATTTTGTTTAGTTTGCAATTCTAAACTTATTAGTTATAGAATATGTGGATTAATTAGTATAGTTTACCCCTTTTAGCATATGATAGTTTGGTTTAAATTGAAAAAAAAAAGGAAGTAAACTAGAGACCTTAACATAATAAAAAACAATCCACACCTTGTATATAGAACATAACATGATAGTTAGTTAACAACATTTCATCAAGGAGGAACACTAAAACTTTAAAGCCACCCAAAACTTTTTTTTACATTGAGAATAATGGGAACTCTTAATTTCTACTTGCATGACATATATAACTGATATATGATTTTTGAGCTAGAGAACACACAGCCTGTGAGTTTTGAGCTTAATTGTATGGTTACATTCAAACCATAATTTTTGTTCCTGTGTGTTTCGCCCTTCTTTTTATTTCGATGTTCTTTACTTTGTTTTAATCTATATGTCCAACTATAGAGTATAGATACTGATGAGAAGATAATTTATACGCTTTTTGGCATTCTTTTTAGTATATTTTTAGTATATTTTTGTTAGTTTTTATCATGTTTTTATTAGTTTTTAAATAAAAATTACTCTTCTGGACTTTACTATGAGTTTGTGTGTTTTTCTGTAATTTCAGGTATTTTCTGGCTGAAATTGAGGGACCTGAGCAAAAATCTGATTCAGAGGCTGAAAAAGCACTGCAGATGCTGTTGGATTCTGACCTCCCTGCACTCAAAGTGGATTTTCTGGAGCTATAGAAGCCCAATTGGCGTGCTCTCAATTGCGTTGGAAAGTAGACATCCTGGGATTTCCAGCAATATATAATAGTCCATACTTTGCCCGAGATTTGATGGCCCAAACAGGCGTTCTAAGTCAGCTCAAGAATTCTGGCGTTTAACTCCAAAACTGGCACAAAAGCTGGAGTTAAACGCCCAAACTGGCACAAAAGCTGGCGTTTAACTTCAAGAAAAGTCTCTACACATGGAAGCTTCAATGCTCAGCCCAAGCACACACCAAATGGGCCCGGAAGAAGATTTCTGCATTAATTCCTGATTTCTGTAAACCCTAGGCTACTAGTTTTCTATAAATAGGACCTTTTGCCATTGTATGTTCATACCATCTATCTTTGACTCATACTTTTGATAGACCTTTTCACGTTTGGGGGCTGGCCTCACGGCCATGCCTGGACCTTGTTCTTATGTATTTTCAACGGTGGAGTTTCTAGACACCATAGATTAAGGTGTGGAGCTCTGCTGTTCTTCATTAATTAATACAAAGTACTAGTGTTTTTCTATTCAATTCACGCCTACTTCTTCTCCAAGATATTCATTCGTTCTTCAACTTGATAAATGTGATGATCCGTGACACTCATCATCATTCTCACCTATGAACATGTGCCTGACAACCACCTCTGTTCTACTAGCAATGGCTTGAATGCGTATCTCTTGGGTTTCTAATCTAAGATTGGAACCTTCGTGGTATAGGCTAGAATTATTGGCGGCCATTCCTGAGATCCGGAAAGTCTAAACCTTGTCTGTGGTATTCCGAGTAGGATCTGGGAAGGGATGACTGTGACGAGTTTTAAACTCACGATTGTGGGGCGTGTGACAGACGTAAAAGGATCAATGGATCCTATTCCGACATGATCGAGAACCGACAGCTGATTAGCCGATGTTGTGACAGAGCATCAGGACCATTTTCACTGAGAGGACGGGATGTAGCCATTGACAACGGTGATGCCCAACATAAAGCTTGCCATGGAAAGGAGCATGAATGATTGGAAGAAGGCAATAGGAAAGCAGAGGTTCAAGGGGAACAAAGCATCTTCATACGCTTATCTGAAATCCACCAATGTATTACATAAGTATCTCTATCTTTATTTTATGTTTATTTTCATCACTTTAAACTCCATAACCATTTGAATCCACCTGACTGAGATTTACAAGATGACCATAGCTTGCTTCAAGCCGACAATCTCTGTGGGATCGACCCTTACTCACGTAAGGTTTATTACTTGGACGACCCAGCGCACTTGCTGGTTAGTTGTGCGGAATTGTGACAAAGTGTGATTCACGTTTAAGAGCTCCAAGTCTTTGACGCCATTGTTGATGATCACAATTTCGTGCACCAGATACATACTAAGAAATGATTGAGGCCATCATTTGATTTTTTTCCTCACTTATCCCAAATTAGCCTACCTTTTACATCACCCCTGTTAGCCCCCTTGAGCTTTTTAAATCCCCTCTTGTTCTATAAACCACATTACTAGCCTTAAGCAGAAAAATAAAATAAAAATCCCAAGTTGAATCCTTGGTTAGCTTAAGATAGAAATTGTGTATTGTTTAAGTGTAAGGAACTTTATGGGAACATGGATGATAGAAACAAGTAGGAAAGTTAAAAAGAATAAAGATATTTCAAAATAAAAATTTGGGAAAGCATGCTCATGTGAAATAAAAACAATTGATTTACCATGTGCATTAAACAAAGGTTTATTTTCAGTATTTAAATCCGCCAATTGCAAAATAAAAAGAATCAATGCACATGGGATAAAATTTAAGTTAATGCATGAGCTTGCAATACAAAATGAGAAAAGTTGGGCAAATAGGTTAAGAAACTTTGAATTACAAAATATGTATGTTAGGTGAGATCTTAGACTAATCAAGGATTCACTTATTAGCTCACTTTGCCTTATACATATACCCTTACCTTTACCTTGGCCCCATTACAACCTTGAAAAAGACATCATGATTTTTGTATGTCTGTATTCTATAATTGTTGATTGGTTAGATGAAGAACAAAGCTATAGAAAGTAAGGATAAAAAGAAGAATAGAGTGATTAACCCAATAAACACTGAGTGACTAGGGAGTAAAAACAAAATCCAGTGAGGGTTCAATAGCTCATCACCATATATCTCTGCTTAAATTGTTAATTGTCTTGCAAGTTTGAAAAATATTTTTACCCATCTCAATTGTAAAAGTGCTTTAACATTATCTAGGGTTTGGCTATGCATATATGATTCCTTGAGAATGTGAATTAATTTAACTACATGTAAGTTTTATATACAAGTGACTAACAATTAGAATTGCATGATTCATTAAGGTAGTTTGCATTTAGGATAGATTGCATTGCATGAGATACCACCACTTTAACCTTACCTTATTCTTTATCTTGGACTTAGCATGAGGACATGCTATTGTTTAAGTGTGGGGAGGTTGATAAACCCATATTTTATGATATATATTGTGCTCAATTCAAGAGATTTATTCAATCCTTCACCTACTTATTCATGTAAATTGCATGGTTTTACTTTCCCTTCCTTATTATGTGATATATGTGAATTAAATGTTTCCTATGCTTTGAAATTATTTATTTTAATTACCTTTTATTACCATTCGATGTCGTGATTTGTGTGTTAAGTAGTTTCCGATCTTCTAAGGCAGGAATGACTTAAAGGATGGAAAGGAAACATACAAAATGGAAGGAAAGCACAAAATGGAGTTTTTGAAGAAACTAGCAGCGACGCGAACGCATGCCTAGCGCGAAAAGACAGTGACGCGAACGCGTGACTGACGCGGACGCGCGCTATGAGCAGAACACAGATGACGCGGACACATGACCTAAGCGAACGCGTGACAAGGAAAACTCCAAATGACGCGACCGCGTGACCCACGCGGACGCGTGACAGACTCCACGCACCAGAAATTATAGAAAATGCTCCCAGCGATTTCTGAAGCCCTTTTTGGCCCAGATCCAAGTCCAGAAGGCACGGATTAGAGGTTATAAGGTGGGGGAATGCATCCATTCAGAAGGAGATCTCCAATTATTCACTTTTTATAGTTTAGATGTAGTTTTTAGAGAGAGAGGTTCTCTCCTCTCTCTTAGGTTTTAGGATTAGGATTTCTTTTAATTTCATTGCTTCAATACCAGGTTCAATATTTTCCTTTAATTAATGTTTCTCCTCTATTTTTAATTATTCTAATGCTTTTACTTGTTAATGTTCCAAATTGGCTTATGAACCATTTATGTTTAGATTTGAATTTCTATTTAATATAAATTGAGGTATTTCAGTTTATGACTTCTTTCTTTTATTCATGTTACTGTTGCTTCCAATCTGAAGACATTTTATTCGAGTAAGTTTACTTTTCCCCTTTTGGCTTTGGTTGATTAATTGGCAACTATTGAGTTATCAAACTCAACCTGATTGATAATTGTTGTCTTTGCTAATTGAATTGAATTTCAATAAACTCCAGTCCTTTCTTAAGAATTGACTAGGACCTGAGGATCAAACTAATTAGTCACTTAACCTTCCTTTGCTTTAGTAAAGGCTAACTAAGTGGGATTAAAACTCAATTCTCATCACCATTGATAAGGATAACTAGGATAGGACTTCCAATTTCTCATACCTTGCCAAGAGTTTATTTTACAGTTATTTATTTATTTTATTTGTCATTTAAATTACTTGTTCCTTACTTTCAAAACCCCAATTTACAAAACTCATAACCAATAATAAGAACATACCTCCCTACAGTTCCTTGAGAAGACGACCCGAGGTTTAAATACTTCGGTTATAAATATTAAAAGGGGTTTGTTACTTGTGACAACCAAAACGTTTGTAAGAAAGGACTTTTGTTGGTTTAGAAGCTATACTTGCAACGGGAATTTATTCTGAATTCTAGACCATGCAAAAGTTCCTTTCTCTTCATAGACATCTAGGGCTTTCGAGCAATATATAATAGTCTATACTTTGCCCAAGTTTTGACAACGCAAACTGGCGTTCAAACGCCAACTTCCTGCCCTATTATGAAGTTAAACGCCAGAAACAGGTTACAAACCAGAGTTAAACGCCACAAACAGGCTACAAGCTGGCGTTTAACTCCAAGAGAAGTCTCTACACATGTAAAGCTCAATGCTCAGCCCAAACACACACCAAGTGGGCCCCGGAAGTAGATTTCTACATCATTTACTCATTTCTGTAAACCCTAGTTACTAGTTTAGTAAAAAAACTACATTTAGTGATTTATTTCACAATAATCTTTGGACATTTAGTTCTTAGACCTTGGAAGCTGGCCATTCGGCCATGCCTAGACCTTCATCACTTATGTATTTTCAACGGTGGAGTTTCTACACCCCATATATTAAGGTGTGGAGCTCTGTTGTTCCTCATAAATTAATGCAAAGTACTATTGTTTTTCTATTCAATTCAAGCCTATTTCTTCTCTAAGATATTCATTCGCACACAAGAACATGATGAATGTGATGATTATGTGACGCTGATAAACCCATATTTTATGAGTTCTTTTGTGCTTAATTAGAGTGATTTATATAATCCTTCACCTACTTATTCACATTAATTGCATGGTTTTACTTTCCCTTCCTTATTATGTGATGTAAATGAAAAACATGTTTTCTAAGCTTTAAAATTAATTATTTTAATTACCTTTATTTCCATTCGATGCGGTGATTAGTGTATTGAGTAGTTTCAGATTTTCTAAAGGCAGAATGACTTAAAGGATGAAAAAGGAAACATACTAAAATGGAAGGAGAAAGCAAAATGGAGCTTTAAGGAAACTGGTACCAACGCGATCGCATGGATGACGCGATCGCGTGCCAAGCACGAATCAGCAGCGACGCGGCCACATGACTGACACGACCGCGTGGCAAGGAAAAGCTCCGAATGACGCGACCGCGTGACCCACGCGGACGCGTGACAGAGGCCACGCACCAGAAATTACAGAATACGCCCCCAGCAAATTTTGAAGCCCTTTTTGGCCCAGATCCAAGTACAGACAGCATAGACCAGAGGTTATAAAGTGGAGGAATGCATCCATTCAGGGAGAGCTCGCCAATTTCTAGTTTTCATGATTTAGATTTAGTTTAGAGAGAGATTCTCTCTCTCTCTTAGGATTTAGGACTTCTTCTTGTTTTGGGAGTAACTCTGGATCCAGGTTTTAATATTCTTTTATTTTAGTTTTACTTTTATCCCAACATTTGAATTGATTATTATAATTTAAAGTTGGACTTCTAATTTC
>NC_029789.2:84121035-84219589 GCF_000816755.2 Arachis ipaensis
ATTCTTCAACCCTTTGACTCTATCAAATTCCGACTTAGCATCCTCCAGGAAAGTCTTAGTTGCATGAACCGGGGAACCCTGAACAGTACGGAATAGAGCTGCACCCATATGGGCCATCCGAATACTGTTACTGGTGATAAAATTCAAGTGATGTAGGATGGACACATCATCCATTGGAAGTCGACCAAAAGGAGAAATTTGATTATCAACAAACCCCACGACATCAAAGTCAGGGGCCTCCAAGTCATAGGGATCAACAATTTTTTGTGTTTTAGGAGGAGGACCAGCAGTGGGAGAGAAGGCAGCACCAGAAGATGGTCGAACTGGGTCAGAGGGACAATTCGGACCTGAGGGGTTGGAATAACCTTCCTCGGCCCAGAAGCACCCAATGTTGGTTTTTTGGGAGGAGCCTGAGAAGACTCTCCCTCTGTAGTCTTGGCCGAGATGTTTTGAGCAGTTGTTGCTTTCTTAGCCCAGCGAAAATGTTTCATGGAGTCTATAGATTTCACCATCTCTACAAAAAAAGAAACTAAGAAAAAAAATCACAAACAGATGGAAGTAAAAGGGGTAAAAAGAATGGTAATATTCAATTGACTAAAGAAATAGTCGTAAGCATATAAAAAGGGACGTTCCCCTTGAGTCAAAGAGGGAAAACTAACCCTCTCCTCAGGGTCAGGTGACACTAACTCATAATTCTTCTCTTGACCCTATCACTACAAATCCTATGGTGCCTCCTAAGTCGCACACAATACTCAGAGTCAGCAACTGTAACACACATCAACACAATGGAGTCTAGCCAGTCAGACATGCCATCCGGGATCTTAGTAGACATCTCAACAATGTTTTTGCGGGAAGACATAGTCAACTATTCCTACAGGAAGAAAAAGAAAAAATGGGTTACTACCAAACAACTCGGACAAATATGAAAACAATTCGGACAATAACATATGAACGTCAAGAGTCAGACACAGCAGTGAAAGGGAAACCCCAGGATTCATACTAAAGTCCAGGGGCACCCTTTGGAAGCAATAACAAGGTAGGAACCAGGAAAGAAGGAAATCAACGGTCTATGCCCTAATTATCTTGCAAACAAGAAAACACAATCCTTCTCTAGTAACATCACTATACACAAAGCAGCAAGAAATCCATCATCATCAACAAAAATCATCAAAACCACAATCTTTCTTCAATAAACAGTTCAAACAAAGTAGTGAACCCAGAGACGAAGACATGCAAAAATGAAAGATGCAGGAACAACGCTAATAAAACCCTAAGGAAGCAAAAATTACCAGGCACACATCATAGCAAAAGAAATGCAGGGATCACCACAAAGATGCAAGCTTTTTCAGATAACCATCGGAAAGAACGACACAATCTTTTTCTCGAAGGGGTCAAGATTCTCAGAGACAAAATCAGTAAAAATCACATGCAACAGTGGAGACATACAAGAAGGCGACTAACGAAAACATAAAGGGAAAAGAAAAAACCAAACCTTTGAAGGATGAAGAAGCAACCACAAGGGAAGAGGAAGAAGCAAGCGACCAAATATGCGTTCTCGAGCAAAGGAGATGGAAAGTTTGGGAGAATGTAAACCAGAAGATATCAGAAAGGGCAACGACTGAAACCCACACAAGCAAATACCCTGGGACTGAACAGAAAAATTTCGAAGCGTAAGAGGAACAGAGAAAGTGAAGCACTGCAGTAGATAACGAAGGGGAAGGAGAAGAAGAAACTGAAAACAAGTCTTTTGAAAAATTCAAAATAAGATGTAAAAGAGGGAAAAACGGAACGGCGAAAGGAGTTAATAAGCATTAAACCTCACACGTTTCAAAGGAAACAAAAACCCACGCTACAGAGGAAAAAACGCTTCGCATTTTAAAAAGGCCAAACCTGGCAGGAGTTCTGTAAGAGATCGACAAAGGATAAATGCTCGAGCTTGACTTCCTTAGAGGATCGAAGTCTAAAAGGACATGACCTTAAAAGAAAAAGTCAAGCTCAGGCAGGGGCACGATTCATACCCTGGGTCGAGCTATCCGACCTCTTCAGATGGGTCGCCCCGACCTCTTCTCAAAAGAGGTCGGCCAAACTGCCATGAGAGGCCCAAGCAGGCCCAAACGAAGGGACACAGTCCAATCTAATGGTAGCTAAAGCCTAAAATGATAAGGGCAGTTCCCCTAATAGGTAAAAATGACCTCACTTAAAGATAAGATAAGATAACTAACTTATCTTATCTAGAAAGGTCATCCCACACTACTATAAATACACTGGAGCACCCAGGTATAACTCATACTCTGATTCAACTAAAAATCTGCTCAAAGCTCATGCTAACTTAAGCATCGGAGTTTCTTGCAGGTACCACCACCCTCCGGTGACCTAGGATCGGCAGCACCACCAGCTCCAACAAGTTGGACACGACAGCTCCGACCACCACAGCAGATCTCATCCGAGATCGACCTTCAGTTTCAGGTAACCCTCGGAACACTAGTCTTATTAGACTTTCTTCGAGTGTGAAGATAATATGTTACCTTCTTCCATCGTCGGCGATGACGTAATAAGATAAATTCTTATTAAATATTGTTATTAGTGACTAGGATAGAAAACCTATGATCTCAACCCTTGCCATGAATGTCTCTCTTTATTAATTGCTTTCTTTACTTTTCTTGTTATTTAATTTCTTGTCCCTGATAAACCCCAATTTTGTGGTTTATATTGTGTAGAATTTGGGGGGTTTTGTCAATATTTCTCACACTTATTCACAAGAAATGCATGGTTTTGTGTTCACTTCCTAATATTACTCCATGATGAAAAACATGCTTATTTTGCCTTAAAATTTCCATACTTTAATCCCCTTCTACTGCCATTCGATGCCGTGATGTATTTGTTGAGTGATTTCAGGAATTATAGGGTAGGAATGCCCTAGAAGAGAGAAAGAAATAATGCACAAAAGGGAGGAACATGAAGAATTGAATTTTGGAAAAATCACCATTAGTGCGCACGCGCACTCCACGCGCACGCATGGATGAGGATGGCTGGAAGCGGCGCGCAAGGATTGATGCATACGTGCAGATCAGAGGATTCCTATCGACGCGCACGCGTGGATCACAAAAGCAATCGGCGCGCACGCACGCCTGGCGCGCACGCGCGGGAAGCTGCACGTGACCTCATTAAAGGAAATCGTGCCTGGCGATTTCTGAGGCTTATGAGGCCCAAATTCAAGCTGTTTTCTATATGGAAAAGACCCAAGGATGCTAGGGGAAAAGGGGGGGGGGAATCAATCATTTTACACTAAGACACAATTTTAGCTAGTTTTTGGTTCTTTTGTTCTTCTGGAGAGAGAAACCCTTGTTCCTCTCTAGATCTAGTTTTAATTTGATCTTTCCTTGTTGAATTTTGAATTGGATCTTGTTAATTACTAGTTTTGATATTTTAATTTGATTTCCTTAGTATAATTTTGCTTAGATCTTGTGATAGTTTTATGAATTCTTGTCAATTGTCATTTTATACCCATTTCATGAATGTTGTGAATCTTGACTTGTTGATGTTACATTGATGATTTCTACGTTTAATTGTGTTGTTTGAATGATTGTATGTTGATAATTGTTAGTGGGTACTTGTTAATTTCAATTTAATTGCAATTTGAACATGTCTTTTATTAATGCTTACAATGTGTTCGATGAATTGTTTACTTTGATTATGGAGTAGTTTTCTTTACTCTTGGCCTAGGCTAAGGGAATTGGGTAAACTTGAGTCATTGGATCTAATGGATTTGATGATTTGGGAGCCCTTAGTGGTCAATTTGATAGCCATTGACGCTAACCTTCTATTAAGTCAATTAGTAGTGAGGTTAGAACTTATGGGTTGATGTTGACCAAACCATTTGACGTACTTCAAGTATAGAAGTAGACTTAATGAGTTTGGTTGGTACGCGGAAAACTTGTCTTGCAACAAATTTCCTTCGGCAAGTGTACCGAATTCGTCGTCAAGTAAAAACTCACAATAGAGTGAGGTCAAATCCCACAGAGATTGATCGATCAAGCAACTTTAATTAGAAGAATGTTCTAGTTGAAAGAATCAGAATTTGAGTTGAGAATTGCAGAAAATTAAATGGCAGGAAAGTAAATGGCAGAAACAGTAAATGCTGGAAATAAAGAGCTGAATGTAAATGGCAGAAAGTAAATTGCAGAATCTTAAATGGAAATGGGGTAATTGCTCATAAAAGTAAATGGCAGAAATTAAAGAGAATGGGTGAGATCAGAAATGGGGAGTTCATTGGGCTCAGGAGATGTTGCATTCTCCAGATCAAGTTCATTTTCATCTCTTCCTCGATCAATGCATTCATTGATCTCCTTGGCAATCTTAAGTGATCGAATTACAATTCCTTGTAATTCAATCTCTCAAATTTTGATCAATAGCCAATTCCTTGGTCAATTGCTCATGAGAAGAGATGAAGTATGGTCACTGATTATAACACATGCATTTCCCAAATCAAGTGTTGGAAGGATTATAGTCACATATCCATCCACACCCAATTTGGTCCAGCATGAGAAAGCATTTCTAGCATGATCCTTTCATTCCTCTTTCAAGGTTCAGATGAGATCCAAGTATGTATAGCTTCTTTTCCAAGATAACTACCCAATTGGATGAAGATCGAAAGCTTTCTAGTAAAATCAAGAGAAAAGATAGAAGAAGGAGAATGAAAACTAAAATTGATCCATCAAATTACAACAGAGCTCCCTAACCCAATGAAAGGGGTTTAGTTGTTCATAGCTCTGGAAAATAAAAACAAAGATGGAGAATACATGCTGAAAGTAAACTAGAAGTGCAAAGAAAGTAAAATACAGAGAGTAATTCTAGGCCAAAGGCTCCCTAAAGTTTCCAGCCTCCCTCAACTAATTCAAAGCTACTCCTATATATACTTCTCTTCTGATCTTCTAGTTGGCTCTTCAAGTCTTGGGTATGGACGTTGCCTCTTGGTCCTTCGCACACGTTATTGGGACTTACCTTTCCCAGTAACGTTGATAAGCCTCCCTCTTCCCTACGTTAGAGTCCACGTTAACTTAGTTAACGTGGCTCTTAACGTAAGCTTGCCAATCCTTCGAGAAAGTCAGTGACACTTACCTTTGTCACTAACGTTCCAATGTGCCCCTCTTTCTCACGTTAGAGTCCACGTTAACTAATTTAACGTGGCTTCTAACGTAGTCATGCTAGCCATCTCCAACGTTAGTGACAAAGGTGAGTGTCACTAACGTTGGCTCATTACCTCTTTATCCACGTTAGCTTCCACGTTAACTAAGTTAACGTGGGAGTTAACGTGGCTTATGGAAGCTTGGCCAACGTTAGTGACAAAGGTGAATGTCACTAACGTTGGCTTCCCTTTTGCTTCTTAACGTTAGAAGCCACCTTAACTAAGTTAACGTGGCAACTAATGTGGCCAATTATGAGCTTGGTCCAACGTTAGTGACAAAGGGGAGTGTCACTAACGTTGGCCTTATTGTCTTCTTCCACGTTAGAGTTCACGTTAACTAAGTTAACGTGACTCTTAACATGGGCTATGATGGCTTTGAGGGCGTTATTGGCGATTACTTTTCTCATTAACTTTGCAAGTTAGCTCCCATTCCACATTAGAGGTCACGTTAGTTAGATTAACGTGGCTGCTAACGTGGTTCTTCCTTGCTTCTTTTGTCTTGAAATCAAGCAATAAAGTGCATCAAAGTTCTAATCCAAGTCATGGGAAATGCAACATCCAATTTGTCATTAAATTCATGCAAAATCCTCATGAAATCATGTAAAAAGTGCACAATGTATGCTTGAATCAAGATGTAAGGGAATATCTACCCAAAAAGAGCTTATTTTCTAAGAAAATGCATGAAACTACCCTAAAAACAGTAAAGAAAAGGTCAGTAAAACTGGCCAAAATGCCCTGGCATCATTGGTTCCTCATAATTGTCAAGATATGGTTATTAGACAAGGATGATGACCCCAATTCCCATGCCTAGCGATGATTTGCTTTTATTATTCATATTTGAAAACTCAAAATTCTTGATTACTTATCTTAGTTATAGCTACTTGGTTAGTTTAGAATAGAATCATATTGGATGTTACTTTGTTAGTTTGGAATTGCTCATGTCTTGCTTAGTTATTTGAATTAATTTCTTTCATTTTAAGATTGCTTGCTTGTTAAGATTCCCCTTTTATTTTCTTGCTCATGACTTGCAACCCTGGAATTCTAACCAATATTAAAGCACATGTTTGCCCATTCCTTGTGAGACGACCCGAGGTTTGAATACTTCGGTTATTTCTATTGGGGTTGAACTTGTGACAACCAAATCCCTTCTAAATTTGATACTCGGGGATTGTTATTGGGTTGAAGCTATACTACCAACGCAGATTTCATTGAGAAATTCTATTCCGACGATAATCCTTGCAAACATCAGTCCCCTTAACAAATCAAACCCCCCTTGCATCTTCATAGCCAATAATTGACCACTTCATTGCAAATCCTTGTGAGATGACCCGAGGTTTAAATACTTTGGTTAATTTTCATTTGGGGTTTGAACTTGTGACAACTTAAATTTTTTATGTGTGGATTGTTTGTTGGTTTGGAGCTATGCTTACAACAAAGTTCTTATTTCTAATAAGAGAAATTCCAAAACTACACATCCAATCTTTAACTTATCAGTTTCTACTTTGTAGTTCATCTTCATTGTTATCGTCCTTTTCCTTCTATTCTTCCCCCTCCCACACCAAACTTAGAATGCTTGCTTATCCTCAAGTAATAATTAAAATAGTGGTGATGGGGTCTATGATGGGTCATGAGTGTCTCAGAACAATAAGATGTGAGTAATACATGTGGTTAGGCAAGCAAAATTAAGGATACAATAAAGGCACAGGAAACAGAGACATTGTGATCGCAAAAACAAGTGGGGTGTGCATGATACGTTGCATGAAGGGTAAGTGGCACACCAAACTTAATGTGACACTTTTACTTGGAATTGATGCAAGTATCCAGTAAAGATTAGAAATAAATTTTGTTGCATAGCAACACCAAACTTTGAATGCAATCACATGTCAATTTATTTGAACTAAAACTAAGTAAAGGAAACTGTTCTATGCTAATAACATAATCACTAGGAGAAAAATTTGTCACAAGTAAGGATTTCTTTGTGAGGTATTAACAAAAACAGTTAAGGAGCAAAATAAAAGAAAGTATTAGAAACAAAGGAATGACTAAAACAAAAAGAAAGAAAAAGTGTCACACTAAAACAAAGCTAACACTGCAGGCCTAAGAATCAAAGGCATTATGATTGTACAAACAAGTGGTGTTGCTGGATTCATTGCATAGAAAATTAAATGGCACACCAAACTTAGAAACTTAGTGCGACACTTTGATTTTAGAATAATGCAAGTACCCAGTGAAGATTGAAAATCAAATTGTTGGATGGCAACACCAAACTTAGAATGTAACCATATGCCAACTTATTGAAAATAAACAAAGTAAAGAAAGGAAATATTACCTACGGTTGGGTTGCCTCCCAACAAGCGCTCTTTTAGTGTCATTAGCTTTACATGTTGTTCTCAACTTTTTTCCTCTTCTTCCAGTTTGTTAAGAGGAATGACTTCAAGGGGAGAGAAGAGCTAGTCAGTGTCCCTTGTTTTGGCCTCTTCCCAGCAAGCTTCCTTTTGTTAATTGCTTGATTGAACTTGCTTGCTGGATCAGGGGTTGGATTGCTTGTGGTTGACCTCTTGTTCTTCATTGATATGTTCAGTTGTAGCTTGGTCATAATCCTCTTTTCGGTGCACTTGTTAATTTCCTTCACTTCTTGGATATCAAGGCTTGGATGTTGTGTGATTGTTGGAGTGTTCTCTTCATCAAAAGTCTTTTAAATTGATGGTTTGATGAACCCTTCCTCTTGTTCTTGTCTTTCCAAGAATTCTCTAGTTCTTTCCTGAGATTCTATGGCACTTTGAAGGCATTGTTTTGCTTGTAGCTGGAGAGAAGAAGGTTAGGGCGGATTTTGTGGGCTTGTGGGTTTTGTGGTGAAGTTGTGTTGAGGGATATGGAATGAATTTTGTGGGTAATCAGATGTGTTTTGTGGTTAGTGATGAATATATTTTTGTGTGGTTTAGAATTTCACAAATGAAATCTTGTTGCAAGTATAGTTTCTAAACCAACAATAATCCTTTCATACAAAAATTTGGTTGTCACTAAAACAAACACCTATAAAAATAACTGAAGTATTCAAACATTGGGTCGTTCTACTTAGGAATTGCAATAAAGCGTTCTTGTTATTATGAAGCATGTTTGGGGTTTTTCGGGTAATAGCCAAGAAATATAAATGGCAAAGGAAATAAACTAACAACTAACAAAGCTCATAGTAAAGTATGAGAACTAGAAGTCCTATCCTCATTATCCTCCTCAATTGTGACAACAATTGTCCATTGCTCCCACTTAGTTAACCTCTAACTATGAAGAAAAGTCAATTGGATAAATTAACTTGATTCCACAAGTCCTAGCCTAATCATGATGAAAGACTAGCTTTAGTGGCATTCAAGTTAATTAGTAGCTTCTAATTATCAATCAACAAAGGAGTTTGATAACTCAAGAGTCACTAATTACTCTTCCTAGGCCAAGAGGGGAAAAATCTATTCTAAAATCCAACCAAGCATTTTGTCAAGCACTTGGAAGGCATAAAAGGAAAGCATAGTAAAATTACAAGGAAAGTAAATCTATACTACTCAATTGCAAGGAATTAATAACAATAAAGCGAATCAACAATAAAGAAAATCAAAACATGAATTGCATTAAAGAGAAAATAGAAGAACAAAAGTGCATGAACATAAAAGTAAAGAATTACAAGAATTAAATGCTAAACTAGAGAGAGGAGAAGTAGAGGAACAAGAATTGATAACTGGTGCACGAAATTGTGATCATCAATGGCGCCATCAACATGGTACGCCCAATTGTAATCTCAACTCTTTATCACAACTTCGCACAACTAACCAGCAAGTGCACTGGGTCGTCCAAGTAATAAACCTTACGCGAGTAAGGCTTGATCCCACGGAGATTGTTGGTATGAAGCAAGCTATGGTCATCTTGTAAATCTCAGTCAGGCGGATATCAAAAGGTTATGGAGTTTTTGAATATTAATAATAAAATAGGGATAGAAATACTTATGTAAATCCTTGGTGAGAATTTCAGATAAAAGCATGGAGATGCTTTCGTCCCTCTAAACCTCTGCTTTCCTGCTGTCTTCATCCAATCAGTCTTACTCCTTTCTATGGCTGGCTTTATGTAAGGACATCACCGTTGTCAATGGCTACTTTTAATCCTCTCTGGAAAATGGTCCGATGCGCTGTCACTGCATGGCTAATCATCTGAGGTTCTCGATCATACTGGAATAGGATTCACCCTCCTTTTGAATCTGTCACTACGCCCAGCACTCGCGAGTTTGAAGTTCATCACAGTCATTCAATCCCAGAGTCCTACTTGGAATACCACAGACAAGGTTTAGACTTTCCAGACTCTCATGAATGCCGCCATCAATCTAGCTTATACCACGAAGATTCTGATTAAGAGATCCACGAGATACTCATTCAATCTAAGGTAGAACGGAAGTGGTTGTCTGGCACGCGTTCATAGGGAATGATGATGATTGTCATGTTCATCACATTCAGGTTGAAGTGCGAATATCTTAGAAGCGGAATAAGTTGAATTGAATAGAAAAACAGTAGTACTTTGCATTAATCTTTGAGGAACAGCAGAGCTCCACACCTTAATCTATGGAGTGTAGAAACTCTACCGTTGAAAATACATAAGTGAAAGGTTCAGGCATGGCCAAATGACCAGCCTCCAAAACGTGATCACAGGATCAAAAGTACAATCCAGGATGTCTAATACAATAGTAAAAAGTCCTATTTATAATAAACTAGCTACTAGGGTTTATAGAAGTAAGTAATTGATGCATAAATCCACTTCCGGGGCCCACTTGGTGTGTGCTTGGGCTGAGCTTGAATGTTACACGTGAAGAGGCTCTTTCTAGAATTGAACGCTAGGTTGTAACGTATTTCTGGCGTTCAACTCTGGTTTGTGACTTGTTTCTGGCGTTTAACTCCAGACAGCAGCGTAGAACTGGCGTTCAACGCCCTTTTACATCGTCTAAACTCGTTCAAAGTATGGACTATGATACATTGCTGGAATGCCCTGGATGTCTACTTTCCAACGCAATTGGAAGCGTGCCATATTGAGTTCTGTAGCTCCAGAAAATCTACTTTGAGTGCAGGGAGGTCAGAATCCAACAGCATCAGCAGTCCTTCTTCAACCTCTGAATCTGATTTTTGCTCAAGTCCCTCAATCCCTAAGCATTTTGTTTTCCAGTATTACCACCGGATACATAAATGCCACAGACACATAATTGGGTGAACCTTTTCAGATTGTGACTCAGCTTTGCTAAAGTCCCCAATTAGAGGTGTCCAGGGTTCTTAAGCGCAGTCTATTTTTTTTGCTTTGGACCTTTACTTTAACCGCTCAGTCTCAAATTTTCACTTGACACCTTCACGCCACAAGCACATGGTTAGGGACAGCTTGGTTTAGCCACTTAGACCAGGATTTTATTCCTTTAGGTCCTCCTATCCACTGATGCTCAAAGCCTTGGGATCCTTTTTATTTGCCCTTGCCTTTTGGTTTTAAGTGTTATTGGCTTTTTGCTCTTGCCTCTTGGTTTTAAGAGCTTTGGCTTTTTCTGCTTGCTTTTTCTTTTTCTTTCTATATTTTTTTCGCCTATTTTTTTTTTCTGCAAGCTTTATTCTTTGTTGTTTTTTCTTGCTTCAAAAATCATTTTTTATGATTTTTCAGATTATCAAATAACATGTCTCCTTGTCATCATTCTTTCAAGAGCCAACATATTTAACATTCATGAACAACAACTTCAAAAGACATATGCACTGTTCAAGCATACATTAAGAAAGTAAGAAGCATTGTCACCACATCAATATAATTAAACTAAGTTCAAGGATAAGTTTGAAACTCATGTACTTCTTATTCTTTTGAATTAAAACAATTTTCATCAATAGTTTTGTGGAGGAAAATGCATTTGAGGCATCTCCGGGATCTCATGGTGATGAGCTTCCTGCGCCTCTTGAGCTCCACGAATGGGCTCTCTTGCTTGCTCCATCCTTTTCTTAGTGATGGGCTTCTCTTCCTCAATGGGAATGTCTCCTTCTATGAAAGCTCCAGCTGAGTAACATAGATGGCAAATAAGATGAGGAAAAGCTAGCCTTGCCGTGGGGGAGGACTTTTCGGCCATTTTGTAGAGTTCAAGAGAGATGACTTCATGAACTTCTACTTTCTCTCCAATCATGATGCTGTGAATCATGATGGCCCGATCCACAGTAACTTCAGATCGGTTGCTAGTGGGGATGATGGAGCGTTGGATGAACTCTAAGCATCCTCTAGCCACAGGCTTGAGGTCCAGTCTTCTTAGTTGAACCGGCTTGCCTTTGGAGTCAATCTTCCATTGAGCTCCTTCCACACATATGTCCATGAGGACTTGGTCCAACCTTTGATTAAAGTTGACCCTTCTAGTGTAGGGGCGTGCATCTCCTTGCATCATAGGCAAGTTAAACGCCAACCTTACATTTTCCGGACTAAAATCTAAGTATTTCCCCCGAACCTTGGTGAGATAATTCTTTCGGTCCGGGTTCTTACTTTGATCATGGTTCCTAGTGATTCATGCATTGGCATAGAACTCTTGAACCATTAAGATGTCGACTTGTTGGATGGGTTTTGTTAGAACTTCCCAACCTCTTCTTTGGATTTCATGTCGGATCTCCGGATACTCATTCTTCTTGAGCTTGAAACGGACCTCAGGGATCACCTTCTTCTTGGCCACAACATCATAGAAGTGGTCTTGATGAGCTTTGGAGATGAATCTTTCCATCTCCCATGACTCGGAGGTGGAAGCTTTTGTATTCCCTTTCCCTTTTCTGGAGGATTCTCCGGTCTTAGGTGCCATCAATGGTAATGGAAAAACAAAAAGCTTATGCTTTTACCACACCAAACTTAGAATTTTGCTCGCCCCCGAGCAAGAAAAGAAAGAATAGATGAAAAAGAAGAAGAAGAAATGGAGGAGAGGGAGAGGGAGATGCGTTTCGGTCAAGAAGGGGAAGAGAGGGTTTTGTTGTGTGAATTTGAAGAAGAATGGAGGGCTATATATAGGGAAGGGAGGGGGGTAAGGTTTCGGCCATATAGGGTGGGTTTGGGTGGGAAATTGATTTTGAATTTTGAAGGTAGGTGGTGTTTATGAGGTAGGTTTATGGGGAAAAGTGGGTGGATGTGAGTGGTGAAGTGGTGATAGGGAAGAGAGATTGAGGTGATTGGTGAAGAGTTTTGGGGAAGAGTGTTTATGGGATTGTGTGAAAGAGGGGTGAGAAGAAGTGAGTGGAGGTAGGTGGGGATGCTGTGGGGTCCACAGATCCTGAGGTGATCTTGTGGGGTCCACAGATCCTGAGGTGTTCAAGGATTTACAACCGTGCACCAAATTAGGCATGCAAAATGCCCTTGCACACAACTCTGGGCGTTCAGCGCCAGATTGGTGCTTGTTCTGGGCGTTGAACGCCCATTTGTTGCCCATTTCTGGCGTTGAACGCCAGAACCATGCTTGTTCCGGGCGTTCAGCGCCAGCTCTTCTCCAGGGTGCAATTCTGGTGTTCAAACGCCCAGATGCTACCCATTTTGGGCGTTCAGCGCCAGAACCATACTCTGTTCTGGCGTTGAACGCCAGCCAGATGCTTCTTACTGGTGTTTAAACGCCAGTAAGGTCTTCCTCCAGGGTGTGATTTTTCTTCTGCTGTTTTTGATTCCGTTTTCAATTTTTATATTTATTTTGTGACTCCACATGATCATGAACCTATAAAGACATATAACTAAGAAAAATATAGTTAGATAAATAAAAATTGGGTTGCCTTCCAACAAGCGCTTCTTTAATGTCAATAGCTTGACAGTGGGCTCTCATGGAGCCTCACAGATGTTCAAAGCATTGTTGAGACACTCCAACACCAAACTTAGAGTTTGGATATGGGAGTTCAACATCAAACTTAGAGTTTGGTTGCGGCCTCCCAACACCAAACTTAGAGTTTGACTGTGGGGGCTCTGGTTGACTCTGGAATGAGAGAAGCTTACTGTGCTTCCTCAACATGGGTACTGAGAGAGATCCTTGAGTTTTAAACACAAGGTTGTCCTCATTTAATTGAAGGATCAATTCTCCTCTGTCCACATCAATCACAGCTCTTGTTGTGGCTAGGAAGGGTCTTCCAAGGATGATGAATTCATCCTCATCCTTCCCAGTATCTAGGACTATAAAATCAGCAGGGATGTAAAGGCCTTTAACCTTTACTAACACGTCCTCTACTTGTGCATAAGCCTATTTTCTTGAATTGTCTGCCATCTCTAATGAGATTTTAGTGGCTTGCACCCCATAGATTCCCAGTTTCTCTATTACAGAGAGGGACATGAGGTTTATCCCTGAACCAAGGTCACACAGAGCCTTTTCAAAGGTCATGATACCTATGGTACAAGGTATTAAGAACTTTCCAGGATCCTGTTTCTTCTGAGGCAATGTCAGTTGATCCAGATCACTTAGTTCATTGGTGAACAAGGGAGGTTCATCTTCCCAAGTCTCAATACCAAATAATTTGGCATTCAGCTTCATGATTGCACCAAGGTACTTGGTAACTTGCTCTTCAGTAACATCCTCATTCTCTTCAGAAGATGAATACTCGTCAGAGCTCATGAAGGGCATAAGGAGGTTCAATGGAATCTCTATGGTCTCTAGATGAGTCTCAGATTCCTTTTGTTCCTCAAAGGGAAGCTCCTTATTGATCACTGGACGTCCCAGGAGGTCTTCCTCCTTGGGATTCACCTCCTCTCCTTCCTTCACAGGTTCGGCCATGGTGATTAATTCAATGGCCTTGCACTCTCCTTTTGGATTTTCTTCTGTATTGCTTGGGAGAGTACTAGGAGGGATTTCAGTGATCCTTTTACTCAGCTGGCCCACTTGTGCCTCCAAATTTCTAATGGATGACCTTGTTTCATTCGTGAAACTCACAGTGGCCTTAGATAGATCAGAGACTAAGTTTGCTAAATTAGAGGTATTTTGTTTAGAGTTCTCTGTCTGTTGCTGAGTGGATGATGGAAAAGGTTTATTATTGTTAAACCTGTTTCTTCCACCATTATTAAAGCCTTGTTGAGGCCTTTAATTCTTCCAAGAGAGATTTGGATGATTTCTCCATGATGGATTATAGGTGTTTCCATAAGGTTCACCTAAGTAATTCACCTCTGCTATTGCAGGGTTTTCAGGATCATAAGCTTCTTCTTCATAAGAAGCCTCTTGAGTACTGTTGGATGCAGCTTGTATTCCATTCAGACTCTGAGAAATCATATTGACTTGCTGAGTTAATATTTTGTTCTGAGCCAATATGGCATTCAGAGTATCAATTTCAAGAACTCTTTTCTTCATTTCTTCCATTCATAGCATTCAAGGAATATAACTAAAAACTCATGGAATTTGCATAAAAATCTTCATGTTTGAATGATTTAAGACAAGCATGACTATTTGGCCAAAATGATTACTTAAGGCTCAAGAAAATGCATAAAACAACTAAAAATAAAAGAAAAAGGCTAGTGAAACTAGCCTAAGATGCCTTGGCATCAGCGTCCCATTATTCACAGGATTCCTTTCAGAAGTGTACATGAACTGGTTATTAGCTACCATGTCAATGAGTTCTTGAGCTTCTGCAGGCGTTTTCTTTAGGTGAATGGATCCACCTGCAGAAGTATCCAATGACATCTTAGCCAATTCAGATAGACCATCATAGAATATATCCAGGATGGTCCATTCTGAAAGCATGTCAGAAGGACACTTTTTGGTCAGTTGCTTGTATCTTTCCCAAGCTTCATAGAGGGATTCACCTTCTTTCTGTCTGAAGGTTTGAACATCCACTCTAAGCTTGCTCAGCTTTTGAGGAGGAAAGAACTTGGCTAAGAAAGTCGTGACTAGCTTGTCCCAAGAGTTTAGGCTATCTCTAGGTTGAGAGTCCAACCACACTCTAGCTCTGTCTCTTACAGCAAAAGGGAAAAGCATGAGCCTGTAGACTTCAGGATCTACTCCATTAGTCTTAACAGTATAACATATCTGCAAGAATTCAGTTAAGAACTGAAAAGGATCTTCGGATGGAAGTCCATGAAACTTGCAGTTCTGCTGCATCAGAGAAACTAGCTGAGGGTTCAGCTCAAAGTTGTTTGCTCCAATGGCAGGAATGGAGATGCTTCTTCCATCTAAATTGGAATTAGGTGCAGTAAAGTCACCAAGCATTCTCCTTGCATTATTGTTGTTGGGTTCGGCTGCCATCTCCTTTACTTGTTCGAAATTTTCAATAAGGTTGTCTCTGGATTGTTGTAATTTAGCTTCTCTTAGTTTCCTCTTCAGAGTCCTTTCAGGTTCTGGATCAGCTTCAACAAGAATATCTTTTTCCTTGTTCCTGCTCATAAGAAAGAGAAGAGAACAAGAAAAGAAGAGGAATCCTCTATGTCACAGTAAAGAGGTTCCTTATTGTTAGTAGAAGAAGAAAAGGAATAGGGGTGAAGAAGAATGAAGAATCCAAACACAAGGGTAAGGATAGGAGCAGTGATGTGAGATGAAGAGAACTGTTAGTAGATGAATAAATAGTTAAAAGGAGATGAGGGAGAAGGATTTTCGAAAATTATTTTTGAAAAAGAGTTAGTGATTTTCAAAAATAGTTTTTGAAAAAGGTTAGTAATTTTTCGAAAATTAAAATCAAAAATTAAAATAATTAGTCAATAAAAATGAAATTTTGAAAAAGAGGGAAGATATTTTCGAAAATTAGAGAGAGAGAGAGAGAGTTAGTTAGGTGGTTTTGAAAAAGATAAGAAACAAACAAAAAGTTAGTTAGTTAGTTGAAACAAATTTTGAAAAGATAAGGAGTTAGGAAGTTAGAAAAGATATTTTGAAATCAAGTTTTTGAAAAAGATATGATAAGAAGATATTTTTGAAAAGATATGATTGAAATTAGTTTTGAAAAAGGTTTGATTTTTAAAATCACAATTAATGACTTGATTCACAAGAAATCACAAGATATGATTCTAGAACTTAAAGTTTGAATCTTTCTTAACAAGTAAGTAACAAACTTGAAATTTTTGAATCAAAACATTAATTGATGATGTTATTTTCAAAAATTATGTGATAAAGATAAGAAAAAGATTTTTTGAAAAATATTTTAAAATTTTCGAAAATAACTAAGAAAAATGAAAAAGATTTGATTTTTGAAAAAGATTTTGAAAAAGATGAGATTTTTAAATTGAAAATTTGATTTGACTCATAAAAACAACTAGATTTTAAAAATTTTTGAAAAAGTCAACTCAAATTTTCGAATTTGATGAGAGAAAAAGGGAAAGATATTTTTTTTTATTTTTGAATTTTTAATGATGAGAGGGAAAAACATGAAAAAAGACTCAATGCATGAAAATTTTGGATCAAAACAATGAATGCATGCAACAATGCTATGAATGTCAAGATGAACACCAAGAACACTTTGAATGTCAAGATGAACATCAAGAACTTATTTTTTAAAATTTTTATATGCAAAGAAAACATGCAAGACACCAAACTTAGAAATCTTTTATGTTTAGACTCTATGGATGCAAAAATGCACATGAAAAACAAGAAAAGACACAAAAACATGAAAACATCAAGATCAAACAAGAAGACTTACCAAGAACAACTTGAAGATCATGAAGAACACTATAAATGCATGAGTTTTTGAAAAATGCTAGATGACTATGCAATTGACACCAAACTTTAAATCTGACTCAAGACTCAAACAAGAAACATGAACTATTTTTGATTTTTATGATTTTTATGATTTTTTTTTTTGTATTTTTATTTTATATTTTTCGAAAATCATTTGAAAAAGAAAAATAAGGATTCCAAAATTTTCAATATGAATTTCAGGAATCTTACAATCTTAATCTAAAGCTCCAATCTGAGGGTTAGACATGGCTTAATAGCCAGTCAAGCTTTAGCATGAATATGGGAGTAATTCATTCAATTTTAAGCCAAAACCTCTGTCCAAAAGAATCTAGACATGGTTTTATAGCCAGCATGCTTCAACATGCTTCATGAAACTCTAGAATTCATTCTTAAAAATTCTGAAGAAAAATATATTTTTGAAAACATTTTTATTTTAAAATTTTTTTTCGAAAACAAAGGAGAAATTTTTGAAATATTTTTGAAAAATTTTTGAAAAGAAAACAAAAATAAAATTACCTAATCTGAGCAACAAGATAAACCGTCAGTTGTCCAAACTCGAACAATCCCCGGCAACAGTGCCAAAATCTTGGTGCACGAAATTGTGATCATCAATGGCGCCATCAACATGGTACGCTCAATTGTAATCTCAACTCTTTATCACAACTTCGCACAACTAACCAGCAAGTGCACTGGGTCGTCCAAGTAATAAACCTTACGCGAGTAAGGGTTGATCCCACGGAGATTGTTGGTATGAAGCAAGCTATGGTCATCTTGTAAATCTCAGTCAGGCGGATATCAAAAGGTTATGGAGTTTTCGAATATTAATAATAAAATAGGGATAGAAATACTTATGTAAATCCTTGGTGAGAATTTCAGATAAATGCATGGAGATGCTTTCGTCCCTCTAAACCTCTGCTTTCCTGCTGTCTTCATCCGATCAGTCTTACTCCTTTCTATGGCTGGCTTTATGTAAGGACATCACCGTTGTCAATGGCTACTTTTAATCCTCTCTGGAAAATGGTCTGATGCGCTGTCACTGCATGGCTAATCATCTGAGGTTCTCGATCATACTGGAATAGGATTCACCCTCCTTTTGCGTCTGTCACTACGCCCAGCACTCGCGAGTTTGAAGTTCGTCACAGTCATTCAATCCCAGAGTCCTACTCGGAATACCACAGACAAGGTTTAGACTTTCCAGACTCTCATGAATGCCGCCATCAATCTAGCTTATACCACGAAGATTCTGATTAAGTGATCCAAGAGATACTCATTCAATCTAAGGTAGAACGGAAGTGGTTGTCAGGCACGCGTTCATAGGGAATGATGATGATTGTCACGTTCATCACATTCAGGTTGAAGTGCGAATGAATATCTTAGAAGCGAAATAAGTTGAATTGAATAGAAAAACAGTAGTACTTTGCATTAATCTTTGAGGAATAGCAGAGCTCCACACCTTAATCTATAGAGTGTAGAAACTCTACCGTTGAAAATACATAAGTGAAAGGTTCAGGCATGGCCGAATGGCCAGCCCCCAAAACGTGATCACAGGATAAAAAATACAATCCAGGATGTCTAATACAATAGTAAAAAGTCCTATTTATAATAAACTAGCTACTAGGGTTTACAGAAGTAAGTAATTGATGCATAAATCCACTTCCAGAGCCCACTTGGTGTGTGCTAGGGCTGAGCTTGAATGTTACACGTGCAGAGGCTCTTTCTGGAGTTGAACGCCAGGTTGTAACGTATTTCTGGCGTTCAACTCTGGTTTGTGACTTGTTTATGGCGTTTAACTCCAGACAGTAGCGTAGAACTGGCGTTCAACGCCCTTTTACGTCGTCTAAACTCGTTCAAAGTATGGACTATTATACATTGCTGGAAAGCCCTGGATGTCTACTTTCCAACACAAATGGAAGCGCGCCATTTTGAGTTATGTAGCTCCAGAAAATCCACTTTGAGTGCAGGGAGGTCAGAATCCAACAGCATCAGCAGTCCTTCTTCAACCTCTGAATCTGATTTTTGCTCAAGTCCCTCAATTTCAGCCAGAAAATACCTGAAATCACAAAAAAATACACAAACTCATAGTAAAGTCCAGAAATGTGAATTTAACATAAAAACTCATAAAAACATCCCTAAAAGTAACTAGATTCTACTAAAAATATACTAAAAACAATGCCAAAAAGCGTATAAATTATCCGCTCATCAATAACGGAAAAGTAAATCAAAACATGAAATTAACCTAGATCTAAGAAATCCTAATCTAGAGCTAACCTAATCCTAATTCTATAGAAAAGAGAGAGCTTCTCTCTCTTGAAATACTCTAAACTTGTAGGCTAAGACAACCAAACAAGCGATAAAGAAGCATGAAGGCATTCAAGCAAATATATAACATATGGATGCATATAATCAAGAAGCACAATGCATTAAGGTGAACACATTACATCCATCAAGAAATTGCCTATTCAAAGAAAAGAATTCAAATCACATGGTGGCCAAATCATGCAATTCAAAAGATTTAGCGTACTTGAAAGCAATTCTCATTCACTTGGTACTCACAAAATTAAGCATGAAGAACTAAAAACCAAGTGGTAAAATATAACCTCAATCAAGGAATCCAACAAGGATTATAAGCATAGGGATGTTAAGATAACATCCTCCCTTTGATGTTTAGCAGCAATCAATGGTAAACAAAATCAATAATCCAATACTTATAAAGAAAAGATAAAAAGTTAAATGAAAAGTAAACTAACTAACTAACTACCTAAATGGTTACAAGTGGTGTTTGGAAGTGTTGGATGAGGGGTAAGAGAAGGGGGGAAGAAAGAAGAAGGAAGGAAATGGAAAGAAGAGATGAAAAGAAATGTGTAAAATAAGGTGGTCCACGCGTACGCGTGCAACGACGTGTGCGCGTGGATGGGGTGAAATGGGTGCGACACGTACGCGTGTGTAACATGTGCGCGTTGATGGCTTATTTTGAGAGCGACGCGTACGCGTTGTGTACGCGTACACGTGAGTACTATAACAACCCTAATTTTCGAGTACGCGAGATCTTTTCTGAAGACACGGATTTCTCCGAAAGATCAGTAAAGGGAACACCTCTTCTGTATCATCAAGCATATCAATCCTCATCGTCATTATATTATCTTTAACTCAGGACCTTAGTTGAGACAAGCCCGACAACGCAATTACGAAGAACGTAGTTTTTGAACCGTATCGGTTAGGAGTTCTGATTGTAGTTTTCGTAAATAGTCTCAGTTTAACGAACCGGACTCGACTCATGAGAGAAGAGAGATAATAGTATAATATTATCATTATATTAGTATTAGAAGATGTTTGAATGATATTATAAGGTTACCTGGTCTGTTTTAGTTAAAAACAGAAAATCAATTTTACCGGTTTCACAGTTTACTGGTACAGCTTAGCACCAGCACTCTCTGATGCCTTTAGCAATGCTAAGGCCTCATCATACATGTTCTATTCTCATAATAAATATGTTACTAGTGTCATTTATGCTAGTAGCTCAGAAAATAAGTTTTAGAGATATTTTTACAAGTATTTCGATACATCTAGTTTTAGTAGTTATACACTTGAGATATTTTAATATTATTTTAACCCACCTCCAAGCCAACCAATCACAACTCACCTTACACCCATAAAACACTCCAAGGCTGGTCATTTACTCCCTTTGGCCGAAATTGAAAGGAGAGAAAAGAGAGAAAATTTCATTAACACTTAATCTTCAAAGCTTGATTTCTTCTGAACCAAAACTCAAATCAAAACTCCGATTTCACCAAAATGATCCTCTCTTCTTCCTCTACATAACCATGTAACTTATCAAGGCTGGAAATAAGGTGAGATGGCTGTTCCTTTCCCCTTTCAATTCGGTTTTCAAGGAAACATGCTTAAACATGTGTTTTCTTGATGTTCTTCCTTAGGAATCATGCTTAACTTGACTTGAGGGCCAAGAAATGTGATTTTCCAGCAAGTATAAGGTTAGAAATCACCTCCTAACGTTCTGAGGGAGATTTGGTTAGTTGAGGGTTTTTGGATTTACAGTTGTTCTTGATGTGATTTAGGAGGAAAAAGTGCTAAAGGACCACCTGAAAGTCTAACTGAATTAGGAGCAGCAAAACCAGGTAGGGTGTCACGAAATTAATCTTGATTATTTCTGCTTGATTTGTGTGAATGTTGTATGATTTGGCTGTGCTAAAAATTGGTTGCATATATGATTGATTCTTGGTGAAAATTTGGTGAAATTTTGATGAAATTTGATGAAATTCAAGCTTTAAAGTTCATGTTCTTGGGGCAGCTGGAAAAACGAACCCTAGGCCTTAAATTGGGGTTCAATTTGTGTTAAAATCATGTAGAAAAGATGGGGTTTCAGTGGCTGAGAATTTATTTTGAATTTTGGTAAAAATCGGTTGCTGAAAAGACTAAAAAATGGGGACAAATAGAGAAAGAATCTGAAGAATTTATGAAGAACATGAAGAACACTTTGAGTGTGATGAAGAACAATGAAGAACAGGCTTTAGATCCTTAAAAGGGCAAGGAAGTAAAAATTTTGGTGTTTAAGGGGTTATTTAGTAATTTCTGAAAGTTAGGGTGGTAAAAGTAGAAATATTAAAAGTTACTGGTGGTAAAACGTGAATTTTAAAGGTTAAAAGTAAAAGGTAAGTTAATTTTCGAAAATATATTAATAAAATAATAAATAATAATAAAATATTAAATAATAATATTTAATTAAAAATAATATTTTAATAAAAATAATAAAATAATGCGGAAAATGCAGTTTTCTGTAAAAGCTTTAGAAAGACAACTTTAAGCGCAGAATCTCATAAATACCTTCATAAAACACTTAGGGAGTGGTAAGAACATATTAGTGAGGCAAAGATAAATAAATGATAAAAAGTTGAAGAGAAGATAAAAGTCGAAGAAAAGTTTGTAAAGTTTTAATGACAGAAAAACAGATAGAGATTAGTGAACAAACTAGGGCAACATAGTTAGTCCTTGAGTTGCGATTAGGGTTAGGTATTATATGGAAAGTTAAACTATTTCAGTATAGACTTAATGAACCTATACTTGGGACAGGCGAACTATTCATACCGAAATTTACATAAGCTTTAAATACATATGTTATGAAGAGAAATCAAAGCAGAGTAAAGAAACACAGAGAACAGAGTAACCAGAGAAAAGTAAAGAGATACAGAGAAAAGAGTAATCAGAGCAGAGTAAAAAGAAAAAGAGAAAAGAGTAATGTGATAAAGAGAAATGGTTTGGGTTACGATGTTGTAAAAGTAAAAGCTGTAAAGTTTGTATAGAATGATTGAACGGAGAAAGAAAGAGGTACTGCATAAGAATGTGAAAGTGATTATGAATAATGAGAATGATAATGAATGATGATAATGAGAATGATTATGTGATGATCTGCTGTGTGAAGACAGTCAGATAGATGGTGGTACGACCACTGAGAGTGCTTTCCTGGGATACTTAGCTATAATGCTATTCTGTAAGTCAGAGGACTCTTACAGAGGTATCGAGAACACACGACTAGCATATACTACTGTAAGTCAAAGGACTCTTACAGTGAGAGTGTGTGTATGCTCCTGTAAGTCAAAGGACTCTTACAGTGAGAGTGTGTGTATGCTCCTGTAAGTCAAAGGACTCTTACAGAGAGTGTGTTAGGCAGATATAAGTTAACTAGCTCCGCCATGCAAGTCAAAGGACTCTTGCGAGGGGCATTGCCAACAGGGAAGCCTTACCTGGTCAGAGGACTCCGGGTAACGTCGGGAGCGGGTCTATAACCGACAAATGAACTCATTACCTGCGCTAGGGCTAGACATGCATCATACTTAGTTGTGCATTTCCTTTGTTATGATTGTGGTATGAATGTATGCTTTCCTTGTTGTATTCTATTCTCTGTGTCTGTTTTGTATTTTCTTGTATCCTTCTGTTTGTGTTCTGTTTTCTATTTCTCTATTTCCTCTATTTATCTTCATCTTCTATTTACTGCTTTCTGTATTTTGCCATTCGTTTGCAAAACAACATATAATTAATGAACTTAACTAATAACCCCGACCCTACTAAGAACTCCCCAGTTCTTACCCCTTCTCTCTCCCTTCCCCCTTCAGATGGAAGCAAGAGCTCCTTTCCGTAGTTCGCTGACGACCGTTTGCAAAAAGGATTCCGCTTTAGGTAGTCTTCTGAGTCTAGGGTGAATCCTGTTCTCTGTTTATATGTATATACTGTGAGACCAGCCAATGTCTGCACCCCGTTTGTACGTGAACTTTAACCTAAATCCTGTGTACGAGACTCCTGTTGTGTGGCTACTTGATGAGGTACCAGAGAGACGTCCTATGGCAATGTCTGATCGTGTAGAGGAGTAGTAGATGATGTTCTACCTTTTGGTGACGTTCCACCTGACTTGAGTTTTGAAGACCTAGAACGTACTTTCCCTCGCTTTAGTAGTTTAGATGGACCAGGTGAGTTTAGAGTCTAGGCTAGCCTAGGTGCCAGCTTAGGGACCTCTTGAACAGGTCAGGACCTGGGATGTTGTATGTATATATATGTATATAGATATTATTTAGCTATATCTAGGGGTGTTCTAACTAATAGTCTATACTCTAATAAAGGCTGAATCACCGAATGTTGTCAACTACTTGTGATGTATTTATGTGTGGTTATTTATAACTATTTTATCTGTTATTATTTGTGAATTAATTATAAATGATTCTGTTTATTAATTCAAACGTTTTCAAAAAAAAGCACCTCGCAAACTAACTACGCTTTTAACAACGAATCAAGCTCATATAATAAATAATAGATAATAATTAGGATGACAAATTGGTAGCACCCAGCTTCCGGTATGCCCTAGGCGTACTGAAAATTTGGTCGTTACAAGTACACTTGTGCGAAAGGCACAAGATGCGCACAGTGTAGGCGCAACTCTCTGGAATTTGGCTTGGGGTGGAATTGTGGAATTCACACATACGCGTGTATGACGCGTGCGCGTGGATGGTCGAAGATGCTTTATGCACGCGTACGCGTGAGGCACGTTTACGCGTGGGTTGATGCTCTGTTTTTCAAAATTTTTACATGTTTTTGCACCAAACCAAGCATTCCAAACCTCCAAACAGCTACCAAAACACCTTAAAACCTTATTTAACATATTAAACCAACAAATAAATTCAACAAACTAATTAAAACGTGAAATTAAACTAATTCTATCATTATTTACAAAAGAGAAAATGAAAAGATTTTACCATGGTGGGGTGTCTCCCACCTAGCACTTTTGTTTATTGTCCTTAAGTTGGACTTATAGGGAGCTCCTCTCATGGTGGCTTGTGCTTAAATTCTTCTTGGAACTCCCACCAATGCTTGGTTCTCTATTGTGTCCCAAGATTTCTCATGAGTTGCACCAAGTCTTGATGGAGTTCTTCAAAAGCTTGGGGCTCCCAAATTGGATCCTCATCGCGTAATCCGGGATCCCACACTTTATTTTCACACCCATCTTGAAGTTGATCATTATTAGTCCATCTGGGTGCCATGATCTTAGAATTCTCATTTAAGCGACCAGAATGCTGCCTGTAACAACCCTAGTTTTTGAAAATCAAATAATTAGTTATTTGTGATTTATTTTATTTGTTGATAACTTTATTTTAAGAAAAATTATTTTACTAAAGGTAATTAAATGGAATTTCAATAATTAATATTGAGTTTAAACTATATTTTATAATTATATGATTAATATGCTTATTTTATAATTTAAACTAGAAATAATTAATTCAACTTAGCAATATGTTGATAAATAATGTTTCTAAATATTTTTAATAGAGTACATTTGATTTTAAAATTATCCTACCCTTCAATATTATCAAAATATCTATTCATATCTATCCATATTCTTATATAAAATCCTAATTTCTAACCCCAAATTCCCAAATTGAATCAGAAACCCTAATTCCCAAATCCCAGAAACCCTAACCCTAGCCCCCTCACCACAGCCGCAGCCTTTCCCAAAACTCGAACGCCCCCAGCAGACTCACCAAGCTTGAGACACACAGCAGCAGCCGTCACCCCCTAACCACCCTCTTCTTCACTCTCAGCGGCACACAATCAAACACACACACACACACAGAGGAGAGCGCGTCGGCCAGTATGGTTGCTATCGCCGCCAGCTGGTCGCCGTCGATCCCATCACTGGCCTCGTTGCCAGCCGTGCCATCAGAGAGAAAGATCGGGCAGAAAGGGGAGAAACAGGGGAAGGGACCACGGAGAAGGGAAGAGAGAGAGAGAGCAAGCGTCGGAGAGAGAGAGGGAGCTCGTGCCTCACCGCCGTCACCCATGGAGCCACGAGCTGCGCTGGTCGTCGCCGCGTCGCGTCGAGGAGGAAGGCCAATACTGAATGACGCTGGCTGAGAGGAAGACGCGGGCTGGAGGAGCTGCATCCAGTCGCCGCTGTCGTGCCACTGACCACCGCCGTTTCGCCGTCGCCTTCCTCGCGAGCTGCCACCACACCGCTGTTGTCGCAATCTGCTGCTGCTGCATCTCACCAAGCCGCCGCTGGAGGAGGAGCGCTCGCCAGTTTTACTTCTGCTTCTAGTTTCTGGGATGTGATAAGAAGCCACTTCCACTGCTGGAACTGTTGGTTTTGTTGCTCTGTCCTTGCTTTAGATCCACTCTGAGGCGTTACCATCGCTGTTTGGCTGACACTGAGGCTTTTTACTACCATCGGAGCTGCTCAGGACCACCACTGTGGCTGCAATGAGAACAGAGCGGGTGACAAAACCTGACAGAGTGCCGCTATTGTTGATTAGAGATGCCAAAACTACTGCTGCTGCTGTGGATTTGGAATATTGGGTGTGTCGCGTTTAAATTCTGCAAATTTCGACACTCTGAGGTAGGGAATTTAACGTTTTTAATTTAGAATGCCTACAAAGTTATTGGATAAGTGCAAATGGTTAATAATAGTTAAGAATTTCTTAATTGACAAGAATGACTTGAAATATGTTTGAGAATTGTTAGCTATTGTGATTTTTTTGAGTTATGATTCGAATTAAATGTGGTTGTGAACGGTGATTAAACTGGTGATATTGATTTTGATTTGAGGCTATAACTATTACCGATTTTCTAATTGTTTGGAATTATTGAGAATCCTGTTATTTGATTATGTTGAGCTGGTTGCCATAGGCTGGTTTGCTTGATGGTTGCAAACTTATTGAAATTATGATCTTTGACGGATTTATATTGAATTGAATGATGTGCTGGTTATTTGATATAGTGTAACGGTAGTGGATTTGTTGGAAATTCTGATCTTATGTGATATTGCTGAATTGGTTGAAATCTGGTTGTGAATTGTAGTTTGAATTATTGATTTTTTTGCGATGAGTTGGCTGAGATTTTGATCTTGAGTGAGTTATTTTGAATTGTTTGATATTGAATTGGAATTTTAGTATATTGGAATGGCTGTGAAATGGACTTGTGACGGGTTGAAATTAGTTGAAATGGGGCTGTGAATGATTTATTTAATGCTACTTATTAAGCTGAAAAATGTTGAGCTAATTATTAAAAATCTGACGTTTTAATAATTGATGAATGGAATTTAGATTAAGGCTGTGATTGTGACTGGTTCTGTTGCTGTGAGTGATTGATTAATTGGTAAGATTAATTCTGGCTAAGTTGTGGCTGTATTCTAATTATTAAGAATAAGTGCTTATTGTTGTTTTTAGTTATCTGATGTAACGGAACGGCTGTGATACTGACAACGACTGATTGGAATTGGCTTTGATGGTTGCTAAAGTTGATTTATAATTAATTAGAATTAAGTTTGAGAATGGTTAAAAGATTGAAGTTTGATTACTAAATCATTCTCTTCAAATTTGACTTTTAAAACTAAATAGTAACTGTGCTAAAGGGTAAATGACATCAAAATAATTAGAATTATGAAAGGCTGATTTTTGGGATTACTAGTTGATTGAGTTTAATTTTGAAAGGATTCCATGATATGTGAAAAGTAAATATGAATTGATGAGATTGGAGTTGGATTGATGGATTAGTTGGAATTGTGGAGTATGATTGATTTGTTAAATATTATGAATTGTGAATGTCTGATTGATTGAGAATTATCTGTTTAAAAATTGTGGGGAAAAGGACTGGTGGTTTGTGGAGAAAGAGGGAACCCGAAAAGGGTGGCAAAGTCCAGGTTTTAAGGGAGATGTTGCCGAATTTTCTATAAAATCTAAAACTTTGTTGAAATGTTATTTAGAAAAGTTTAATCTTGAGGAATCGTATTACTTGATTTACTAAGGAAAAAGTTATGTTTTAAATTTAATCTATTTGAGAAAAACATATCTTGTGTTCGATTTATTCAGAAAAGAATTACTTTACGATTTTAAAGAACTTAGGAAAGCATTATGTTTTAAGATCGATTTTACGTATAAAAAGGGCTTATGTTTTGTGTTGGACTTACGGGTTTCGTTCAGAGGAACTTTAATGAAATTACAAGAAAAAGGGGCTTTGATTGGGTGACGTCGCTTTGTGAGGTTCTTGGAAAAGGTTGAAAGAATTGGTTTCAAGAATGAAATCGAGATTGATTTTCGATTCGAATTTGGTTCGGAACTTCTGATTTCTATGACTTGGTTTTAAATGGGTATAGAAACTTCCTTTGTTTAAATTAAATTAAGAAAACAATGATTTTTAAGAATCTTTACTGAATTTATAGAAATGAAGCCGTTGGTTTTTTCCCTAAAGTCTTGAGACCTTGCCGTGAGTTTTAATTAATAACTTTTGACTTTAAAGTGATCAAGCGAATAGTTTGAAAATGAATGATTGAATAGTTCAGAAGAGATTGTAAGTTGACATGGTTTTGAGGTGGTTTGGAAGTTTTGAAAAGAAAACTTATTTTAGCAAAATGGTTCTTGGCAAGATGTGAACTGAATACGTTTGTGATTTGAAAGTAAGTGAGCCAAGAATGATTTTTGAAATAAGATTTTGAATCTGATTGACTGTGGATGTTATTAAGAATATGACGAGGCCTGGCAAGGATGGTGGTATAGTCCCGCTTGCTCAATGCGTAAACTGTTATGCAGGGATGGTGGTTTTGTCCCGCCTGCAGTGAGGATGGTGGTTTTGTCCCACTCACATATTGATAAATTATTTGGCAAGGACAGTGGTTTAAATCCCGCTTGCGTGTTCCGGGCAAGGATGGTGATTTAGTCCCGCTTGCTTGTGGAACCTACGGATAAGGATGGTGGTTGAATCCCGCTTATTCGAGTCGGGTCTGGCAACATAACCGACGCACGAGCTCATGGCCAGCAGGACAGGCATGCATCATATGCATTTATATGACATTGTTTGGGTGTGCATATTACAATTGGTTTGCCTATGTGAATAGTTATGTTGAATTGCTAATTGCTTTACTTGATATAACTGTTTGATTGTGTTTAAACCTTCTTACTTGTGTTTGTGACTGAAAATTGGTTGGATTGCAATGATTTGGTTGTTGATTGAGTTGCTTGGGCCTAGAGCCGTGATTAATTATGAGATGGACTGAAGACTGTGTTTGGTTTGTATTTTTGGTTTAGGAAAGTATGAAAAGCTAAACTGGTTTAGCATAGACTTAATGAACCTATGCTTGGAATAGTTTGATCATTCGTGCTGTCTAGGAAAAACTTTTTTTAAAAAAAGGGCTTTTGGATTTATGATGAAATATAGTTTTCTTGAGTATGTTAATTATTTGCATATTATTTCATTACTTTTACGGCATTCCAATTCCCTACTGAGAACTTGTGGTTTGTTCTCACCCCAAAATCTTCCACCCTTTCAGTGACACAGGTTTGAAGACACAGTTTGAAGCTGCGGGCGATTATAGAATTTATTTATGAGATAAGTTTTTGAGTTAGGTTATTTTCATAGAATTCCCTCGCCCTTGTTACTTTAGTTTTTATTTTATACAGAGGGATAGGATTTGTATCTAAGTTTTATTTGAAATCTTTTGTATGACATTGTTTGGGTGTGCATATTATAATTGGTTTGCCTATGTGAATAGTTATGTTTAATTGCTAATTGCTTTACTTGATATAACTGTTTTATTGTGTTTGAACCTTCTTACTTGTGTTTGTGACTGAAAATTGGTTGGATTGCAATGATTTGGTTGTTGATTGAGTTGCTTGGGCCTAGGGCCGTGGTTAATTATGAGATGGACTGAAGACTGTGTTTGGTTTGTATTTTTGGTTTAGGAAAGTATGAAAAGCTAAACTGGTTCAGCATAGACTTAATGAACCTATGCTTGGAATAGTTTGATCATTCGTGTTGTCTAGGAAAAACTTTAAAAAAAAAAGGCTTTTAGATTTATGATGAAATATAGTTTTCTTGAGTATGTTAATTATTTGAATATTATTTCATTACTTTTACGGCATTCCCATTCCCTGCTGAGAACGTGTGGTTTGTTCTCACCCCAAAATCTTCCACCCTTTCAGTGACACAGGTTCGAAGACACAGTTTGAAGCTGCGGGCGATTATAGAATTTATTTATGAGATAAGTTTTTGAGTTAGGTTATTTTCATAGAATTCCCTCGCCCTTGTTACTTTAGTTTTTATTTTATACAGAGGGATAGGATTTGTATCTAAGTTTTATTTGAAATCTTTTGTATGACAGATATTATTATTAGTAATTATGTGATTATTATTACTTGGAAATGTTTGCTATATGATTTTAATTAATAAAAACAAAATTTTCTGGCATTTTTACTAAAACTGGATCACGATATCAAACTAGAGGCTCAATAGTAAATAGTTAATAAAGGAAAGCAGGTTGGTAACGCCTTACTTTCGGTACGATCATGACGTACTGGAAGTTGGGTCGTTACACTGCCCATTCTAGCGTTTAACGCCCAGAATGATACCTTTACTGGCGTTAAACGCCCAGAATGGTAGCCATTCTGGTGTTTAACGCCCAAATTGCCTATTTACTAGCGTTTTGATGCCAGTGAGCTCTCTTTCTCTGTTATTCTTCTGCTTTATGTTCTGAACTTTCATATCCTTGACTTGTTCACTGAAAGGCATTAATAAACACGAACAAAAAAATTAAATAGACTTATATAATTGTTATAAACATCTAATTTTTTTTGTAATGCCTGGGTTGCCTCCCAGCAAGCGCTTCTTTACTGTCTTTAGCTGGACTTTACTGAGCTTTTTAAATTAGTCTTAGTTTTGAGCATTCTTTCTCGACATTGCCTTCAAGATAGTGTTTGATTCTCTGTCCATTAACAATGAATTTTTTGTCAGAATCAACATCTTGAATCTCTACATAACCATATGGTGACACGCTTGTAATCACATATGGTCCCCTACAATGGGATTTCAATTTCCCAAGGAACAATTTGAGCCTAGAGTTAAACAGCAGAACCTTCTGCCCTGACTCAAAGACTCTAGATGACAACTTTTTGTCATGCCATATTTTTGCTTTCTCTTTGTAAATTTTAGCATTTTCGAAAGCATTGAGTTTGAACTCCTTCAGCTCATTCAACTAGAGTAATCTCTTCTCTCCAGCTACCTTGGCATCAAGGTTGAGGAATCTAGTTGCCCAGTAGGCTTTGTGTTCTAGTTCTACTAGCAGATGACAAGCTTTTCCATACACAAGCTGGTATGGAGAGGTCCCTATAGGGGTCTTGAATGCTGTTCTGTATGCCCACAGAGCATCATCCAAACTTCTTGCCCAATCCCTTCTATGGGTACTTACAGTCTGTTCCAGGATTCGTTTTAGTTCTCTATTTGAGACTTCAGCCTGCCCATTTGTCTGTGGATAATATGGAGTTGCTGATAAACCCCGATTTCGTGGTTTATCTTGTGCTTATTTTAGGGGATTTTATCACCTTTTCCCACATTTATTCAATGAAATAGCATGGTTTTGTAATTCTCCATTGAATTGTGCTTACGTGTAAAAACATACTTTTTTTGGCCTTTAAATTGATGATTTTGATTCACTTTAATTCCATTCGATGTCTTGATGTGTTTGTTGAGAGATTTCAGGTTCATAAGGCAAGTATTGGATGGAAGAAATGAGGAGAAAAGCATACAAAGTGGAGAATGCATGAAGAAACAAAGATTGGGAATGAATCAATGGGCACAGGCGTACTTGCCACGTTCGCGCGGATGAAGAAACAGCCAATCGACGCACACGCGCATACGGCGCATACGCGCCGATACTAGCACGTGACCCACTTAAAAGCAAAACGCTGGGGGCAATTTCTGAGCTGCCCAGGCCCAATTCCAACTTGTTTCTGAGTGTATTTCACGCATAATTGAAGTCCAAGCAAAAGAGGGAGCAATTAGTTAGTCAACATGAGCCTTTAGTTAGTTTTCTAGAGAGAGAAGCTCCCTCTAATCTCTAGAATTAGGTTAGGATTATGTTAAAATGTCTTGGATCTTGAATTAATTACTTGATTTCATCTTATTTCTTTTACAATTTCTCAATTCTACACCTTGATTTCTCTAGTTGCAAAGTCAATTTCTCATTTTTCTCTCTTGTATGTTGATGAATATTGTTAGATCTAATTTTCTTTTAATGTAATTTCATGTTTCTATATTTATTTTATGTTGATCTTGCTTGCTATTATTGATTTCTCGCCTATGAAAGTTATGGGTCTCTTTAATTTTATTATTTTGTGATGTTTACTTCATTGAACATTAGGTGTTTGATATAATACTTCCTATAGTTTTTGAGTAGTTCTCTCGACCCTTGGCCTAAGCTAAGGGGATTGAGTGATCTTGAGTCCTTAGGCTACATTGAATTGGTAATTCCAGAACCCTTGGGGATTAATTTGATAACCATTTACTCTAGCCTACTACTAAGTTGATGACCGAAATTCACACCCCATTCAAAATTGGTGAGTTAGTCCTTTTGGCAAGGGCACCAAAATTATCGTCAAGTAATAACCCACATTGGAGTGGGATCGTATCCACAGAGATTGGCAAATTTGAGCAGTTTTAATCAATTGATTAATTAGTCAAGCGGATCAATAGGATTGTAGACTGCAGAATTGTAAATGACATAAATGTAAATGACTAAAATATAAAGAAAAGCAATAAAGTGCAGAAATATAAATGGCAGAAAGTAAAGGGCGGAATCATAAATGACTTGAATGTAAATGGGAACGGGGAATTGCTGAATGTAAAAGTAAGCTGTAAAGAAATGGATAGATAAGGATGGGAAATTCATTGAGATTGGGAGGTGTTGTCTCTTTGGATCAAATCTAGCTTATATCCTCTTCAATCATGCAACTCATTGACCTCTTGGCAATCATGATTGATTGAGCCCTAATCCCTTGGTAACTCAATCTCCCAGATCTTGATCAATAGCCAATTCCTTGGTCTAATTGCTCATGAAGAGATATATGCTTGGTCCCTGATTATACCACACACCATTATAGGTCCAAGTAGAGGGAGGATTATATGTCACATATCCAAACACCAAAACCCAGATTCTACTCTAGTGTGATAAGGGATTTCAAGCATGGTTTCATGTTTCCTTTCCCAAGATTCCCATGAAACCCAATTGCATTCAATCTCTTTCCTAAGATAATTGAATACTAAGCATTAAGAACGAAATTCCTTCATTTCCAGCATGGCGTGCCATGCCCCATCCTTCAAGTGGCACGCTCGTCCCTCGAACAATCTTGGCGTGCCACGCCTTCGAACTCAAGTGGCACGCCATAGTGGATTTCTTGTGTTGGCGTGCCACGCCTTCAAACTCAAGTGGCACGCCCCTTTTCTTTCTCACTTCTCCTTGCCTCTGGAAACTTGTACTGGCGTGCCACGCCCAAGGTCTGCCGTGCCACTCCCTTGCTTTATACTTGGCTAGGCTTCTCTAGAAAGTTGAACTAGAGTGGCACGCCCAGGGTCTGGTGTGCCATGCCTCTTTTGTGAGTGAGTGGTTCCTCTGTTTGGCGTGCGACGCCACGAACTTAAGTGGCACGCCCCAATGCTTCTCTCTGAATGACATAGGCGTGCCACGCCTGGTTGCTCAAGTGGCACGCCTAAATGAAGAATGGTGAATGGCGTGCCACGCCTTCGATATCAAGTGGCATGCCCCATGTAATTGGCCTCCTTCATCATCTCTGGAAACTTATACCAGCGTGCCACGCCCATGATCTTGTCTTAGTTCCAGTAGTTGGCGTGCCACGCCTTCGATACCAAGTGGCACGCCCAGTCTTTGCTTTTGGTCCTTTGTGCATTGGCGTGCCACGCCTGGTTGCTCAAGTGGCACGCCCAGTCTTCAATTGCCTTCAGCCCCTTCTCTGGATTGTTGTACCAGCGTGCCACGCCATGCTGCTCAAGTGGCACGCTCATGGATTTGTGAACTCTTCAAGCTTGGCGTGCCACGCCTGGGTTCTCAAGTGGCACGCCCAAGTGACTTCTTGGTGCTGGCGTGCCACGCCTTCGACACCAAGTGGCACGCCATAGTGAAGGTTCTTCATGGAATGGTGAGTTGGCGTGCCACGCCCCTTTGCTCAAGTGGCACGCCCATAGTAATTGATGGGCCAGGCGTGCCACGCCCAGCTTGGTATGCCACGCCCCTTTTGTGTCCTCCATTGTAGCTCTCTGGAATTTTGTATTAGCGTGCCACGCCCAGTCTCTGGCGTGCCACGCCCACATGCATGCTTGGACTTCTTCTCTGGACTTTAGTACTGGCGTGCCACACCCAGCTCCTGGCGTGCCACGCCAGTGCATTTTTGTGGCGTTTGCTTCAAGTGGTACGCCAGTTTCACATGCCAAGCTTCTTGTTTGTCTTCTACCCAATTTTTGATGCTTTTCTCACCTGAAATTCAGCACAACTCATCTCAAAGTAGTGTACCATAATATTCATCAAATAATGCATGAATTGTACCGATCAGATGAGATTTATGTTCTTTTATGGTCTTCTTTACGCAAGAAAGAAGGGTAGATGATGCAAGTCATCATAACACCAAACTTAAGTTTTGCTTGTCCCAAGCAAATCAATGTGAGTAGACTTTTATAACTTGAGGCCTTGGCTTTGAGTGATTGTAATATAACTAAGAGTAAGATTAAGTGTTCAACACATGTATGAATATTTTAATGTCATAGGAAGCTCTTGGATCCTTGAGGGTTCTTTCAGGTGTAGGCTTTAGGGGTCCTTTCTATTGATTGTCACTTTGAAGTAGTAAAGGTTGTTTTGCTTTCTTGACCACGACTCTAAGTGTTTTGTCTCAAGACAACCCTTTAATTAGGCTTTCAATTAGCACTCCCAAACCAGTTGGTTTTAGGGTCCTAGGTGTTGAGACACCCCTAAGAATTTACTTGCCCAGGTCTCTTCTTGACACATCTTCACCACAAGCATCTATTAAGATCTTTAATTCCTTTTTGAGTTTTTTAATGTTACTTTTTTTCTATCCCAGTAGTTGATGCTCAGAGCCTTGGGTCTTTATTGCTTAATACCTCTTGGTTCTATGGATATTCAAGGAACACCCCTTAACCTTCCCCTTGTTGTACCTTCTAGGACTAGTTTCTCTTCCATGACTAATTTTCTTTTTAGTTCATCCAAGGTCTCACACTTGATTACTTATTTCTTAGTTTGTTTGATGATCTCTCCTGTCCTTGGTCTCTCTCATTGTTTTTTCACAACTCACAGTGACTCTTATGGGGACAAACTCTACTTTTATTTATGTTGAAATGAAGACTTGAAATACATGGCATTTTCTTTCTTGAAAAAAAAAACCTCATAAAGACTTCAAACAATAATTAAAACTAAGCATAAACTATCCTAGCATGACTTAAACAAAAGTTGGAAAGTGTCAACCATGGGACTCAACAACCTTGAGCAGCTTCATCTTTAGTTCATTGGCCCTTTCCCTTTGTCCTTCTTCTTGGAGGGGGAAGAGCCACCTTCATCTGGCTTGGAGGAACTTTCTTGTGCTTTGGTGTCATTGGGTTTCCAAAATCCTGCCCTCCTCATATAATTCCTTTCATCCTCCTTATGTTTGGCTAGGATTTCCTCTTGTCTTGCACTTAGCTCTTCCATTCCTTGCATGAAGGTTGGGTATCCTGGGTTTAGAGCGGCTACGGCGTTACACAAGTGATTCAGCTTCGCTTGTGTGTTCATGTCATACTGCCTCCTAGATATGGTTCTAGCATCATAGAGATGTCTGAATTCGGCCAAGTTCTTCTGTTGCCATTTGCCTTGCTCTGCTATTTTGTCCAGTGCACTTCACACTTCTCCCCAGTCAAATTGTTCTTGCTGCTCCTTCCTCATATGCTCCAAATTCGCTTGGAATTGTTGAATGTTTGGGTTGACTTGGCTTCATTGTTGTTGTTGAGTTTCTTTGAGTTAATTGACATCTTCCCTCAAATGGTGTAGATCTCCCTTCATTTAGTGTACATCTCCTTGTAGTTGCTCCCAGTTGAATCTCTCTAGAAATTGCTGATTTTGGTATTGTGGTGGTGGTTGAAGTGCCAGGAATTGATGTTGCTCTTCTGCCCCCTCTTCTTCTTGTTGTTGTTATGGTTCATGGGCATGGGCTCTTCGTTCTCTGGCCCTGTTTAGTGGGTGAACAGCCACCACCTTGGCCATCTTTTTGGCAGTTATGAACTTGTCTTGCTTCAGAAGCACTTCCTCAATGATCTTTTCAACTCCAGCCTCATCACATAGCCTCTGTATAATGCTGGGGAATGCCAACCTTGTGTTGTCACTCGTGCTTTTCAGCACTTTGTTGATGTTGTTGGCAATCATCTCCCCCACGTTGATGTTCTCTCCTTTCATGATGTTGTAGATGAGTACAGCTCTCTCCTTGGTCACCTCTGAAGTATTGGATGTGGGGACTAGGGACCTCCTCACAAATTCTAGCCACCCTCTAGCTTGGGGGCTCAAATCTCTTCTCCTCAATTGATTGGGTATCCCATCCTTGTCATTGATCCAACGCACATGCATCACACAAATCTCATTCAGGATCTCATCAAACCCAGGGTCTTGCTACTTCATTTTTTCTTCATAGCTCCGAGTGGAGCTTATCCTCTTCACCATTAGCATTCTTTCTATGCTAGAGAGACTGTAGTCAATGGACTTCCCCCTTACATAGCTAATGTAGCCATAGTGTTGCCCTGGTTGAGGTACTGTGTTGGCATAAAATTCCCTCACCAAGCTCTCTACCACTTTCCTTGGTGGGTTGCATAGAAGTGACCAACCTCTATTGTTGATCTCAATGTTGATTTCAATGTGCTCGTTCCTCCCTAATTGGAACCCAACTTCTGGAATGATCTCTCTCTCACTCACCCAACCATTGAATTAATTTTGGTTGAATGCGGAGAGGAACTTGTAGTCATTGAAGGAACTTGAGGATCCAGAGGTTGGTTCCTTGATTTTTCTTTTGTTTGAGGCTGAGCATTTCGGTGGTGCCATGAGGTTGAGAGAGTGTGTTTGAGAGTGAAATGGGGGTTGCAAGAAAGAGCTAGCAAAACAAGGTTTTTTTCCAACACCAAACTTAGGACTTGATTGTCCCAATCAAGAAAAAAAGAAAGAAAGAAAGTATGGAAAGAGATGGTAAAAGATGAATAGAGAAAGGAAGGTGAGGGGTGTATGCTCTTCGTGTGTGATTGGGGTTGTTGAAGTGGAATAGGAGATGGTGAAGTAAGGCTTTTATAATGGGTGAATGTTGTGGTGGGAAGGGTGGGAATTAAAAAAGGTTAAATGTTTTCTCACTTGGGGAGTGGCGCCTAGCGTGGGAAAAGGTGCCAACTCTTTTCTTACTGTGTCTTCTGCGTGTGTTGAGTTCCAAAGTGTAAGTACACTTTGACTTCCTTGCTTTGTAAGTTGATTACCATGTGGGCCCCATCTTCTCTCCTGAAATAAAACTGAACCCATTAGTAATGACAAAAGAACCCCTTCACATTCCTTGTCATCAAGAGTGAATTAGATTTCAACTGATGGGTGTCCCTTGGGACACCAAACTTAATTCTTTGGCATCTTAATAAATTGGTTTCATCATTGTGTATTTAATGTGTTCATAAGAGTGGAATAACATCAGTCTTTTAATTTTTTTATTCCAATTCCTCTGAACTCATTAAACCACATTCATGTTCTTACCCAAAGCATTAAGTGCTTTCAAATTGGGTGACTTGGGCTACTTGATGATTCTTGGTGGTGGCCACACCAAACATAATCCTTGGACTTATTCTTCAAATCAAGATATAAATTGTTTGTATGCCTAGACTAAGTTGGTGAGAGGCCACACCAAACTTAGCAATTTAGCTAGTCCTCAGCCCATTCACTCATCATGATCTATGCCTTCATCAAGTTGTAATTCCGGAAAAATGTAAAGAAAATCTAGCTACCAAAGCTAAAATCAACTTTCTAATCTGCAATTGTAAACTAATCTTGATATGGTAATGCAAGATAAATGGGAGACTAAAAATTAAATTACCTAATGCAACAAATTTTTAAACTACTTCTAAGAAAAGTAACTAAATCAAAAAGGATAAAGTGTTGGGGTGCCTCCCAACTAGTGCTTCTTTATTGTCATTAGCTTGACATTCCTTTATCTTTAGCTGAGCTTGTAGCTCACTCCCTGCTCCTCTAAGGAGCCTCCCAAATAGTGTTTGAGTCTATGGCCATTGACAGTAAAAGTTCTCTGAGTCTTGTCCTCCATGAGCTCCACATGACCATAGGGAAACACCTTGAGTATGGTGAAAGGTCCTGACCATCTAGACTTCAATTTTCCAGGGAAGAACTTGAGTCTTGAGTTATAGAGTAACACCTTCTGTCCTTCAGTAAACTCCCTTCTTGCTATCTTTTGGTCATGCCATCTTTTTGTGTTCTCTTTGTAGATTTTTGCATTCTTATATGCTTGATTCCTAAACTCCTCCAGCTCATTGAGTTGCATTAATCTCTTTTCTCCTGCAGCTTGCTCATCATAGTTTAACATTTTTAGAGCCCAAATTGCTCTATGTTCAAGTTCAACTAGCAAGTGACAAGCCTTGCCATACACCAGTTGATATGGAGACATCCCAATGGGAGTCTTATAGGCTATCCTGTAGGCCCATAGTGCATCATCCAGCTTCTTAGACCAATCCTTTCTTGAGCTTCCAACAATTTTTTCAAGGACTCGTTTCAGCTCTCTGTTGGAAATTTCAGCTTGCCTGTTGGTCTGTGGGTGGTATGGAGTTGCCACTTTGTGCTTTACTCCATATCTGAGAAGGAGTGTCTTGAGTTGTTTGTTGCAGAAGTGTGCTCCTCCATCACTAATGAGAGCTCTGGAAACTCCAAATCTACTGAAAATGTTTCTTCTCAAGAAACTTATCACAACCTTCTTGTCATTTGTTGCAGTGGCTATGGTTTCTACGCACTTTGAAACATAATCAACAGCCACCAATATATAGCTATTTGAGTAGGAGGTTGGGAAGGGTCCCATGAAATCAATCCCCCATACATCAAATAGCTCCAACTCTAGTATGAAATCCTGTGGCATCTCATTTCTTTCGGTTTGATTACCAGATCTTTGGCATTCATCACATCTTGACACCATTTCCTTGGCATCCTTAAACATTGTTGGCCAGAAAAATCCGGATTGAAGCACATTTGCTGCTGTCCTTTCTCCACTGAAGTGACCTCTATATGCAGATCCGTGGCACTGCCATAATACTTCCTGCCCTTCCTCATGGGGTATACACCTTCTTAGGATTCCATCAGCACACTTCTTGAACAAATAAGGATCGTACCAGATGTAGTGTTTAGCATCCTTAATTAGCTTTCTCCTCATGTGCCTATTAATGTTGGTTGGTAGTTCCCCAATAGCCTTGAAGTTGGCTATGTCTGCAAACCAAGTGGCTACTCGAATCATCATCAATTGTTCATCAGGAAAGCTTTCATTGACTGCTACTTACTGCATCTCTTATTCTTGCGGGATCCTTGAGAGGTGGTCAACTACCTTATTCTCTGCTCCGCTCCTATCTTTAATCTCAATATCAAATTCTTGGAGCAACAAGATCTACCTTATTAGTCTGGGCTTAGATTCTTGTTTGGTAAGCAAGTATTTAAGTGATGCATGATCAGTGAACACAATTACTTTTGAGCCAATAAGATATGATCTAAACTTGTCAAAAGCAAAAACTATGGCTAAAAGTTCTTTCTCCGTGGTGGTATAGTTCCTTTGATTCTCATTGAGAACCTTGCTAGCATAGTAAATAACATGTACTAGCTTGTCTTTTCTCTATCCTAGAACAGCACTAACAGTAAAATCAGATGCATCACACATTAGTTCAAAGGGAAGATCCCATCTTGGTGGTGTTATAATAGTTATAGAGGAAAGTTTCTTCTTAAGTTCATCAAAGGCTACCATGCACTCTCTATAAAAAACAAAGGGAGTATTTGAGACAAGTAGGTTGCTAAGGGGTTTTGCAATCTTTGAAAAATCTTTGACAAACCTCCTATAGAACCCAGCGTGTCCCAAAAAACTTCTGATTGCTTTGACATTGCAAGGTGGAGGTAATTTTTCAATCACTTCCACTTTTGCCTTGTCCACTTCTATGCCATCTTTTGAAATCTTGTGACCAAGAACCACCCCTTCAGTCACCATAAAATGGCTTTTCTCCCAGTTTAAAACTAGGTTGGTTTCTTGACACCTTTTTAGCACAAGAGCAAGATGGTATAGGCAATCAGAATATGAGTTCCCAAATACAGAGAAGTCATCCATGAATACTTCTATGAACTTTTCATTCATGTCTGAAAAAATGGAGAGCATGCACCTTTGGAATGTTGCAGGTGCATTGCACAATCCAAGGGGAATTCTCCTATAAGCAAAGACACCATATGGACAAGTAAATGAAGTTTTTTCCTGATCCTTGGTGTCTACAACAATTTGATTATAGCCCGAATACCCATCCATGAAGCAACAGTACTCATGTCCTGCCAATCTTTCAAGCATATGGTCCATGAAAGGTAAGGGAAAATGGTCCTTCCGGGTGGCTTCATTAAGTTTCCGGTAGTCAATGCACATACGCCATCCGGTCACTATCCTTGTGGGTATCAATTCATTCTTCTCATTTGCCACAGCAGTGATGCCTCATTTCTTAGGGACTACTTGCATCGGGCTTACCCAAAGGCTGTCCGAGACGGGGTAGATCACCCCTGCTTGCCACAATTTCAACACTTCTTTCTGAACCACTTCATTCATAGTTGGGTTTAGCCTCCTTTGTTGTTGTCTTGAAGGTTTGGCATCTTCTTCAAGTAAGATCTTATGCATACACATTGAAGGACTGATCCCTTTTAAATCTGCAAGTGTCCAGCCTATGGCATCCTTGTGTTGTCTCGGCACTTGGATGAGCTCCTCTTCTTGCTCCTTACTCAGACTTGAATTTATGATCATTGGTTGGGTGTTGTTGGCACCTAGATATGCATATTTCAAGCTGGGTGGTAATACTTTCAGCTCTAATTTTGGTGACTCTACATCTTTATTGCTTGTAATGGTTGGCATGATTGAGTTTCCCATGGTTGCTTGTGGTGATTCTCCATCTGGTGCTTGTTCCACGCCTTCGATATCAAGTGGCATGCCCCATGTAATTGGCCTCCTTCATCCTCTCTGGAAACTTATACCAGCGTGCCACGCCCATGATCTTGTCTTAGTTCCAGTAGTTGGCGTGCCATGCCTTCGATACCAAGTGGCACGCCCAGTCCTTGCTTTTGGTCCTTTGTGCATTGGCGTGCCACGCCTGGTTGCTCAAGTGGCACACCCAGTCTTCAATTGCCTTCAGCCCCTTCTCTGGATTGTTGTACCAGCGTGCCACGCCATGCTGCTCAAGTGGCACGCCCAAGTGACTTCTTGGGGCTGGCGTGCCACGCCTTCGACACCAAGTGGCACGCCATAGTGAAGGGTCTTCTTGGAATGGTGAGTTGGCGTGCCACGCCCCTTTGCTCAAGTGGCACGCCCATAGTAATTGATGGGCCAGGCGTGCCACGCCCAGCTTGTCATGCCACGCCCCTTTTGTGTCCTCCATTATAGCTCTTTGGAATTTTGTATTAGCGCGCCACGCCCAGTCTCTGGCGTGCCACGCCCACATGCATTCTTGGACTTCTTCTCTGGACTTTAGTACTAGCGTGCCACGCCCAGCTCCTGTAGCGCCATGCCAGTGCATTTTTGTGGCGTTTGCTTCAAGTGTTATGCCAGTTTCACACGCCCAGCTTCTTGTTTGTCTTCTACCCAATTTTTTATACTTTTCTCACCTGAAATTCAGCACAACTCATCTCAATGTAGTGTAGCATAATATTCATCAAATAATGCATGAATTGTACTGATCAGATGAGATTTATGCTCTTTTATGGTCTTCTTTATGAAAGAAAGAAGGGTAGATGATGCAAGTCATCACAAGTCAATTAGTAGCTAGGTCGGGACTTATGGATTGATGTTGATCAAGCCATTTGACGTACACCAACCCTAGGAGTAGATCTTACGTACTTAAGGCTTTAGTGAGTAGACTTAATGAGCTCGGTTCCTCATAATTATCAATATTTAAATTATTGACAAGGATAGTGATCTCAATTACCTAAGTCTTAGCCAAGAGTCAGTTATCTTGCTTCCTTTAGTTATTTGCTTGATTTACTCATCTGTTCATTTAAATTCTTGCCCTTTTATTTTATTTCCCTTTTATAAACCAAACCCCCTTTGCATTTTCATAGCCAATAATTGACCACTTCATTGCCATCCTCGTGAGACGACCCGGAGTCTAAATACTTTGGTTAATTCTTATTTGGGGTTTGTTCCTTGTGACAACCAATATTTTTTATATGAGATTTCTTTGTTGGTTTGGAGCTATGCTTACAATGAAGTTCTTATTCCTATGAGAGAAATTCTAGACCGACACTCAAAGCTTCGCTCATCAGTCGCCACTTTCTGGTTAATTCCATATCGGACCCGAGCAGAGTCAAGTTGTTTATTGCAGAAATAAGTGCCTCCATCACTGATCAGTATCCTAGGGACACCGAACCTTCTGAAAATATGCTTCTGGAGGAACTTCATTACTATCTTAGTATCATTAGTGGGTGTTGCAATTGCTTCTACCCATTTAGATGCATAGTGTATTGCCACCAGAACATAAGTGTTTGAGTATGATGGTGGGAAAGGCCCCATGAAGTTAATACCCCATACATCAAACAACTCAATCTCTAAGATCCCGTGCTGAGGGATGGCATAACCGTGAGGCAGATTACCAGCTCTCTGACAACTGTCACAGTTACGTACAAACTTTCGGGAGTCTCTATAGAGAGTAGGCCAGTAAAAGCCACATTGGAGAACTTTTGTGGCTATTCACTCACCTCCGAAATATCCTCCATATTGTGATCCATGGCAATGGCAAAGGATCTTCTGTGCCTCTTCTCTAGGCACACATTCACGGATTACTCCGTCTGCACACCTCTAAAAGAGATATGGTTCATCCCATAAGTAGTACTTTGCATCAGAAATCAATTTTTTTGTTTGCTGCTTACTGTACTCATTGGGTGTAAATCTCACAGCTTTATAGTTTGCAATGTCTACAAACCATGGTACTTCCTAAATGGCGAAGAGTTGCTCATCCAGAAAGGTTTCAGAGATTTCAGTAGAAGGGAGGGACGCTCCTGCTACTGGCTCTATCCAGGACAAATGATCAGCTACTTGGTTCTCGGTTCCCTTTCTGTCTCTTATTTCTATATCAACCTCTTGCAGAAGCAACACCCATCTTATGAGTCTGGGTTTTGGATCCTGCTTTGTGAGGAGATATTTTAGAATAGCATGGTCAGTGTACACAATCACTTTCGATTCTACTAAATAGGATTTGAACTTGTCAATGGCATAAACCACTGCAAGCAACTCCTTTTCTGTGGTTGTGTAATTCTTCTGTGCGTCATTCAAAACACGGATAGCATAATAAATGACATGCAGAAGATTGTCATGCCTCTATCCCAATACTGCACCAATGGCATGGTCACTGGCATCACACATTAGTTCAAATGGTAATGTCCAGTCTGGTGCAGAAATGACTGGTGTTGTGACCAACTTAGCTTTCAGAGTTTCAAACACATGCAGACACTCTGTGTCAAAGACAAATGGTGTGTCAGTAGCTAGCAGATTGCTCAGAGGTTTTGAAATTTTTGAAAAATCCTTTAAAAACCTTCTATAGAATCCTGCATGCCCCAGAAAGCTTCTGATTGCCTTAACATTGGTAGGTGGTGGTAATTTTTCAATTACCTCTACCTTAGCTTGATCCATCTCTATTCCTTTGTTTGAAATTTTGTGCCCAAGGACAATTCCTTCAGTCACCATAAAATGACATTTCTCCCAGTTTAAAACCAGGTTAGTCTCTTGGCACCTTTTTAGAACAAGTGCTAGATGGTCAAGACAGGAGCTGAATGAGTCTCCAAATACTGATAATTCATCCATGAAGACTCCCAGAAATTTCTCTACCATATCAGAAAAATAGAGAGCATGGACCTCTGAAAGGTTGCAGGTGCATTGCACATACCAAATGGCATCCTTCTGTAGGCAAATACTCCAGATGGACATGTGAATGCTGTTTTCTCTTGGTTCTGAGGATCTACTGCAATTTGGTTGTAACTTGAATAGCCATCCAAAAAGTAGTAGTATTCATGACCTGCTAGTCTCTCTAGCATCTGGTCTATGAATGGTAAAGGAAAATGATCCTTTCTGGTGGCTGTATTAAGTCTTCTGTAGTCAATACACATACGCCACCCTGTAACTGTTCTTGTAGGAACCAGTTCTTTTTTTCATTATGAACCACTGTCATGCCTCCCTTCTTGGGGACAACTTGGATAGGGCTCATCCAGGGACTATCAGAAATAGGATAAATAATCCCAGCCTCTAGTAGCTTAGTGACCTCTTTCTGTACCACCTCCTTCATGGCTGGATTCAGCCGCCTCTATGGTTGAACCACTGGCTTAGCATCATCCTCCAATAGGATCTTGTGCATGCATCTGGCTGGGTTAATGCCCTTAAGATCACTTATGGACCACCCAAGAGCTGTCTTGTGTGTCCTAAGCACCTGAATTGATGCTTTCTCTTCCTGTGGTTTTAAAGTAGAGCTGATGATCATAGGAAAAATGTCTTTTTCTCCTAGAAATGCATATTTCAGGGATGGTGGTTTGAGTTCGGGTTTAGGAGGCGTCTCCTCTTCCTGAGGAGTTTTCAGAGGTTTTTCTGTTTTCTTTGGTTCCTCTAAATCAGGATGAATATCTTTAAAAATATCCTCTAGCTCTGATTCGAGACTCTCAGTCATATTGACCTCTTCCACCAGGGAGTCAATAATATCAGCGCTCATGCAATCTTTTGATGTGTCTGGATGCCGCATAGCTTTGAAAACATTCAACTTGAACTCATCCTCATTGACTCTCAGGGTTATCTCCCCTTTTTGGACGTCAATGAGGTTTCGTCCAGTTTCTAGGAAAGGTCTTCCTAGAATCAGAGTTGCACTCTTGTGCTCTTCCATTTCCAGCACTACAAAGTCAGTAGGAAAGGAAAATGGGCCAACCTTGACAATCATGTCCTCGATTACGCCTGATGGAATCTTAATGGAGCCATCAGCAAGTTAGAGGCATATCCGGGTTGTTTTAGCTTCATCAGTCAAACCAAGCTTTTTGATAGTGGATGCAGGTATTAAGTTGATACTTGCCCCAAGATCACATAGAGCTGTCTTGGTACAAGCACCCTCTAATGTGCATGGTATCATAAAGCTTCTAGGCTCTTTAAGCTTCTCTGGTAAGCTTTTCAGAATGACTACAGGGTATTCTTCAGTAAGGAAAACTTTTTCAGTTTCTCTCCAATCCTTCTTATGACTTAAGATCTCTTTCATGAACTTAGCATAAGAGGGTATTTGCTCAAGTGCCTCTGCAAACGGAATCTTTATTTCAAGAGTCCTGAGAGAGTCTGCAAAGTGGGCAAATTGTTTATCCTGTTTCGCTTGGTGGAGTTTCTGAGGATAAGGCATCATCGCTTTATATTCTTCAACCTTAGTTGCTGCAGGCTTATTTCCTACAGAAGGGGTTGGAGAAGCCTGCTTAAGGGGGTTGTTATCAGCACTTGTAGGTGTCTGATCCCTTATTGGCGTTTGAATGCCAGAATTGGGTGCTTTTTGGGTGTTTAACGCCAGATTGCCACCCTTTTCTGGCGTTTGAATGCCAGATTTGGCTACCCATTGGGCATTTAATGCCAACTTTTCCCCCCTTTTTTGGCGTTTGAATGCCAGAATCATTCCTCTCTGGGCTCTTACTGTCCTCAGAGGGAATTTGGGCAAAGGCTTGGTCATCCTCTTTCAGTTGTTCCTTTCTTGGCTTTCTACTGCCTTGAGTTGAGACATTCAATGTCTTCCCACTCCTTAATTGAACAGCTTGGCATTCCTCTGTTATCTGTTTAGATAACTACTGTCTTGTCTGATTTAATTATTTTTCCATATTCTGGTTAGCATCTTTAGTTTCTTGCAGCATCTCTTTAAATTCTGCTAACTGTTTTATTATAGAAAATAATTGCTGATTGAGTTCAACAATTTGTTCTAGAGGACTAAGTTCAGTGGATATTGCCTCAGCCACTTCTTTCATAGAGGACTCACTACTTAAGTACAGGTGCTGATTTTTAGCAACTGTATCAATGAGTTCTTGAGCCTCTGCAATTGTCTTTCTCATGTGTATAAATCCACCAGTTGAGTGGTCTAGAGACATCTGGGCCTTTTCTGTAAGCCCATAGTAGAAAATGTCTAACTGCACCCATTCTGAAAACATTTCAGAGGGGCATTTCCTTAGCATCCCTCTGTACCTCTCCCAGGTGTTATATAGAGATTCATTATCCTCTTATTTAAAGCCTTGGATGTCCAGCCTAAGCTGGGTCATCCTTTTTGGAGGGAAATATTGATTCAGGAATTTGTCTGATAACTGTTTCTATGTTCTTATGCTTGCTGTGGGTTGGTTATTTAACCACCTCTTAGCTTGATCTTTTACAGCAAATGGAAATAGTAATAATCTATAGGCATCCTGATCTACTTCCTTATCACGTACTGTGTCAGCAATTTGTAAGATATGTGCCAGAAACTCAGTAGGTTTTTCTTGTGGAAGACCGGAATACTGGCAATTTTGCTGCACCATGATAATGAGCTGAGGGTTTAGCTCAAAACTGCTGGCTCTTATGGGTGGTATACAGATACTACTCCCATATGCAGCAGTAGTGGGGTTAGCATATGACCCCAAAGTCCTTCTGGACTGTTCATTTCCACTTTGGTCCATGATGGAGAAAGGGAGATGATGTGGATTGCAAATAAGCTATATTTTTGTTTTTATTTAATTTAAGGATAAACCGAATAAAAGGAAATAAGATAAAATAAAATAATTTGGAAAATAGAATATAAGTTTCGAAAACTAAAAGAAAATAAAATAAAATAAAATAAAATAAAATAATTCGAATACTAAAAAGGCTAATTAATTAAAAGAATTTGAAAAATTTTGGATATAATTCTCGAAAATTGAAGAAAGAGAAAGTGGTTAGGGAGTTTTGAAAAAGATATGTCTTAAAATTAAAGATACTTATAAAAATAAATAAATAAAAGAAAAGATTTGAAAAAGATATGATTTTAAAATTTGGAGATTGAGACTTTCTCAACAAGGAAACACCAAACTTAAAATTTTTCAATCAAAATAATAAAATGGTATACGTAATTCGAAAATTATGAATAAGAAAAGAAAAAGATTTTGAAAAATTTTATAAAGGATTTTCAAAAAATATATAAAAAAAAAGAGAATTAAAAAAGATTTAAAAAGATAAATTTTAAAATTGAAATTCTAACTTGACTAACAAGAAACTACCAAATTTTAAAAAATTTTTGACTAAGTCAACCTAGGTAATTCGAAAATGATAAGTAATTAAAGGAAAAGATATTTTTTTTTAAATTTAATGAGGAAATAGAAAAATAATAAAATGACACCAAACTTAGAATTTTTAGATAAAAAAAAAAAGAAAACAAACAAGAAAACTTTGAATGTCAAGATGAACACCAAGAACAAATTTTGAAAATTTTTAAGAAAACAAAAACACAAAGGACACCAAACTTAAAAATTTTTACACTCTAGACACTAATAATTCGAAAATGTATAAGATAAACAGCAATAGATACCAAACAAGAAAATTTAAAGATCAAATAAGGAAAACTATCAAGAACAATTTGAAGATCAATAAAAAACTAAGAACATGTAATTAAAAAATATGAATAAAAATAAAAATATGCAATTAACACCAAACTTAAAACATGAAACTAAACTCAAACAAAAGACTCAATTATTAGTTTATTGGTTTTTTTTATTTATTTATATGGAAAATTTTGCAGAAAAAAATCTAGAAAAAGGAAAACAAGGATGTTGAGATTTTAACCAAAAGCAATAATAGAAGACGCAATTTTAGTGACTCTAAACGAAAAAGATCATTTTTTCCTAATCTAAGCAACAAAATAAACCGTCAGTTGTCCAAACTCGAACAATCCCTGACAACGGCGCTAAAAACTTGGTGTGGGAAATTGTGATTTACACTTTTCACAACTCCGTACAACTAACCAGCAAGTGCACTACGTCGTCCAAGTAATAAACCTTATGTGAGTAAGGGTCGATCCCACGGAGATTGTCGGCTTGAAGCAAGCTATGGTTATCTTGTAAATCTTAGTCAGCAGATTAATGATAAGAATGATTTTGTTTATGAAAAGTAAATAACATGAAATAAATAGTACTTGTAATTCAGTGATGAGGAACAGGTTGTGTTCCAGAGGTGCTCTGTCATCTGAATCTCTGCTTTCCTACTGTCTTCTTCTCCAAACACGCATGGTTTCCTTCAATGGCAAGGTGTATGATCCTCTCGGATGAAAACTACCAGGTACGATCTCTGCACGACTAATCAATTGTCGGATTTCTCGTCTCCAATGAAAAATACCATGTACAGCTACCGCACAGCTAATCTTTTGTCGGTTCTCACTAGCGTCGGAATAGGACCCTTATCCTTTTGCACACTGTCACTACGCTCAACATTCGTGAGTTTGAAGCTCATCACAGTCATCCCTTCCCAGATCCTTGTCAGAGTACCACAGACAAGGTTTAGACTTTCCAGATCCCAGGAATGCTGCCAATTGGTTCTAGCCTCTACCACGAAGCTTTTGATTTCACGGACTCGGTTTGTGGATAAAAAACCCAAGAGATACACACTCAAGCTATCACCCAATGACTACGTTGAGCTTAGATAGAACGGAAGTGGTTGTCAGGCACACGTTCATAGAATTGAGAATAATGATGAGTGTCACAGATCATATCATTCTCTAGATTGAAGTACGAGTGAGTATCTTAGAATAGAATCAAGCGTGATTGAATAAAAAACAATAGTAATTGCATTAATCCATTGAAACACAGCAGAGCTCCTCACCCCCACCTATGGGGTTTAGAGACTCATGCCGTAGAAGATACAATATGAAGTGTAAAATGTCATAAGGTGTTCAAATGAATCACTAAAAGTAGTTTTTATACTAAACTAGTAACTTAGGTTTATAGAAAATGAGTAACTAAATGCAGACAATGCAGAAACCCACTTTCGGTACCCACTTGGTGAGTGTTTGGGCTGAGCTCTCAAGCTTTCACGTGCATATGCCTCAAGTTGGAGTTAAACACCACCCTGCGTGCCAAAATGGGCGTTTAATGCCAAGAATTATGCCAGTTCTGGCGTTTTACGCCATAAAGTTTTTGGCTATTCTTTGACGACAGTTTGAGCCATCAAATCTCAGACAAAGTATGGACTATTATATATTTCTGGAAAGCCCAAGATGTCTAATTTCCAACGCAATTGAGAGTGTGCCAATTCGGCTTATGTAGCTCCAAAAAATCGACTTCGAGTGCAAGAGGGTCAGAATCCAACAGCATCTGCAGTCCTTTTTCAGCCTCTGAATCAGATTTTTGCTCAGGTCCCTCAATTTCATCCAGAAAATACCTAAAATTATAGAAAAATACACAAACTCATATTAAATTCTGGAAATGTGATTTTTGCATAAAAAATAAAAAATATAATAAAAAGTAACTAAAATAGATAAAAACTTTGTAAAAACAATGCCAAAAAGGGTATAGATTATCTGCTCATCAACTCCCCATTGAATTCTGCCTTAAATAGCCTCAGGAATGAGTTGGATTTGTGCCTGGGAAGCCCATAAATCGCCCCCAGCAGATTCACTTTAAGTGGGTCGCGTGCGAACACCTCATCGTTTCACGCGTGCGCGTCTGCTGCCCGTGCGCGTGGAGTGAATTTCTCCTAATCCTTGATTTTCCATGATTTCTCCACCTTGCATGCTTTTCTCTTCATTCCTTTGATCCATTCCTAGCCTTTCCAACCTGGAATCACTAACAAACATATCAAGGCATCTAGTGGAATCAAAGGTGAATCAAAATTAGCAATTAAGGACCTAAAAAGCATGTTTTCACACTTAAGCACAATTTAGTAGACATTCATGAAACTATGCTATTCCATTGAATAAATATGGGTAAAAGGTCATAAAATTCCCTAAATTAAGCACAAGATAAACCCTAACAATGGGTTTATCAGTTGGTGAAATGAATTGTATGGATTTTGGAGGGAACTTTATATTGAATCATAGTCAAGTGATGAAGAATCTTCAAATGAAAAACTGGGAGTTGGGGTTGGAAATTTTGCATAAATACATTAAAGGTACGCTCAAGTGATCATGAATCTTGATAAGTGGAGTATGGACTATTGAATGCTCTTTGATTTTGATCCTCCCATCCACAACTTGAGTAATTGTCGGAATCATCAAAGTATGGATCATTTTGTGGCACTGGGGAGCAATCTTGCATGTATGTATTGACAGCACAATCAAGTGATGATGTCTCTTGATGAATAGAATATGGAGCATTAAAATCTCTTTGGTTTTGACCTACCTAGCCACAACATAAGTAGTTGTTAAATTCATCAAAATATAGTTCATTTTGTGTTTCTGGGAGGTGTTTGTACGCCATCATTTCTTGTTGATATTCCCATCCACCATTAGCATAATGATATGAATCATTTTGTGGTGTTGGTGATGTGTGAAAATTAAATTTCCACACAAAACTCACCAGCAAGTGTACCGGGTCGCATCAAGTAGTAATAACTCACAAGAGTGAGGTCGATCCCACAGGAATTGATGGAGCAAGCAACATCAGTGAGGTGATTAGTTTAGTCAAGCTAACAGTATTGAATTGAGTGAAATTGAACTAGGAGAAGGTAAATTATAGTGAATTAAAAGTGCAGAATGTAAATAGGCAGAAAACTTAAAGAGCAATGGTGCGTGGTAGAAGTTAGGCCAATTAAGAGATTGTAATGTAATAACAACGTTGCGAGTATAGCTCTTAACCAGCTAAAATCTGCCTCACCAATTTAGAAGAGTGTCACAAAAATTTAGAATAGAAAAATACTGGGAGTCTGAGTCCCAGGTCGTCTCCCAACGAGTTGCAAGGAAGGGTGCTATTTTATTAATTAGGAAATTCCGAGAGAGTTGAGTTTAGATAATGAGTAATTAAATAATTGTAAATTAAGGCAATAAAAACTAAGAATGATTATTAATATTCTAGATAAAAAGGCCTTGACTGGGGGAATGGTTAATTGGAAGTTCTATCCTTGTTGGGGTCTCTTAAGTGTAGTATTAAAAAGGTTGTTGTTTTCACTTAGTTAACCCTTACTAAATAAAGGAAAGTCAAGTGATTGAGCTAACTCTTATTCGCAAATCCTAGTCCTCTTCCTTGGGAAGGTCTAGCGTTAGTAAATACAGAACTAGCCAACAACTTCCAGTTTAATCAACACTTAAGCCTTCCAACTCAAGTGTCTCCTTTTAATCAACACCCATGTCAAGTATGGAGTTTACTCCATTGACATGAATATAACGCTCATAAAAATATAAGAAGAAGACATGATAATTTAAATAAAACAGGGATTCAAATTTAATTAAAAGTAAAAGTAATCATTTGCACTAACAATTCATGAAAATAATCCAATTACTACTTTAAACAATAATTAAGAATATGGAATAAATAAAAGAGTAAGTAAAGAAACAAACTAGAATAATATCTTCAACGGAGGTAGTGATTCTTCAGTATCCAAAAGCAAAAGCAATAAACTGGGAATGTAAAGAGAACCTAGAGGAAGAGTAATCCTCTCTAGATTCAGATCTAAAAACCTAAAACTATCCTCATGAGAATGTGTGAATGTATCTGAAATTGTGTTGTGTAAAAAAAGGTGTGTTGAGTCTCTGCATGTTCCCTGAATTTATTCTATGTTTCTGGGCCAAAAACTGGGTCAAAATGCGGCCCGAAATCGCCCCCAGCATTTTCTGTTAATTCTGCAGATCGCGCAGGTCACGCGTACGCGTCGTCCACGCATTCGCATCATTCAGCGATTTTTCTTGTCACGCGTACGCGTCAGGCACGCGCACGCGTCGCTGCAATTTTCTCCATTTTTTGTGTTCCTTAGTTTCTTGTGTTCCTTCCATTTTTGCAAGCTTCCTCTCCATTTCCTAAGCCATTCCTGCCCTATAAAGCCTGAAATACTTAACACACGGATCACGGCATCGAATGGTATAAAGGAGAATTAAAATACATAAATTAAAGTTCTTTAGGAAGTAAGTTTTTAACCATAGAATAAAACTAAGAAGGAAAATATAAAATCTTGCAATTAGTATGAATAAGTGGGTGATAACTTGATGAAACCACTCAATTAAACAAAAGATAAACCATGAAATAGTGGTTTATCAACCTCCCCACACTTAAAAATTAGCATGTCCTCATGCTTAGCTTAAGGAGATAAAACAAATGAGTATGGAAAAGTAAGACTCATGCAATGTAATGCAACCTATGTATATGAATGCAATTATATGCTAAAATGATTTTTCCTATTTAGTTAAGAATAAATAAGTTCTTCAAGACAAAAATAAATCAAATTTCACTAATTCAAATTATACAGTAAAAGCAATTAAACATGTCGGAAGATAGCTCATGAAAGCAGGGAACATAGAATTAAGCATTGAACCCTCACTGATGGTGTATGTGCACTCTAGTCATTCTAGTGTATAGGGTAATCACTCTGCTCTTCTCTAATTATGCTTCTTTCTAAACCTTGTTCTTCACCTAACCAATCAACAAGTATTTAATGTACCAATGCAAACATCATGAGGTCTTTTTAAGGTTGTAATGGGGCCAAGGTAAAGGTGAGGGTATATATATGGCTGAGTGAGCTATAAATTGAATCCTTAATTAACCTAAGCTCTTACCTATACATACACTCTATACTTTTAGATCCATGCCTAGTTACCCAAAGTTTTTCCACTTTTGTATTACATACTCATGCATCAACTCTTCTTTTAACTTGTATCACACGTGTATTGATTTTTCATTAAGCTTAACATTGGGGTAATTTTGTCCCCTTATTCATTTATTTAATCACTTAAATACTTGAATATTTTTTGGGTTTTTTTTTTTAAGGATAAAAATAAACATAAAATTGCCAATGCACATAGATTTTTAATTTTTCTAGTTTCACATGAGTAGGTATCCAAATTCCCAATATTTAATCATGACACATTTCCTTATTAATCTATGTTCCCACAATTTTCCCACACTTAATTGACACATAATTTCAATCTTAATCTAACCAAAGATTCAATTTGGTGTATTACTTGTTCTTCCGCTTAAGGCTAGTAATGTGGTAAAATATAGAACAAAGGGATTTAAAAAGGCTCAAAATGGCTAACAAAGGTGATTGAAAGGATAGGCTATTTGGGGTAAGTGAGTTAATAAAATAATGTCCTCAATCATATGCATACATGTAACACATTAAATACTGGACATATAAGATGGAACAAAATATAGATCACAATCATAGAGAAGCAAACACACAAGAATAAAATTTTATGGTTAAATATTGTAACCATGTCATTAAGCTCAAGTCTCACAGGTTGTGTGTTCTAGCTTTTAACTATGTTCCAAATACAACTTCCAAACAAGTTTAACACAAGAGTTTTGATTTAAATTAGTGAAATTTTTTCAAAAATAGGGTCTTAAAAAGAAACTTTATTATTTTCTAACCAAATAGAACATGCATGCAATTACTTATTACTATGCTATCTATCATCTCCTAATAAAGGAAAAATAATTAAATATCCTATTTTATTGGTGTTTAAGGAAGAGAAATTACCTCCGGAAGTCAGGTAATGACCGACCTCCCCACACTTAAAGCTTGGCACCATCCTTGGTGCCATCAGTCAGGAACAAAGGGGGGCTGGTAGCAGCATCTCCACAATCAGGACCGTCATGTCTCCCTGTGCTGGTAAATGAAGTGGAGTCCGGGGTGTCTGGGTCTTCTTTAGGTGGGTGGGGACCAACAAGCAGCTCCTTGAGGTATGTAAAATGGCGCTTGTTACGGCGCTCCCTTTGTTTTCCTTTTCGTTCAAGCTGGTCTAGCCTCTCAAGTATCTGATGGAGCAGTTGGTTTGTTGAAGGTGCTTGTGATGTGGAAGGAATAGGAATATCTTTGGTCGGTTCTGCAGGCCGGCTAGTAGTGGCTGCTGGAGATTTGATATACTTCCCGTTAGGGACTATCTGATCATCTTGTTGAATCATGGCCTTGGTTTCCCCAGCTTTGTAGGAGACTCCGGCTGCTGAGACTAGATCTAAAACCAAGGCGAGAAAAGGTAGGTTTCCCACAATCTGTACGTGTCCCATAGCATGCCGAATGTGTCTTGGTAAATTGAGGTGCTGGTCTGTAAGGATACACTAGAGTAGAACAGCCATGTCTGTAGTGAAGGAGGACTCATGAGTGCTCGAAAAGACGTAATGGGACATAATCTGTGCCCAAACTCAAGCCTCTAAGGTGAGTACTGAAGCCAATATGCTCTTAGATCCATCTGCTGCCAGGTTGTGCTATAACTCTGAGAACAGCGTCCTAGTCGAATTGGTATGTTTGGCATTTGAATGAGGCTTTTCGGAATGCGTCCAATCCTTCTGGTGCAGGGGGAAGATCTAAAGCTCATTGAATGGCCTCTTCTGTTATGGGGACTTGCTTCTGACGGACATAGATAGACGGCACGGTTGGCATGTGAAAATTGGAGTAGAATTCAACTACCCATGAAAGATTAACCTGTCGTGGCTGTCTCCGTAGGAATCACCATTGTCTTCGCTCAATGCAGGGCTCAACAAATTCAATAATGTTGGTCAGGAGGACGAGAAGGTATTCGTTATTATAATTCCTCTCTGCCAGGATAGGGAACATTTGCTCACAGTAACGGTTAGTGAACCGCGCAGTGTCCTTTGCTGGAAAAGCTTTCTCTTTTTCATCGACCATGATAATCCTCTTGATTCGCTTTGTTAAGGGTTTTACTGCTGTTGAAGATGGCTCTGCCATTAGTGCTCTTTTTGTTCCTTTTCTTGCTGGTGGTTTAGGAGTAGCTTTCTGTTTACCTTTCTTGGTGGCCATCTTGAAAAGGGAAAAAGAAAGTAATAAGTAAAGCTAAGGGTTTGAGCAAGGAAGAGGATGGTATAGGTGATAATCAATGCATGGTGAAGAAGTATGTTGTTAACACATGGTCATGACTACATGTGAAAAGTTCATCAATGGAAATATAGCAAGTGCATGTGATGGCTATTAAATGCAAGATATTTATTGGCATGCCGGCAAAGGCATGAGTAGCATAGATCAAGCATTAAATGTCCAAGTTAGATTATCAACTCTTTCAAACAAACAATCTGTTTGTATTGACAATTATATTTAATTAATAGAATATAAAAGGGGTTTTGTGAAAAACAGGCATTAGAGTAGTAGTAATATAAAAATAATGCACAATGCCATACGGGCTTTTTCACAAACACATAGCATACATGGTGAATATGTTATTGAAAGTATTAAATTGAACATGCAAGCAACCCTTTATGAAGTGATATAAATTGTCAAACAATTTCACAATAACTCATAAGCAAAATATAAAAGAAAATAATCACCCAATTAAATTTTTAACACCAATTAAAGGAATAAAGAAAAGAAAAAGAAAGAAAAAAAATATAGATAATGAAAGTGAAAACAAAAAGAAGAAGAAAACATTAAAAAATAATAAAGGAAAAGTAAAAAGTAAAGAAAGAAAGAAAAGAACCTTCATAATGGATGAGAAAAATAAGGGAGGAGAAAGTAAAAAGTAAGAAAGAATAAAGAAGGAAGAAGATAGAAGAAAGAAATAAGAAGGGAAAGAAAATATATGTATTTGGGGAAGAAAAGATAAGATATCAAGCGCTGATCTGGATAAGCTGTGCGTCGCCTGTGACGCGGACGCGTGGAGCACGCGATCGCATGGTGTGTGATAAGTTCAGGTGACGCGGACACGTGGGTCACGCGATCGCGTGACCTGATTTGTGCTATTGGCGCGAGTGTAGCCTCGCGTACACACAACTCTCTGTTTTTTATGTATTTTGCCAAAAAGCTGGATGACGCAGACGCGTGGGGCACGCGATCGCGTGAATGGCCATATTTTGAAAAACGACGCGGATGCGTAGGGCATGCGTTCACGTGATATAGCTTGTGCGTCTAGCACCATTCCAGCCCCACTCCATCATAACACTCTGCCATACACCTCTTTACGTCGATTTTGCAGGGCCACGCGTGCGCATGGGCGACGCGAACGCGTGGGAGGCTATTTTTCAAAATGACGCGGACGCGTCATTGTCACGTTCGCGTGGGCAGGCTTGTCCCTAAGGCACGCCTCCAGCCACGTTCCCTCGTGACTCTCTACTTCTTTTCTTCCTTGTTTCGAATGCACCTATGACGCGGACGCGTCAGCGATGCTTACGCGTCGCGTGCATTTTTTTTATGCAGTATGCAGATGCAAATGCAGGCTATATGCAGCTATATGCAGAGATTATGAGAAGAGTCATTAACAAAAATAAAAATAGAATAAAGTAAAATAAGACTAAGACTGAAATGGAATGATCATACCATGGTGGGTTGTCTCCCACCTAGCACTTTGCTTTTACGTCCTTAAGTTGGACGTTCTTCAAGTTCATTCTCCTTCTGTTGGTGGGTCTTCCAAGAGCAAAACCTCTAGCTCTTTGTGATCCTTCGTCTTTTCTCCATGATAAAGCTTTAGGCGATGTCCATTGACTTTTTTGAATTTAGAGCTGGAAGGATGACGTAGGTGAAAAACTCCGTATGGCTCTGCCTTTTCTACTCTATAGGGACCTTCCCATCTTGATCTTAGTTTGCCTGGCATAAGCCTCAATCTGGAGTTATAAAGAAGAAAAAACTCCCCTGGTCTGAATTCTCTCCTTTTTATGTGCTTGTCATGGACAGCCTTCGTCTTCTCTTTGTATCACCTGGAATTGTCATATGCTTCTAGGCGAAGATTCTCTAATTCTGCTAGTTGCAGCTTTCTTTCAGCACCAGATTCTTCAAAATTCATATTGCATTCCCTTACAGCCTAGAAAGCCTTGTGTTCCACCTCTACTAGAAGGTGGCAAGCTTTTCCATAAACCAAGCGCAAGGGGCTCATCCCAATGGGTGTCTTATACACTGTTCTATATGCCAGAGTGCATCTTGTAGCCTGGCACTTCAGTCTTTCCTATGAGGCTTTACTATGTTCTCTATAATGCATTTAATTTCTCTATTAGACACTTCTGCTTGTCCATTGGTCTGGGGATGATAAGCTATTGCTACTTTGTGAACTATCCCATGCTTCTTCAGTAATCCTGTTAGCCTCCTGTTACAAAAGTGAGTTCTTTGATCGCTCACGATTGCTCGTGGTGATCCAAAGCAACAAATAATGTGGCTTCTAACAAAGGAAATAATAGTGTTAGCATCATCAGTACGGGTAGAAATTGCTTTCACCCATTTAGAAACATAATCTACGGCTAATAGTATATAAAGCTAACCGTTAGAGTTTGGAAATGGACCCATGAAGTCAATGCCCCAAACATCAAAAATTTCATAGAAAAGCATAATCTGTTGAGGCATCTCATCCCTCTTGGATATATTACCAAACCTTTGGCAAGGGGAACAAGATTTACAAAATTCAGCAACATCTTTAAAAAGAGTAGGCCACCAGAATCCACAGTCTAAGATATTTGTAGCTGTTCATTGAGGGCCAAAATGTCCTCCACTCTCAGAAGAGTGGTAGGCCTCTAAAATGGACTGGAATTCTGATTGGGGCACACATCGTCTAATTACCTAGTCAGCGCCACACCTCCAAAAGTATAGGTCATCCCATATATAATATTTAGATTCACTTTTCAGCTTGTCCCTTTGATGCTTAGTAAAATTGGGAAGGAAAGTATGGCTAACTAGATAATTAGCTACAGGTGCATACCAAGGAACTACTTCAGATACTGCTTGCAAACTATCAAATGGGAAACTATCATTGATAGGAGTGGAGTCATCTTTAATGTGTTCAAGGCGACTCAAGTGGTCTGCCACTAAATTCTAGTTACCACTGCTATCCTTAATTTCTAAATCAAATTCTTGCAGCAACAGTATCCAACGTATCAATCTTGGTTTAGACTCTTTTTTAGCTAATAAATATTTTAGAGCTGCATGGTCTGAGTATACTACTACCTTAGTACCAAGTAAATAGGCTCGGAATTTATCCAGAGCAAAAACAATAGCTAGAATCTCTTTTTTAGCAGTAGTGTAATTAGACTGAGCAGCATCTAAGGTTTTAGATACATAAGCAATTACGAAAGGGTCCTTACCTTCGTGCTGGGCCAGCGCCGCTCCTACTGCATGGTTGGAGGCATCACACATAATTTTAAATTACTGGCTCCAGTCTGGTCCTCTCAAAATTGGAGCTTGAGTCAGGGCGACTTTCAGCTTATCAAATGCTTGCATGCAATCCTCACTAAACTCGAACTCAATATCTTTCTGCAACAGTCTGGATAAAGGTAATGCTACCTTACTGAAGTCCTTAATGAATCTCCTGTAGAAACCTGCATGGCCAAGGAACGAACGGACTTCCCTCACGGAGGAGGGTAAGGTAAACTAAAAATGACATCCACCTTTGCTGGATCTACAGAAATACCTGTATTAGAAATAACATGTCCTAGAATAATCCCTTGTTTTACTATAAAGTGACATTTTTCAAAATTCAATACAAGGTTTGAACTAACACACCTGTCTAATACTCTAGCTAAACTATCTAAGAAGAGGTCAAATGAATCACCATATACGCTAAAATTATCCATAAATACTTTCATACAGTTCTCAATAAGATCTGAAAAGATACTCATCATGCATCTTTGGAAAGTAGAAGGTGCATTACATAGGCTAAAAGGTATCCTTCTATATGCATACGTTCCAAAGGGACATGTAAAAGTGGTCTTTTCCTGATCTTCAGGAGCTATATGAATTTGAAAGTAGCCTGTATAACCGTCTAAAAAGCAACAATGGGATTTACCTGATAGGCAATCGAGCATCTGATCAATAAATGGCAAGGGGTAATGATCCTTGCGAGTAGCTTGGTTGAGACGCCTATAGTCAATGCAAACCCTCCATGAATTATGCACTCTAGTTGTCAGGAGTTCTCCATGCTCATTCTTTACTGTTGTGACTCCAGACTTGTTGGGCACCACTTGTATTGGACTGACCCATTCACTGTCTGAGATGGGGTAAATGATATCTGCTTCAAGTAGCCTGGTCACTTCTTTCTTCACAACTTTTAAGATGCTTGATAAACCACTATTTTATGGTTTATCTTGTGCTCAATTGAGTGGTTTTTATTAACTCTTTACCCACTTATTCGTACTATTTGCATGGTTTTACATTTGCCTTCCTAATTATGTGCTTTGATTGAAAACATGCTTCTTTGATCTTATATTTGCTTATTATTAATCCTCTATTATTACCATTAGATGCCTTGATATGTGTGTTAAGTGTTTTCAGATATTATAAGGCAGGAATGGCTCGGAGGATGGGAAGAAAGCATGCAAAAGTGGAAGGAATGCAAGAAGTTGGAGAAATTGCTAAGCTGCCCGGCCTGACCTCTCTGCACTCAAACGGCTATAACTTTAGCTACAGAGGTCCAAACGACGCGGTTCCAGTTGCGTTGGAAAGCTAACGTCCGGGGCTTCGATTTGATATATAATATGCTATAGTTTCTCTAATGCTAGATGACGCGACCGCGTGATCAATGCGGCCGCGTCGCAAGTGACGGAAATCAGCGCAAATGAATTCGCAACCAGCGAATTCTGGACTGTTTTTGACCCAGTTTGCGGCCCAGAAAACACAGATTAGAGGCTATAAAGTGGGGGAATGCATCCATACATATCACGCTTCCAGAATTTACAATTTTAGAAGTAGATGTAGTTTTTAGAGAGAGAGAGGATTAGAGGCTATAAAGTGGGGGAATGCATCCATACATATCACGCTTCCAGAATTCACAATTTTAGAAGTAGATGTAGTTTTTAGAGAGAGAGAGGTTCTCTCCTCTCTCTTAGGATTAGGATTTAGGATTTCTCTTAGTTTTAGGAGTGACTCTCAATCCCAAGTTCTTTATTTTTATTTATTTTCCTCCTTGAGAAGACGACCCGAGGTTTGAATACTCGGTTATCAATTTCAAAGGGGTTTGTTACTTGTGACAACCAAAACGTTTGTACGAAGGGATTTTTGTCGGTTTAGAGACTATATCTACAACGCGACTGTTTTTATGACATTCTTTACTGGCAAAAATCCTAGCGTCAAAATGGCGCCGTTGCCGGAGAATTGCAAACGTGTGCCTAATTATTGGTTATTCTAAATATTTTATTTTTGCTTGTTTATTTTTATTTTTATTTTTATTTTTGCTTTTTCTTAAGTTAAAAGGTTATTGGTTTTTTTTATTTTAAAATTTTTATTTTATCTTATCTTATTTCAAAAATCAAATTTAAAAATTTTCAAATTTCAAATTTCAAAAATTCAAAATTCAAAAATTTAAAATTCAAAATTTCAAAATTTAATTTTCAAAAATTTAAATAACCTTTTAATTTAAATTTATTTTATTTTTGTTTTTAATTTTTTATTAGCTACTATGAATTCTCACCCCTCTTGCTTCAAGTTTGATTCCAATGTTGTTGTTAGGAATGGAAACTATAATGAGAACAGGCATCAAGGTTGGAAGAATCAAAGATGGGAGGAGCCACAAGGATTTAATCAACCCTCATGGCAACAACCACCTCCAATGGACTATCAACAACCATTATGTGCTGCATATCAAGGCAATGCCTATGGTGAGCACTCTTTTGATTATCAACAACCACCACCATATGCCTATGAACCCTCTCCTTAACATAACTTTGGACCACCAAACTCACAAGCCCCTTTCCGCCATTCACCTCCATATGACCCTAACACTCAACCACCATACCAATCACCTTATGAGCCATATGAACCATATATAGAACCACCCCAATTCCAACCCAATTACTCACAAGAACCACCACTTCAATATTCACCATCTCCATATCCATCAATCCAAGAGCACTATGATCCTATTTATGAAAGCCGAGTGCATCAAGAGGCAAAGGATCGTCTCAAGGGAACAGTGGATCGATGTCAGGCAACCGTTTAACAACTGGGGCAAGTATTAATTCAATGGACTTCTAGACGCTTAAATACACAAGGATCAGCCACAGCCCCATGTGGACAGTCTAGTGAAGAGCGTAGCATAAAGGAGATACAAGAAACCCCAGTGGACAAGACTGAGAATGAATTCGTACTAGAACAAGTAGAAGATGCTGTCGTTGTTCAAGAAGAAGAAGAAGTGGTTGAAGACTTAGGAGATGCAGAACCTCCATGGGAAAGTCCAGTCATAGAGCCTCCTTCCAAGACGGTTGAAATTGATGCTGAGGAGGGTGTACAACCTCCAAAGCATATCATAGTTGAAGGCTTGGAAGAGGTTGATCAAGAGATGGAGATTTAAGAAGAAGCACGACCTCCCATGCCCTTGGAAAGCAATGAAGATGAGATTAAATTGGAAGAGAGCTACCAAGAGGAAGAGGTTGAAATTGAAGAAGCTTGCAAAGAGGTGGTAATTATCAGAGAAGAGCACAAGGGAGTGGAGCTTGCAATTTCATTAAAAACACCTCCCCCTAAGTTACCATCATCCTCCACAACATTCAAGTGGGTAAAATTCATATCCCATAGCTTTCTAATCCCACTTGAATATGGGCTACTGGAGACGGATGGTCAACTTAGAGCTCTTTGTGGCATTAAGAGTAAGAGGAAGATGGTCAGTGGTAAGAATTGTCCTGCAAGGTTCATTATGGTTGGAAGCTTTAAGTTTAAACGCAAAGGTTGGTATAGAGCTCAATTGAATGGGTCTAGGAAGCTGTTTGGTAGCTGCAGTGAGAATTCAAATTACTTTTCACCCGGCTGGAAAAATATAGATCGAGATAAAAATGGGTGTAAAAGTAAAGTTTGGGATCCTGGAATTTGTTCTGGCATTTGTCACCCCGGGAGCCTAAGAATCTGTTTGAAGCTTCTTAAGGGCTTTACATGCTTAGTTTGGGACCCCGGAGGTTGCTGGAAGTACAAACACTGGTGGAGATTCCTGGATGAGTTCAAACACAAGCCACCATAACAAGGAGCTCACCAAATGTCCAACTTAAGGACTTTAACTAAAAGTGCTAGGTGGGAGACAACCCACCATGGTATGATCGTCCTTTTTCATTTTTATTTAGTTTTATTTGTTTTTGAATTTTACTTTATTTTGTTATATTGAACCTGGAGATTTGCATCACATTCATATTAACATTGCATTCTGCATTTTTTAGATTACAAAAAAAAAAAAAAAAAAAGCGAGCACGCGACGCGATCGCATCAGCGACGCGTCCGCGTCGCAAGGAGATGGGAGACAATATTAATATGAACAGAGAGTTACGCAAGAGCAGCGCTGGAGGCGTGCCAATGGCACAAATCGCCCCACGCGACCGCGTCATATGGGAATAATGGCCTCCCACGCGACCGCGTCACCCACGCGGCCGCGTGACCTGAAATCGACGTCAACCAGGTGCATGGCCGAAAGTTGAGCTGAAGTTGAGCTGGAATCGTGCTGGAAGCCCAAGCCTCACCATGCGAATGCGTGCCCCACGCGTCCGCGTCATATTCCCATGATGGCCACTCACGCGATCGCGTTGACCACGCGACCGCGTCACCCAGAATTTTGGCAATACTGAGTTTTGAACAGAGAGTTGTGCGACCGCGAGGCTGCACTCGCGCCACTAGCACAACTCAAATCACGCGATCGCGTGCCCCACGCGTCCGCGTCGCCTAACCTTATTTGCGCACCACGCGACCGCATTACCCACGCGACCGCGTCGCCAGCATCGCATAACCTATCCAGATTAGTGCCAATTTTCTTATCTTTTCTCTTCTAATCCTAATTTCTTCCTTCTCTCTCATTTTTCACTTTCTTTTTCTACTTCTCATTCTTTTTCACTTCCATTTTATTTTATTTAATTCATTTTCATACTTTCATTCATTGCATATTTTTATTTTTCTGAAATTATTATTGGTGTTCAAATATTCTTATTCAACTGTTACATCTTTTCTGGTATTTTCTTGATGCTTAGTGACTTGTTTTATTTTGAATAGGTAATATTATTTATATCAATGCCAATCTTTTATATCTGTATTACTTTTACATTGATATGAATTTATATTATCTCTCCTTACCCACACTCTCTCCCTCATTGTTGCAATATTTTGCACCACTAGTATGCCATGTGCCTCTATTATTTTCTCACTTGCATGTTGTAGCTACCATGTAATTGAGACCCTCACTTTTGGCATTAACCAACCCATGTTTTATTTGTTTTCTATCTTTGCTTTGGGTTACTTTCCTTCCCTTTTTCTTTTAGGATGGCCACCAGGAAGAGAACCGGAAGACGTTTACATGGGAGAGACAAACAAGTTCCTACGCACAATCCTTAGAGAAAAGCAACAGTTGAAATAACTCGTCTACCTGCACATCTCAGTATGCACCGAGGACGGTGTAATTTTTAAGTGTGGGGAGGTCGATACCGATCTCCATGGGTTAGTACTTTCCTGTCTCAAACACCAATATTTTATTTTTCTTGTTCATTGTTGCATTTGCATGATTGATTGCATATTTGTTTGATTTTTGTGCATATTTTACCACTTGGTTGAAGTAATATTTTCTTTTTCAAGAAACCTTTTAAAGTATTTCACTAATTTGAATAAAATTTTTTGTTACACTGGTTTGAAGAAATATTATATTGGAACATGGTTTAGAGCTCGAACACACAAAACCTGTGAGATTTTGAGCCTATTTGAATTGGTTGCATTTTTCAACCAATATTTTATTTTTGATGTGTTTTTTTCTCTCTAAAATTGTGATCTTTGTCTTGCTTAATTCTATATTTCCATTATTTGATGTATGCATACACTTACATGATTGAGGCATTTGTTTCACTAAGCTTACATACCCATATGGCCTTAACCCTGCATTATCCTTTGCAAACCAACTTTGAGCCTATTTTACCCCTTTGTTCTTTATTTTAGCATATCATTAACTCTAAGCGGAAAACAATAATGTCCTTGATTCGAATCCTTGGTTAGCTTAGACTAGTGAAAGTGCTTATGATTTAAGTGTGGGAAATTGGATTTGGAAACATTTGGTTTGAGAATTGTGTATGTTAGAATTTTCTGAAAATGTGAAAAAAAAAATGTTGAGAATATGTTCATGCATTCAATACTTTAATCATATGCATTGAAAAAAAAAATAATATATAAAAAAAAAGAAAAATAAAGGAGAAAAAGAAAAGAAAAAGAGCAAATAAGAAAAAGGGGACAAAATGCCCCAAAGTAAATGTTGAAAACAATGCATATGAATTGTACTTGAAATTAGAATGCATGAATATGTGGAAAATATGGTTAATGGATAGTTAGATTTGTATTATGATTACATGGATTGTTTAAGTTAGGTGGAAAGTTTAAGTTAATTAAGGATTCAGATTTTAGTCTACTTGGCCAAATACAATCCTACCTTGACCCTAACCCCATTACAACCCTTAAAAGACCTCTTGATATGTGTATCTGTGCATTAAATTTTTGTTGATTGTTAGATGAAGAGTAAGCCTTAGAAAGCAAGGTTAGTAGAGAATTGAGAGAATCGAACCTTAAACACTTGAGTGATTAGAGTGTATACACTACCAGTGAGGGTTCGATGCTCAAATCAAACTCATTGTTGATTGAGAATTGGAATTCTTCAAGAATTAATTCATCCACTTAACTTACCTTCATAGTTAGAGGTTAATAAAGTGGGAGAAAAATCCAATTCTCATAACAATTGATAAGAATAACTGGGATAGGACCTCCAGTCTTCATACCTTGCCAAAAGCTTATTTTACAGTTATTTATTTATTTTACTTGTCATTTAAATATATCTGTGCCCATTGCCCAAACTCCAAATTTCCCCAATTTACAAACTCATAACCAATAATAAGAACATACCTCCCTGCAATTCCTTGAGAAGATGACCCGAGGTTTGAATACTCGGTTATCAATTTCAAAGGGGTTTGTTACTTGTGACAACCAAAACGTTTGCACGAAGGGATTTTTGTCGGTTAAGAGACTATATCTACAACGCGACTGTTTTTATGACATTCTTTACTGGCAAAAATCCTAACGTCAATGGTAGGATTCAATCTTCTTTGGGGTTGCCGGACGGGTTTTGATTCCTCTTCTAGATATATTCTGTTCTCACAAACTTGTGGATTGATGCCTACTATATCCGCCAAGCTCCATCCAATTGCTTTGTTGTACTTTCTTAGTACACTAAGCAGTTGTTCCTCTTGTTGAGAAGTGATTTTCCTTGCAATGATAACTAGGAACTTCTGATTATCCTCAAGGTAAGCATACTTGAGGTGTGGAGGAAGGGGCTTCAATTCTGATGTAGGCTCTTGGCTAGGCTCTAGATCATCCGGGGCTAGTGATAATGGTAAAGTGTCTTCATTATGTTCAGAGGGAGTCCCCACACTTGGACCTTTCTCCATGTGCTTCTCTTCCAATTCTTCTTGGTGAACTTCAGCTGTAGTTTCATCAATGATGTCATACTGAAAGATAGAATGATCTTCCGAAGGGTGCTTCATAGCTTCATTTAAACTGAAACTTATTGTTCTACCATCTATCTCAAAGGAGTAAGTTCCTAAGAATGCATCCAGCTTGAACTTCGAGGTTTTCAGGAATGGTCTTCCAAGCAGGATTGATGATGGTCTTCCTGAGTCATTAGGGGGCATTTCCAGGATATAGAAGTCAATAGGAAATGTGAGCCCCTAGATTTGCTGATAATTGTCATGTCGGTATAGAATTTCCTCAAGGAATGAATTTTCGTAGCAAGTATAGTTCTACGCCAACAAACAATCCTCCGAATCAAAAATTTGGTTGTCACAAGGAACAAGCCCCAAATAAGAATTAACCTAAGTATTTAGACTCCGGGTCGTCTCCATAGGAAGCAATGAAGTGGTTAGTTATTGGCTATAAGGGGGTAAAAAGGGGGTTTTGGTTTATAAGAGGAACAAGAAAAGTATATTAAGAAAGTAATTAAAGAAATCAAGATAAAGAACTCTTGGCTAACACTTAGGTAACTGAGTTCACCATCCTCGTCAATAAACCAAATATTGATAATTGTGAGAGGCCAACCTATTAAGTCTACTTCCTAAAAGCCTTAAGTACATAATATCTACTCCTAAGCTCGAAGTACGTCAAATAGGCTTGATCACATCAACCCTTAAGTCCCAACCTACCTACTAATTACCTTAGTAGTGGGTTAGTGTCAATGGGTATCAAATTGATCACCAAGGGTTCTCAAATCACCAAATCCATTATACCCAATGACTCAAGTTTATCCAATTCCCTTAGCTTAGACCAAGAGTCAACAAAACTACTCAAAAACTAAAGAGAACATTTCATCAAATATATAGAGTGCAATAGAAATAAACATCATAAATTGCATGAATAGTACAATCTACCAACTACTAATTGCAAGGAAAGTAAGATCACAATTCAATTCGTCAATAAAAGAAACATCAACATCAAATTGCATTAAATGTAAACCAAATCCAACATGCGTTCATCATCACAAAAGAGAGCAAAATGAGAAATTAACTTTACTACTAAGAAAATCAAGATGTAGAAATGAGAAATTATATAGGAAACAAAATGAGATCAAGGAATTGAACATGAATCTATGACAATTTAACCTAATCCTAACCTAATTCTTGAGAGAAGACAGAGCTTCTCTCTCTAGAAAACTAACTAAAGGCTCATCTTGGCTAAACTAATTGCTCCCCCTTTGCTTGGAAATCGCCCCCAGCGTTTTGCCTTTAAGTGGGTCTCGTGAGAGTATCGGCGCGTACACGCCATGTGCACATGCGCGTCGATTGGCGAATTCTTCATCCGTGCGGACGCGTCATGTACGCGTACGCGTCTCTATGCGAAACCACTTCTGCGCGTGCGCGCCTTGTACGCGTGCGCGCCCGTTGATGCATTCCCAATAATTGTTTCTTCATGCATTCTCCATTTTGTATGCTTTCCTCCTCATTTCTTCCAACCAATACTTGCCTTATGAACCTGAAATCACTCGACAAATACATCAAGGAATCTAATGGAATTAAAGTGAATCAAAATCAGCAATTTAAGGGCCTAAAAAGCATGTTTTTACACTTAAACACAATTCAAGGGAGAATTACAAAACCATGCTATTTCAGTGAATAAATGTGCGAAAAGGTGGTAAAATCCCTTAAAATAAGCACAAGATAAATCATGAAATCAGGGTTTATCAAATCTCCCCACACTTAAACTAAGCATGTCATCATGCTAAAATCAAGAAAGAAACAAAGGGTATCAACATTTATTAAATGCAAACTAACTAAATGCAATTTATCTATATGCAACCTATTTACATGAATGCAATGGCTTAGTCAAAATAAATCAATCTCCAAGAATACACATGCAAGCATAAGGGCTAAGGCATTAGCAATCAAAGCAAACCACAATTGGATTGAATCATTGAAAGATTTCACAAACTTGCAAGAAAAGATGGTCATAGGTGGAAGCATGTAATTGAGCGGTCGAACCCTCGCCGGATGTGTCTCCGCTCTAGGCACTCAAGTGTATGGGGTTGAGTCACTCAATTCTCCCCCAATCATGCTTTTCAAGATTTGTTTTTCATCTAACAAACAACAATTACTTTATACATGCATATAATTATCATGAGGGCTTTCCCATAGGTTGTAATGGGGCTAGGGTCAAGGTAGGATGCATATGGTCAAGTGAACTTGAAATTCAAATCTTTGATTAACTTAAACTTCCCACCTAACCTATGACAACCTAAACAATTCTAAACAAGACTAACTATCCATTCTTCACTTTTTCATACACTCATGCATTCTCTTTTAGATTCTCACACATATGCATTGATTTTTATTGAATTTTAAACTTTGGGACATTTTGTTCCCTTTTTGTTGCAATTCTTTTTTTTCTTTTTTTTTTTAAAAAGCTAAAATATATACAAGAACATCAATGCATATGGTTTACACATGATTAATACATGAATATGTACCCAATTCCTAAAATTTTCAACCAAAACACAAACACACTTTTATCTCTACCCAATGTACCTAACATTCCCAAAATCTAATGATGAACACTCTCACTAGCCTAAGCTAATCAAAGATCCAAACAAGGGACATTTATTGTTTTTCACTTAGGCTTGTAATGTGCTATAATTAAGAATAAGTGGGTTAAGCATAGGCTCAAGATTGGTTAACAATGGAAGATAAAAGGTTAGCTATTTGGGTAAGTGAGTTATTTGAACAATGGCCTCAATCATATAAATGTATGTATACACAAAATAATGGACATAAAGAATCAAACAAATCAAAGATTACAATCATAAGAAGAGAATAATACACACAAGAATGAAAATAAGCAGTCATATATGATGTAACCACACAATTAGGCTCAAATCCCACATGCTTGTGTTCTTTACTCAAAACATGATTCACAAAGTGTATAATTCAAGCAAGTTCTAAAAGAAATATTTTCAACCAATTGGGGTAGTACCCTAAAAATGGATTTCTTGGAAATTTTCATCATATTGACTAAGCTTATTCTAATGCAATGTTGTGGTTTAGAAAAATTTTAAAAATTTTCCCTAGTTTACCCCCTTTTTCAATCAAAACACCATTTCTTATATAAAAAGGGTCAACTAAATTTTAACAATCCAAAATATTTTTCTAATCACAATAAAAAACTAATATCCAATATACCTTTATATATAGTAAAAGTGTGCAACAACCGAAGTAAGGATATCCACAATAGTAAATATGTACAGTAATCTCAAAATGATCTAAGAGATAAAGTGTAAAATAAAATAAAGCAGCAGAAACTAGAAATAGATGTCTGAAAGTTCACCACATAATATGCAATACATCGGTCACAAACAGTGACCTCCCCACACTTTAGAATGAAGTATCATCCTCGATGCTACTGCTGAAGCTTGGGATGGGAGTCAACAATCACACCGGGCTGTGGCTCAGGCTCAGGCTGTAGGACTGGAACTGGTTGTGGCTCTGGCTTTGGTACTGGCTACAGCTGTGGATCCTCAAGAGTGGCCTGTGTCTCTGGTGGTGCATCCTGATGAATCGGCTCCTCACCATGCTCCTCCTCCTTATCCTGCTCGTCGAAGGCGGGAGAGTCTAGGAGCGGTGGTAGCTCGATGCCCTATGAGACAAACACTTGATCTATGCGGTCGAGACGTCGCATGACGCGATGCTTGAGGCGCTCCATCAAGCAAAGCAGGTGCTGTACCAACAGGTAAGTCGGCTCAGGTACTGGTGGTGGTGGTAAGGATGCTGCGGCTGTTGAAGTAGAGGGGGTCCTGCTGCTGCTGCTGATGATGAGGGCTAAGCTGCCTCCTCTACTACTCTGGCTTGAGAACGGCGCTTGGGTGGAGGCTTTTCGTGCACCCACCCACCCCATGGAATGGTAACCTCCTTGTCGTCCTCATCTGGGGGTGGTGGTGTCACGTCATCATCCTCCCACGGAACATCAGCCAGCTCAATCATGCTGGTGACCAGTGTAGGGCACCCACCTACCCCACGGAATAGTAACCTCCTTGTCATCGTCATTTGGGGGTGGTGGTGTCACGTCGTCATCCTCCCACGGGACATCAGCTAGCTCAATCATGCTGGTGACCAATGTAGGGAATGGCAAGAGGCCACGGATATGCGTATGCCACACACTCTGCCTGATCAGCCGGGGGAAGTTTACCTCCTTCCCCTCCATCACACAACCAATCAGAACTAGCATATCCATCGGAATCTCGGAGAAGTGAGTGGTGGGGAAGACATAGTGGGCGAATATATGCTGCCAAGTTCTAGCCTCCCTCGACAGATAAGTGAAACGCATCCCTTTGGGCTTCTTGTTCCCAAAATCCATCACCCAATGGGCGTCAGGTGTGGCAATCACGTGCTTAAACGCCTCATAGTCAAATTTCATACAGTGGATGGCCATCTTTGCCTGCTTATAGGCGCATTTGTCATCAGGACGAAGTCGGCAGAGCAGTGCATCCCCAATAGCAGCCTCGGTGATCAGAATCTCTCTACCCCGTACTTGGACTGAATCCAGAGTGGCATGAAAGAAGTTGCAATAGAATTCCCTCATCCATGAAGTGTTATCCTCCCTAAATCTCTGTCAACAAAGTCTAATCCTAACTCCAGAATGTGGGTGTTTATGGCACGTCTCACATCATAGGGAAGGATCAGTTCTTCTCAATGTTCAAGTTCGTCTTCCGGAATTTAGGGAAGCGAAGCTCATAGTAAAGAATGGGGCATTTGATCGGGTCAGTGGAAGGTAGCAACTGATTTCCCTTGTCCTCTTCATTGAGGGGATTTTTAGCATAGTTTGCATAAGGTGATGGGGTAGAGGTTTTAGAGCGCTTTCTCTTCTTAGAAGTAGTGGCTATAGCTTTGCCTTTGTCCGACATCCTAAAAAATAAAGATGATACAATATAAGCAGCTAGCCAAGCAGATATAAAGCACTCAAAGCAAAGTATATTCAAGAAGTGTCATGAAGTGAATAAAGAAAAGAGAATTTTTGGGATGCAAGTAACACAATTCAGAATGTAAATCAGGTTTCAAACCAAGAATTCAAACCACAATTGCACATTACTTGTTCATTAAGCCTAAGAAACGCCATATCCAAAAGAATGATCAAAAGGGTTAAGTTCAGAACCAAAAGGGAAGTTAGTTGGTTAAATAAAATACAGTTAAAAATCAGTTGAAAATCAGTCATATGGTGGTTACCGGCTCAATTCAAAAGGAATGTACAAAATAAGAATGTAAGCTTACTCACAATCATGAAATGCATATAATCATTGATGATGAAATATACTATTGCCAGAAAGCAACCAATATGAAAACAAGTCATCAATCAATATAAAGATCACTAGAATCATATGAATTGGTGTTGGTAAAGTCAAAACATTAAAGAATGAGTCAATCAAGAAGCATTCAACACCAATTTCAATGAGGCATAAAAGTCACAAGTTGAAACAAGAGTGGAAAACCTTATGATCTATGTGGCTTAATGTAAATTATGTATGAATAAAGTGAATTAAATCAGCCACATAGATTGAAAACCTTCAACTTGTGTGTTCATGCAAAAGAGGCACGAAACCTTGAAAGAGTTACAAGCAATGGCCAATTGAAAAGCTTACTCAGCCATGCAATGCATGTAAACAATAAAGAGTACTATAAGCATGACCAAAACTTGTAAACATGTCCTTGAGAAGTTTCCAAAACCATTTATCAAGCAAGATCCTATTGACACAAAAATCGTCAAATAGAGGCTTGTTACATCAATCAAACAATGTCAATTCAAGAAATATGGTTAGGAAAAATTCGGCAGCATTTCAGCAATAAATTGGCCATTTCCCAAGTTCAAATAGTCAAATCAATTTCCATATGAATTCATTAAAATCAAAAGCATAAAAACTATATATGAGTTCATATGAATTGAACAAATAGCCAATCTTTCAGTAGCAAACATCAGAAAGAAATTTAAACTAAACTAGCCAGCTACAAACAGCATTCTTTCCTTAAACAATGCACAGAGATACTGGCTTCCAGCACAGCACCAGAACAGCATCATGAACAAAATAAAATAGGAATTCAGCAACAACAGGGTCTTGAAATAAGAATAAATTAGAAAATCGAAGTGGAGCAATTGACAATTCAAACTGAAGTTGAGAAAAACGGCATCACTCGATCAACAATGAACCATTCAATAAGCAAGTAACCTGAATTCCAACACTTCAAATACAAAGTAGCATTAAACCAGTCAAACATACATCACAAACAAAGGAGAAAAATCAATGGATGGCAACACTTTCAAGCAACATCATTATTCAAAGCAAACCTAAATCCACTACTCAGCCCATGTTCTCTAACCACCTAATTAAACTAAACTAACTAACTAAGCTAATTACAGAATTAATATAAAACAGTAATGGAAGCAGAACAGGGGAAGGCAGAAACCTGGAAGACAGAGAAGAAGTATAAATGTAGGAAGGGAAAAATGGACAGGGGAAATAGCACGGAAGTGCTGCCAACAGCGGTGCTCACGGCGGCGCTCTGAGCTCGCGGCGGTGGGCGGTTGCTGGTGAGAGGGAAAACAGAGACAGAGCAAAGGGAACGGGTGAGATAGAGAGAGAGCAGAGGAGTAAGAATGGAGAGAGAAGGAGGACGTATGGCGACGGCGGTCGTGTCACCGGAGGTGACTGGGTGGGTGGTGGTGAGAAGCTTGTATGTTGAAAATGGAGGGAGAAGAAGAGGGAGAGACGTTAGAGAAGGGGAGATGGGGGCTGCACAAATGCGCTAGAGCTTCGTATCCCTAGTGTAAGTGGAAATTTGAATCCATGCGTGCGTGCACCGTGCGCGTCTGCGTGGGTGAGGAAATAAGGAAGTGGCGCGGAGGCGCCACATGCGCTTGCGCGTAGATGGGAGAATTGGCAATGGGCGCGGATGTGTACAGTGCGCGTCCGCGCGGGTGAGCTGGGCCAGAGGCACAAAAGGGGACCAGAGTTGGCATAACTCTCGGGTCTTTTGGGCTGGGTGATGCAAAAACGCATTGATGCACGCGCGCACTGTGCGCTTGCGCGTGGATGGGTTGAATGACGATAGGGCGCGGAGGCGCCAGGTGCACCTACGCGTGGGTAGGGAAACACGAAGGGGACGCGGACGCGTACAGCGTGCGTCCGCGTGGGTTAGGGCACAGAGTTGACCCAAACGTGGCACAACTCTCTGGTCCTTGGCCCAAAAAACTTAAACATTCAGCCCCGCGCGCGCACTGTGCGCTTGCGCGTGGCTGCTCTTTTTTCCTTTTTCAAATTTTTTTAAGAGCACTAAGAAAATCTCATAATCCTCCTAGCCTTCTCTAAGATTCAAAAACCAACCAAGGAGCAAAATTAAACATACTTTTGAAATTTTGAGGATTTTTCAAATAAATTGAGGAAACTTGCAATCCAAGCAAAAACTCAAATCCAAAGAATCGTCCCTAATTAAGGCCTAGAATCTATAAACTCCTTAGCAAGCAAAGCAAAATATATTGAGAAGTAAAGAAACTATATACAATGGAACTTAATTCATTCATTCATTATATCTACAGGAGAATGGAAAGAGTTTACCATGGTGGAGTGTTGAGTCCAATTCACACCCCATTCAAAAATTGGTGAATTAGTTCTTTTGGCAAGCGCACCAAAATTATCGTCAAGTAATAACCCACAGTGGAGTGGGATCGTATCCACAGAGATTAGCAAATTCGAGCAGTTTTAATTAATTATTGAATTAGTCAAGCGGATCAATAAGATTGTGAAGTGCAGAATTGTAAATGACATAAATGTAAATGGCTAGAATATAAAGAAAAGCAATAAAGTGCAGAAATAGAAATGGTAGAATGTAAATTGCAGAATCATAAATGACTTGAATGTAAATGGGAATGGGGAATTGCTGAATGTAAAATTAAGCTATAAAGAAATGGATAGATAATAATGGGGGAATTCATTGAGATTGGGAGATGTTGTCTCTTTGGATCAAATCTAGCTTATATCCTCTTCAATCATGCAACTCATTGACCTCTTGGCAATCATGATTGATTGAGCCCCAATCCCTTGGTGACTCAATCTCTCAGATCTTGATCAATAGCGAATTCTTTGGTCTAATTGCTCATGAAGAGAGATATGCTTGGTCCCTGATTATACCACACACCATTATAGGTCCAAGTAGAGGGAGGATTATATGTCACATATCCAAACACCAAAACCCAAATTTTACTCAAGTGTGAGAAGGGATTTCAAGCCTGGTTTCATGTTTCCTTTCCCAAGGTTCCCATGAAACCCAATTGCATTCAATCTCTTTTCCAGGATAATTGAACACTAAGCATTAAGAATGAAATTCCTTCTAGCAAATCAAAGAGAAGATGAAGAGAAGAAGAATTTCACTATTATCAATCTATCAAGTACAACAGAGCTCCATCTCTCAATGAGAGGGAAGTTAGCTACTCATAGCTCAAAAAGTACTCAAAAGTGAAGTGTAAAAGTGGATCTAAAACTGACTGCTTAACCGTCTCTTCAGTACTCCTTGGCGGTATTTATACTACTCCTAGTAAAATAAAAGAATTACAAAAGTGAAAAAAGAAAATTACATTTTGGAGGGAAAAGAAAACACTCAATAAGCGTGACTTCCCAGCTAGCGTGTGGCTGGCGCTTTACTGGTGTGTCACGTGCCCTTCATTTCTAGCTTGGCATGCCACGCCCAATCCATCAAGTGGCATGCTCATCTCTCTATCAACCTTGGCTTGCCATGCCTTCAAGCTCAAGTGGCATGCCCTGTCCTTGCTTTTGTTATTTTTATGCATTGGCGTGCCACGCTTGATTGCTCAAGTGGCACGCCTAAGTGAGGTTGAGAGGTTGGCGTGCCATGCCTTCGACTTCAAGTGGCACGCCCAGTCTTCAATTGCCTCCAGCCCCTTTTCTGGGTTATTGCACCAACGTGCCATGCCATGCTGTTCAAGTGGCATGCCCATGGATTTGTGAACTCTTCAAGTTTGGCGTGCCACGCCTGGGTTCTCAAGTGGCACGCCCAAGTGACTTCTTGGAGCTGGCGTGCCACACCTTCGATACCAAGTGGCACGCCATAGTAGAGGTTCTTCTTGGAATGGCGAGTTGGCGTGCCACGCCCCTTTGCTCAAGTGGCACACCCATAGTAGTTGATGGGTTAGGCGTGCCACACCCCTTTCATTTCCTCCATTGTTGCCCTCTGGAATTTTGTATTAGCGTGCCACGCCCAGTCTCTGGCGTGCCACACCCACATGCATGCTTGGATCTCCCCTCTGGAATTTAGTACTGGCATGCCACGCCTAGCTCCTAGCGTGCCACGCCAGTGCATTTTTGTGGCGTTTGCTCCCAAGTGGCACGCCAGTTTCACACGCCTAGCTTCTTGTTTGTCTTCTACCCATTTTTTATGCCTTTTTCACCTGAAATTCAGCATAACTCATCTCAAAGTAGTGTACCATAATATTCATCAAATAATGCATGAATTGTACTGATCAAATGAGATTTATGCTCTTTTATGATTTTTTTATGCAAGAAAGAAGGGTAGATAATGCAAGTCATCATGGGGTGCCTCCCACCAAGCACTTTTGGCTTAAGTTCTTAAGTTGGACATTTGGGAGGCTTCTTGTCAAGGTGGCTTATGCTTGTATCTATCCTTGAACCTCCAAGAGTGCTTGTCCTTTAATCGGTTGTCAGAAGTTCCAACTATCTTCATCAAGTTTGGGTGAAGTTCTCTCCAAGATATGAGCTCCCAAAATTGGTTTCGATGATGTGATCCAGGATCCTATATTTTGTCTTCGCACCCATCTTCTAGTTGATCGCCTTGATTCTGTCTGGGTGACGAGAAAATTGAATTCTCATGAAAGCACCAACCTATCCTCCTAGACCCATTTAATTGAGTACGACAATTTTGAGATTCCAACCATAATGAGTATAGATTTAGAATGTCAACCACTAAACATCCTCCTCTTTTGCTTAATTCCACAAAGCGCCCTAAGTTGGCCATCCGTCTCAAGCAAACGATACTAAAGTGGGATAATAAAGCTGAGAGTTAGAAGTTTTACCCACTCAAGCGAATGATTGGACGGCAAAGTAAGTGGAGGAGTTCCCAAAGATCTTGATAAAGCACGCTCTACTCCCGTCCATCCTCTTCTAGAGGCTTCCACCACTTGGCAAGGTTTTTCAAGATCATCCTCTTGCCAAGTTTCCTCAAGTTCGCATTCCTCTTCAACAAATTTTTTCTATCTCTTCCCCATCACTCTCATCATAGATAGGAGGTCTAGTGAAGTCTACCTCATCATCAAGTTTAACCATTTTGGGAAAGGACTCTTCAAACTCAAAAGGATCATATGTTGATGCGAAATCATCATAAATAGCAGGGCTTGTTGCTTGGAACACTTCTTCCAATTCTTCATTCATATTGTGTCTTGGAGGTTGCACATCCTCCTCAACCTTGCTCTCTAGTCCACTGGGAGAAGACTCGACAAGATCGTCAAGGGAATTGATCAATGTAGGCAAAAAATCATTAATGATGGAATCTACTTTTTGATCCATTTCCTTCGACTCTCCGTTTACTTCTGCAACTTTACTCTCCTCTTTAACATCCCCTCCAAACTCCTTGGAAGAGGGCTCTTCAACTTGAGATTTCTTTATGTGCTCAACATATCCTAAATATCCACCCACTACTTCCTTTGGTTCACTAATCTCTACCCTCTCCTCTTGTTGTAGTTCTTGCTTCAACTCTTTTTCCTCACCATGGAGCTTCATGTTCATTCCCTCACTAGGCTCCTTGATTGTTTCTCCATATTCAATAATGGGGGTATTTAGGGCACATGAGCTTAGGTGGGATGTTAAGTGACTCACGGCTTCTACTATGCCAGCCATCCTTGCTCTTAGCTCCTTAAACTTAGTTTTCTCAAAGGAATGGATTTTTGTTTCAAGTATAGTTCTACACCAACAAACAATCCTCCCAATAAAAAATTTGGTTGTCACAAGGAACAAACCCCAAATAAGAATTAACCGAAGTATTTAGACTCCGGGTCGTCTCCCTAGAAAGCAATGAAGTGGTTAGTTATTGGCTATAAGGGGGTAAAAATGGGGTTTTGGTTTATAAGAGGAACAAGAAAAGTAGATTAAGCAAGTAATTAAAGAAAGCAAGATAAAGAACTCTTGGTTAAGACTTAGGTAACTGAGATCACCATCCTCGTCAACAAACCAAATATTGATAATTATGAGAGGCCAACCTATTAAGTCTACTTCCCAAAAGCCTTAAGTACATAATATCTACTCCTAAGCTCGAAGTATGTCAAATAGGTTTGATCACATCAACCCTTAAGTCTCAACCTACCTACTAATTACCTTAGTAGCGGGTTAGTGTCAATGGGTATCAAATTGATCACCAAGGGTTCTCAAATCACCAAATCCATTATACCCAATGACTCAAGTTTTCCCAATTCCCTTAGCTTAGACCAAGAGTCAACAAAACTACTCAAAAACTAAAGAGAACATTTCATCAAACACATAGAGTGCAACAGAAATAAACATCATAAATTGCAAGAATAGTAAAATCTACCAACTACTAATTGCAAGGAAAGTAAGATCACAATTCAATTCATCAATAAAAGAAACATCAACATCAAATTGCATTAAATGTAAACCAAATCCAACATGCATTCATCATCAAAAAAGAGAGCAAAATGAGAAATTAACTTTACTAGTAAGAAAATCAAGATGTAGAAATGAGAAATTATAATGGAAACAAAATGAGATCAAGGAATTGAACATGAATCTATGACAATTTAACCTAATCCTAACCTAATTCTAGAGAGAAGAGGGAGGTTCTCTCTCTAGAAAACTAACTAAAGGCTCATCTTGGCTAAACTAATTGCTCCCCCTTTGCTTGGACTTCAATTTTGCATGAAATACACTCAGAAACAAGTTGGATTTGGGCCTGGGCTGCTCAGAAATTGCCCCCAGCATTTTGCCTTTAAGTGGGTCACGTGAGAGTATCAGCGCGTACGCGTCATGTGCACGTGCACGTGATAAACCCCAATTTTGTGGTTTATATTGTGTAGAATTTGGGAGGTTTTGTCAATATTTCTCACACTTATTCACAAGAAATGAATGGTTTTGTGTTCACTTCCTAATATTGCTCCATGATGAAAAACATGCTTATTTTGCCTTAAAAATTGCCATATTTTAATCCTCTTCTATTGCCATTCGATGCCGTGATGTATTTGTTTAGTGATTTCAGGAATTATAGGGTAGGAATGGCCTAGAAGAGAGAAAGAAAGCATGTACAAAAGGGAGGAACATGAAGATTTGAATTTTGGGAAAATCAGCATTGGCGCGCACGCGCCCTCCACGCGCACGCGTGGATGAGGATGGCTGGAAGCGGCGCGCAAGGATGGACGCATCTGCATGGATCAGAGGATTCCTATCGACGCGCACGTGGACTTGAAGCACACGCGTGGATCACAAAAGCAATCGGCGCGCATGCACGCATGGCGTGCACGTGCGGGAAGCTGCACGTGACCTCATTAAAGGAAATCGTGCCTGGCGATTTCTGAGTCTCATGAGGCCCAAATTCAAGCTGTTTCTGCATGGAAAAGACCCAAGGATGCTAGAGGGAAAAATAATTTTATGCTAAGACACAATTTTAGCTAGTTTTTGGTTCTTTTGTTCTTCTAAAGAGAGAAACCCTTATTCCTCTCTAGATCTAGTTTTAATTTGATCTTCCCTTATTGAATTCTGAATTGGATCTTGTTAATTACTAGTTTTGATAGTTTAATTTGAATTCCTTAGTATAATTTTGCTTATATCTTGTGATAGTTTTATGAATTCTTGTCAATTGTCATTTTATACCCATTTCATGAATGTTGTGGATCTTGACTTGTTGATGTTACATTGATGATTTCTATGATTAATTGTGTTGTTTGAATGATTGTATGTTGATAATTGTTAGTGGATACTTGTTAATTTCAATTTAATTACAATCTGAACATGTCTTTTAATTAATTCTTACCATGTGTTCGATGAATTGTTTACTTTGATTATGGAGTAGTTCTCCTTAATCTTGGCCTAGGCTAAGGGAATTGGGTAAACTTGAATCATTGGGTCTAATGGATTTTATGATTTGGGAGCCCTTAGTGGTCAATTTGATAGCCATTGACCCTAACCTTCTATTAAGTTAGTTAGTAGTGAGGATAGAACTTATGGGTTGATGTTGACCAAACCATTTGACGTACTTCAAGTATAGAAGTAGACTTAATGAGTTTGGTTCCTCATAATTGTCAAGATATGGTTATTAGACAAGGATGGTGACCCCAATTCCCATGCATAGCCAAGAGTTGCTTTTATTATTCATATTTGAAAACCCAAAAATTCTTGATTACTTATCTTAGTTATAGCTACTTGTCTAGTTTAGAATATAATCATATTGGATGTTACTTTGTTAGTTTGGAATTGCTCATGTCTTGCTTAGTTATTTGAATTAATTTCTTGCATTTTAAGATTGCTTGCTTGTTAAGATTCCCCTTTTATTTTCTTGCTCATGACTTACAACCCCGGAATTCTAACCAATATTGAAGCACATGTTTGCCCATTCCTTGTGAGACGACCCGAGGTTTGAATACTTTGGTTATTTCTATTGGGGTTAAACTTGTGACAACCAAATCCCTTCTAAATTTGATACTCGGGGATTGTTGTTGGGTAGAAGCTATACTACCAACGCGGATTTCATTGAGAAATTCTATTCCGACGATAATCATTGCAAGCATCAAATTTTTGGTGCCGTTGCCGGGGAATGGTTGCAACATATCCCTTGATATTGGTTATGTGAATATGAGAATATTGTAGATAGCTTGTTTGCTTTTCAATACTTAGCTATAGTTTAGATTTCTTTTACATTTGTGCTATGACTCTCAAGTTTGATGACTCGGTCTCAACCGAATTCTAGCTTAGCCAATTTTGATCCCGAGATTGAAAGAACTTTGTTACACACTCGGCAAGCTAGACAGCGGTTGGATTATACGGCTAGTACTTCGGCCTCTCTTAAGGAACATACCGAATCACTAGGCGGTACCGAGAGTGACTTGGAGTCCGCTAGTTCCTATTCTTCTGTTGGAACTAATAAAAGATCTTTACATCCTTGATGAGACACAGAAGTTGGCGAATTAAAATTATTAAAATAGTTACGTTGCAAGTATAGTTCTTAACTCACCAAAAATCTGCCTATCAATTTAGAAATATGTCACAGAGAGTTTAAATTAAAAATTACTGGGAGTTTAAGTCCCAGGTCGTCTCCCAATGAGTTGCAGAAAAGTGTGCTATTTTATTAATCAGATGTTCCAAGAAGTTGAGTTAAGTAGGTGGAAAATTAAATTGAGAAAATTCAAATAATATGAATAAAAGCCTTGACTGGGAGTTGATTAGTTGGAATCTCTATCATTGATGGGATGATTTCAAGATTAATTTATAATTAATGGTTGTTCTGTTTAGTTATCCTTTACTAGGTAAGGAAAAGTCAAACAAGTTGGAATGCTAGATCTGTTCACGAGTTGCAACCCACTTAGTTCAAAGGGATTGGTGTTAGTGATTAGATAACAATCCAACAGTTAACCCAATTACAATTTTTCTTTCAATCCTTCTAACTCAAGAGTTCCTTTCAATCAACTCTCTATCAAGTGGGGGAACTACTCACTCATTGTAAATAATAAATCCATAACACATGAAAGGGAATTAAAAGAAGACATGATTATTGGAATGGAAAATAAATTAAATTGGAAGAAATAAATTAAAATCATGAAAGTATTCAAATGACAAAGTTGAACAAAGAAAAGAACATGGAAGAATAAAACCAAGTTAAGAGAACGAACTAGAATGACGAAGTCTTGATGAGGAAATAACTCTTCTCAATGTTCCAATGCTAAGACCAATTGAAAATTGAAATTCTTAAACCTAGAGAGAGAAACCCAAAGGAGTAAAACTAGATCTAAAAAACTGAAAACTGTCTAGAATGAATATTGTTCTTTGTTTCTGCATATTCTCTGGCTCTAGTCTGCTATTCCGGGCCCGAAAACTGGGTCGAAATAAGGTCCAAAATCGCCCTCAGCGAATCCTGCAGATTATGTAGATCGCACACGTCACGCGATCGCGTCATCCATGCGGACGCGTCATTCGCGCTTTTCCTTGCCACGCGTTCGCGTTGTCCACGCTACCACGTCGCTTGAGCTTTTCCAATCCGCACGGCCGCGTGAGCCATACGGCCGCGTCACTGCGATTTGCTCTCCTTCGCGCGGTCGCGTGAGCCATGCGACCGCGTCGCTTCTCGCTGGTTATCTCTTCAAATTCTTGTGTTCCTTCCATTTTTCCTAGCTTCCTTTCCAATCTCCAACTCATTTATGCCCTATAAAGTCTGAGACACTCAACACATAGATCACGGCATCGAATGGAATAAAGGAGAATAAAAATTACATAATTAAAGTCTCTAAGAAGCAGTTTTCAAACATGTTATAAATTTAGGAAGGAATTATAATTTCATGCTAATTTAATGAATAAGTGGGTAAGGATCATGATAAAACCACACAATTAAACATAATATAAACCATAAAATAGTGGTTTATCAACCTCCCCACACTTAAACATTAGCATGTCCTCATGCTTAATTGAAGGAGATAAGGAAATAAGTATGAACATGTAGAAACTCATGAAATGCAATGCAAGCCTATATATATAAATAAATGCAACTATATGATTCTTGCCCACTTGATCAAAAGTAAATAAGCTCTTCAAAATAATTACAAATCAAATTCCACTAATTCTATCAGTATACAATAAAACAGATAAAATAATAAATATTGGACATATAAGATAAAACAAAATATAGATTACAATCATAGAGAAGTAAACACACAAGAATGAAATAATTATGGTTAAATAATGTAACCATACATAAAGGCTCAAATCTTTCACAGGTTGTGTGTTCTTTAGCTCAAATATCATGTTCCAAATACAACTCAAGCAAATTTATCATAAAAATTTTGAAAAATTAGTGAAATTTTGTTCCAAAGATATAATCTTAAAAGAAACTTATTGTCTTTTCAATCAAGTAGAACATGAATGCAACTATCCTAACCTATGTAATTTATTCTATTCTATAAAAGAAAGAAAACCTAACTAAAATATCCTAATTATTGGTGCTAGGGAAAAGAAATTACCTCCGAAAGTCAGGTACTGACCGACCTCCCCACAGTTAAGGCTTTGCACCGTCCTCGGTGTCGTCTGTCAGGAACAGGGGCGGGCTGGTAGCAGTATCTCCACAATCGGGACCGTCATGGATCCCTGTGTTAGTAAAAGAAGTGGAGTCTGGGGTATCCGAGTCCCTGAAGTGTCCCTTGAGTAGCTCCTTGAGGTGTTTGAATCGGCGCTCGTTACGGCGCTCTCTCATCTTTGCTTTCTGTTCTTGCCGATCCAACCTTTCGATTATCTACTAGAGCAATTCATCAGTTGTAGGTGCTTGTGGTGTTGAAGAAGGATTATCTTCAACTGGAGTAGTAGGAAGGCTTGTAGTGGCTGCTGGGAGTCTGAGGTATTTCCCGTTAGGGACATACTGATCATCCCGTGGAAGCACGGCTTTGGTGTCCCCAGCTATGTAGGAGACTCCGGCTACTGAGACAAGATCTGAGACCAAGGCGGGGAAAGGTAAATTGCCCGCAATTTGTACGTGTACCATAGCATTCCGGATATGTCTTGAGAGATTCAGAGGTTGGCCTGTAAGGATGCACCAAAGTAGAACAGCCATGTCCGCAGTGAAGGAGGACTCATGAGTGCTCGGAAAGACGTAATGGGACATGATCTGTGCCCATACGCGAGCCTTCAAGGTAAATGCTGAAGCCAAGATTCTCTTAGGGCGGGTACGGTGGTATCCATAGATCCAACGGCTGCAGATAATGCGATAACTCCGAGAACGGAGTCCTAGTCAAATTGGTACCTCTGGCACTTAAGTGCGACTTCTTGGAAGGCGTCCATTCCTTCTGGAATAGGGGGAAGACTCAGAGCTTGCTGAATGGCCTCTTCTGTGATGGGGACTTGCTTCTGCCGGACATAAACAGACTGCAGGGTTGGCAGGTAGAAGTTAGAGTAGAATACAACTACCCAAGAAAGATTGACCTGCCTTGGCTGTCTCCGTAGGAAACCCCATTGTCTTCGTTCAATTTACGGCTCAACAAAGGTAGCAATATTGGACGAGAGGATAAGAAGGTATTCATTGTTATAGTTCCTTTCTGCCAGGATAAGGAACATCTGCTCACAGTAGCGATTGGGAAATCGCGCAGTGTCCTTTGCTGGAAAGGCTTTCTCCTTTTCATCAACCTTTATTATCCTCTTAACTCTTTTTGTTGAGGGCTTGACTGCGGTTGAAGAGGGCTCTACCACTAATGCTCTTTTAGTGCCTCTTCTTGCTGGGGGTTTAGGAGTCGCTTTCTCCTTTCCTTTCTTGGTGGCCATCCTGAAAAGAGAGGAAAAAGTAAATTAAATTCAAATAGATATATAGCAAGGAAGAGAATGTAAGAGTGGTGATGGGTGCTCATTAGGATGTAGATGACGTTAACACATGCTCTCGAGTACATGTGAAAAGCCAACAATGGAAAATAGCTAGTGCATAGAAAGACAAGTGACTGCAAGGTGTTTATTGGCATGCCGACAATGGGCATGAGTAGCATAGACCAAGCAATACTTTGTAACGAACTATCACGTTTGTATTGACAATTAAATTCAATTAATACAATAGTAAAGGAAAGTTGTGAAAAGCAAGCGTTGAATAGTATAACAACATAAAGAAGTGCATAATGCCATTTGAGCTTTTTCACAAACACATAGCATGCATGTTGAATAAGGTATAGAAAATATGAAGGTGAACATGCAAGCAATCCCTTAAATAGAATAAAAATAATTGTCAAACAATTTGCAACAATCCACAAGTATATAATGAGGGATAATGACTCAAAATACATAATTAAAAATTTTCTAACACCATGTAAAAAGGAAAAGAAAAAGAAAAAAATATGAATAATGAAAAGAAAAAGAAAAGAAAAGAAAATACATATAAAATAATAAGAATGATAGAAAAAGAAGGAGGGAAGAAGAAAATAAAACCTTGTTAATGGAGGTGAGAGAGATAGAGAGTGAAAGGTGAGATAGAGGGGGGAAGGGAGAAGGAAGAAATAAGGAGGGAAAAAGAAAATTAGGATTTAGAGGATAGAAAGATAAGATATGTGGCAATTTCAGGTTCAGCTGTACGGCGCATGCGACGCGGCTGCGTGGGACAGGCGTCCGCGTGAATGTGCTTCAAGTAAGGTGACGCGATCGCGTGACCCATGTTATGCTTCTGGCGCGAGTGCAGCCTCACACCAGCACAACTCTCTGTTCAAATTAATTTATTTGCCAAAATTTGGGTGGCGCGATCGCGTGGGTCACGCGATCGCGTGAGTGTGCGCCAGAAAATGGATGACGCGACCGCGTCGGCGACGCGATCGCATGATAAGGATTGTGCTTCCAGCACCAATCTAGCATCACTCTCGCACAATATTTCATTGTGCACCCTTTTACGTCGAAAATGCAGGGCATGCGGCCGCGTGGGGCACGCGGTCGCGTGGGAGGCCATGATTCCCAAGCGACGCGAACACGTCAGCGACGCGGTCGCGTGGGTTGATTTGTGCCATTGGCACGCCTCCAGCCACACTCCAGCGTAACTTTCTGTTCATTTTTATTTTTCTTTACTCTCCTTGTGACGCGGACGCGTCGCTGATGCGATCGCGTCGCGTAGCAAAATAATTTTTTTTATATGTAGATGTAAATGCACGAAATACACTGATAAAGAGAAGAGTTATTGAATAGGAAAAACTAAAAATAAAGAAAAGAACGATCATACCATGGTGGGTTGTCTCCCACCTAGCACTTTGCTTTAACGTCCGTAAGTTGGACGTTCCACTAGCTCAATCTTCTGCTATGTGGGGATCTTCCAAGAGGAAGATCTCAAGCTCCTTGTTTCTCTGCATCTTCTCGCCATGGTATAGCTTCAGGCGTTGTCCATTAACCTTAATAAGTTAAGAGCTTGAAGGATGGCTTAGGTGATAAACTCCGTACGGTTCGGCCTTCTCCACTCTATATGGACCTTCCCATCTTGATCTCAACTTACCTGGCATGAGCCTTAGTCGAGATTTGTAAAGGAGGACTAAATCCCCAGGTTGGAACTCTTTCTTCTTGATGTTTTGATCATGTACAGCCTTCATCTTTTCCTTGTATATTCTGGAGTTTTCATAAGCCTCTAGGCGAAGGCTCTCCAGTTCCTGCAGTTGCAACTTCCTTTCAGCTCCGGCTTTCTCAATTCCCATGTTGCACTCCTTAACTGCCCAAAAAGCTCTGTGTTCTACTTCAACTGGGAGATGACAAGCTTTTCCATAAACCAAGCGGAAAGGGCTCATCCCAATGGGTGTCTTGTATGCTGTTCTATATGCCCAGAGTACATCTTGTAGCCTGGTGCTCCAGTCTTTTCTATGAGGCTTTACTATCTTTTGCAAGATATGCTTAATTTCTCTGTTTGACACCTCGGCTTGCCCATTAGTTTGGGGATGGTAAGCTGTTGCAACTTTATGAATTATCCCATGCTTCTTCATTAATTCTGTTAGTCTCCTGTTACAAAAATGGGTGCCTTGATCGCTCCCGATTGCTCGTGGTGATCCGAAGCGACATATAATATGGCTTCTCACAAAGGAAACAACAGCGTTAGCATCATCAGTGTGGGTAGGAATTGCTTCCACCCATTTGGAAACATAATCCACAGCTAACAATATATAAAAATATCCATTAGAATTTGGAAATGGACCCATGAAGTCAATGCCCCAAACATCAAAAATTTCACAGAAAAGCATAATTTGTTGAGGCATCTCATCCCTCCTAGATATATTACCAAATTTCTGGCATGGGAGATAAGATTTACAAAACTCAGCAGCGTCCCACATCTCCATAAATATGGGTCATCCCATATATAATATTTAGACTCGCTTTTCAGCTTCTCTCTTTGATGCTTAGAAAAATTTGGAGGAAATGTGCGGCTAACTAAATAATTAGCAACAGGTGCATACCAAGGGACTACCTCAGATACTGCTTGCAGGTTATCAAAAGGAAAATTATCATCTATAGGAGTAGAATCATCCTTAATATGCTCAAGGCGACTCAAGTGGTCTGCCACTAAATTCTGATTACCACTCCTATCCTTTATTTCTAAATCAAATTCTTGTAACAGCAGTATCCAACATATAAGTCTTGGTTTGGACTCCTTTTTAGCTAATAGATACTTTAAAGCTGCATGGTCCGAATACACTACTACTCTAGTACCAAGTAAGTAAGCTCAGAATTTATCCAGAGCAAAAACAATAGCAAGAAGCTCTTTCTCAGTAGTAGTATAGTTGGACTGGGTAGTGTCTAAAGTCTTAGACGCATAGGCAATAACGAAAGGATCCTTACCTTCACGCTGAGCCAGCGCTGCTCCTACTGCATGTTTGGAAGCATCGCACATGATTTCAAATGGCTGGCTCCAAGTCTGGTCCTCTCACAATTGAAGCTTGAGTCAGAGCAGTCTTCAGCTTATTAAACGCTTGTTTGCAATCCTCACTGAACTCGAACTCAATATCCTTCTGCAGTAATCTGGATAAGGGAAGTGCAACCTTACTAAAGTCCTTAATAAATCTCCTGTAAAAATCTGCATACCCAAGGAACGAACGGACTTCCCTCACAGAAGAGGGGTAAGGTAAACTAGAAATAACATTCACCTTTGCTGGGTCTACAGAAATGCCATTATTAGATACCACATGTCATAATACAATCCCTTGTTTTACCATAAAGTGACATTTTTCGAAATTCAATACAACGTTTGTATTAACACATCTATCTAATACTCTAGATAATCCATCTAAGCAAAGGCTAAAAGAATCATCATAAATGCTAAAATCGTCCGTAAAAACTTCCATACAGTCCTCAATAAGATCAGAGAAAAGACTCATCATGCACCTTTGGAAGGTAGCTGGTGTATTGCACAAGCCAAATGGCATTCTCTTGTAAGCATAAGTCCCAAAAAGACATGTAAAAGTAGTCTTTTCCTGATCCTCAGGAGCTATATGAATCTGGAAATAACCTGTGTAACCATCTAAAAAGCAATAATGTGATTTACCTGACAGGCGATCCAGCATTGGATCAATGAATGGAAGTGGGTAGTGATCCTTACGGGTAGCTTGGTTGAGACGCCTGTAATCAATGCAGACTCTCCAAGCATTCTGAACTCTAGTTGCTATGAGCTCTCCATGCTCATTTTTCACTGTAGTGACTCCAGACTTCTTGGGCACCACTTATACTGGGCTTACCCATTCACTGTCTGAAATGGGATATATGATACCGGCTTCCAATAGTCTGGTCACTTCTTTTTTGACAACTTCCAAGATGGTGGGATTCAATCTTCTTTGGGGTTGACGGACAGGTCTTGCTCCCTCTTCTAAAAATATCCTGTGCTCACATACTTGAGGGTTGATGCCTACTATGTCTGCCAAGCTCCACCCAATTGCCTTATTATGCTTCCTTAGCACATCAAGTAACTACTCTTCGTGTTGAGAAGTAAGTTCCCTTGCAATGATAACTGGGAACCTCTGCTCATCTTCAAGATAAGCATATTTGAGATATGGAGGGAGGGGTTTCAATTCTAACTTTTGATCATGGGCAGGCTCTGGATTATCTGGAGCTTGTGAAAATGGCGAAGTGCCCTCATTGTCAGTTAAAAGGGTCCCCACACTTGGACCTTGTCTAACTCCAGCCACTGTAATAATGCTTTTATCTGCTAACACAAAACGAGCTGCCGACCTTTTTAAGGGAGGGAGCCTCAAAATATTATATATAGACAAAGGCATTATATTGACACATGCTCCTAAATCACACATGCAATCATAAATTACTACACCACCAATAGTACAGCTAACTATACAAGGACCTGGATCACTACATTTTTCAAGTAATCCTCTCATTAAAGCAGATATAGAACTACCTAAGGAATAGTTTCTAATTCATTAATTTTGTCTTTATGGATACATAAGTCTTTTAGAAACTTTTCATATTTAGGTATCTACTGAATAACATCAAAAAGAGGAACAGTTACCTCAACCTTTTTGAATATTTCTACCATTTTGGGGTCGGGTTCCAGCTACTTCCTGGGCTTCCTTACAAGTTGTGGAAATGGAATACGAGTAGTGTTTTCTGTGGTGTTTGCGCCTTTTGGTACTTCCTCCTATGGTTGAGCTATTTCTTCTTCAGCTATGTCCTGTATGTCCTCTTCCTCTTCAACATCTTATATTTCTACTACCTCTTCAGTTGAGGTGTGTTCTGGTGGGCTAGGTTCCTCCTGATTCCTCTCCTGCAGTGTGGTTCTAGACCTTAGGGTGATGGCATTAATGCCTCCCTTTGGATTGGGTAATGGTTGAGAGGGGATTCCAGTGGAGCTTGAAAGTTGGTTACTGGAATTTTGCATTGCTCCAATCTGTGACATAAGAGCTTGCAAAGTAGAGGTGAGACCATTCAGACTGGCATTAATACTATTCATGATGTTACTTTCCATGGTCTGTTGTCTTCGCTCAAAAGATTGTAGTAGCTCTTCATTAGGAGATACAGAAGAATGAGTAAATTGAGAGGTCTGCTGTTGATTGTTTTGTGGTCCTTGGTTTTGCCTCAGGTGAGGTGCTCTGTAAGGTTGATTCTGCTGCCTCTTGTTGTTATTATTCCACCTCTGATTTCCCTGATTATCTCGGCCTCCTCTGTTATTGTTGTCCCTCCAATTCTGGTTAGAATTTTCCTGCCATCCATGGTTATTATTTCCACTTTGATTGTACCCTTGGTTGGGGCGGTCATAGAAGTTATGAGTGGATGCCACCATGTTGTCCTCTTGTTGGAGCTGCGGGCATTCATCAGTGTAATGGCTATAATCAGCACAGATTTCGCAAATTCTTTGTGGGACTAGTTGTTGGTTTTACTGTGGTAGAGGAGCTTGAGCTTGCTGAGCCTGTTGTTGATTCAATTGTATCTGTTTCAGCAAGTTGGTCATCTCACATATACTCTGAGCTAGAGCCGCAGTCTCTCTGCTAGAGGATACTTCTACAACGGCTTTTGAACGGCTTTGCTTTTGTCTGTGGTTCCTAGTAGATTCAGCTAAATCACTGATCAATTGCCAAGCCTCGTCAGTGGTCTTGTACTTCTTCATAGATCCATTGCTAGCACTTTCCAATGTGGTCTTATCTTGGGGCCTCATGCCTCATGTGATATAACTAAGTAACACTATCTTGTCAATCATGTAGTGGGGGCATGCTTCCAGAAGATTATTGAAGCGCTCCCAGTATTCAATGAGAGTCTCATTGTCATCCTGAACAATTGTGGAAATATCCTTCCTCAGTTTATCAGTAACTTCAGATGGAAAGAATTTCTCCAAAAACTCCTTTCTGAGTGTATCCCAGTTGGATACATTTGCTAGAGGTTGAGTGTAGTACAACTCTCTTGCTTTTCCCTCGAGAGAAAACGGGAAGGCTTTCAGAAAAATTGAAGTTTCATCAGTACCATCACGCCTGACAGTAGAACAGGCTGCCTGGAAATCTCTCAAGTGATTAATAGGCTCTTGAGCAGGTAGGCCATGAAACTTGGGCATCAAATTTAGCAGTGCGGTCTTTATTTCAAAATCTGTAGCTACCGCTGGATGATGCGCTTGAAACGGTTGCATTGTAAAATCAGGGGCTCCTTCCTCCTGGATGGTAACTTTCCTAGCTGCCATGTCTTCTGCGCGTAAAACAACTGAATCAGTAGAACAGGGGCTGGTTTCTTCCTCAAGTTCACTTTCAGATCTGCCCTCAAAGCGGACTAACCGATGCTGTTCTCGCCTTATTCGTGAAATAGTCCTTTCAATTTCAGGATCGAATATTAGCAAGCGCGGATTAGGAAGTGAACGCGTTATTTGACGAAAGAAACATACAGCTCATAGTAGCAAAATAAAATAAAATGCAAATAAATAAATTCTAATTAATAACTTTAGCACTCTATTGCAACTCCCCGGCAACGGCGCCAAAAATTGATGAGACACAGAAGTTGGCGAATTAAAATTATTAAAATAGTTACGTTGCAAGTATAGTTCTTAACTCACTGAAAATCTGCCTATCAATTTAGAAATATGTCACAGAGAGTTTAAATTAAAAATTACTGGGAGTTTAAGTCCCAGGTCGTCTCCCAACGAGTTGCAGAAAAGTGTGCTATTTTGTTAATCAGATGTTCCAAGAATTTTAGTTAAGTAGGTGGAAAATTAAATTGAGAAAATTCAAATAATATGAATAGAAGCCTTGACTGGGAGTTGATTAGTTGGAATTTCTATCATTGATGGGATGATTTCAAGATTAATTTATAATTAATGGTTGTTCTGTTTAGTTATCCTTTACTAGGTAAGGGAAAGTCAAACAAGTTGGAATGCTAGATCTGTTCACGAGTTGCAACCCACTTAGTTCAAAGGGATTGGTGTTAGTGATTAGATAACAATCCAACAGTTAACCCAATTACAATTTTTCTTTCAATCCTTCCAACTCAAGAGTTCCTTTCAATCAACTCTCTATCAAGTGGGGGAACTACTCACTCGTTGTAAATAATAAATCCATAACACATGAAAGGGAATTAAAAGAAGACATGATTATTGGAATGGAAAATAAATTAAATTGGAAGAAATAAATTAAAATCATGAAAGTATTCAAATGACAAAGTTGAACAAAGCAAAGAACATGGAAGAATAAAACCAAGTTAAGAGAACGAACTAGAATGACGAAGTCTTGATGAGGAAATAACTCTTCTCAATGTTCCAATGCTAAGACCAATTGAAAATTGAAATTCTTAAACCTAGAGAGAGAAACCCAAAAGAGTAAAACTTGATCTAAAAAAACTGAAAACTGTCTAGAATGAATGTTGTTCTTTGTTTCTGCATATTCTCTGGCTCTAGTCTGCTGTTCCAGGCTGAAAACTGGGTCGAAATAAGGTCCAAAATCGCCCCCAGCGAATGCTGCAGATTATGCAGATCGCACACGTCACGCGATCGCGTCATCCATGCGGATGCGTCATTCGCGCTTTTCCTTGCCACGCGTTCGCGTCGTCCACGCTACCGCGTCGCTTGAGCTTTTCCAATCCGCGCGGCCGCGTGAGCCATGCGGCCGCGTCACTGCGATTTGCTCTCCTTCGCACGGTCGCGTGAGCCATGCGACCGCGTCGCTTCTCACTGGTTATCTCTTCAAATTCTTGTGTTCCTTCCATTTTTCCTAGCTTCCTTTCCAATCTCCAACTCATTTATGCCCTATAAAGTCTGAGACACTCAACACACAGATCACGGCATCGAATGGAATAAAGGAGAATAAAAATTACATAATTAAAGTCTCTAGGAAGCAGTTTTCAAACATGTTATAAATTTAGGAAGGAATTATAATTTCATGCTAATTTAATGAATAAGTGGGTAAGGATCATGATAAAACCACACAATTAAACACAATATAAACCATAAAATAGTGGTTTATCAATCCTACAGGTTAGCCACACATGGCAGAGCCACAACGGATCACTTTGCATGAGTAAAGAGCTCCGGATATTATACTTCAACCGTTGTAAGCAAGGTATCCTAACCTTGATCCAAACTTTGAATTGAAGAGTAGCTTGATACATCTACTTCCTAAATATCATGGGTTGCTGGGTCAAGACCCCATCCGACATCTAAGATATTTTCAAGTTGCTTGTTCTACGGCTCGAAGGCACAGAGCCGATGAGGTGGCTATCATGGTTTTTGCCTTCCCTTTCTCTCTTGAAGGGCAAGCAAAGACATGGTTTTATTCGCTACCGGATGAGATTGTGACTAATTGAGATTTCTTGAGAAGAGAGTTTCTAGATAAATTCTTCCCACTGGAGAAGACCGACTACATCCGGAAGGAGATTTCGGGCACAATGCAAAGAGACCAAGAGAGTTTGTATGAGTATTGGTCTCGGTACAAGAGGCTATTAGAATCTTGTCCGCACCATGGAATGAACACTCACTTTCTCATTAGCTACTTCACCGGAGGTCTTTGTGTGGAAGATAGAATATTGCTCACCGCTTCTAGTGGTGGTTCCCTTTCGAAAAACAAGACGGAGAGAGAAGCTTGGAATTTGATAAAGGATATTGTCGAGGCTACACAACATACAAGGGTGAGAAGTAATCCTCTCAAGGGTGTGGTAGAACCATCCCCTTCCGAATCAAGCCTAACCAAAGCACTTGGGGATATGACCACCATCCTTACACAAATACAAAAGGATAAAAAGGAATACTACTCAATCCAAGCCGTCCAAGCCCCACCTCCAGTTGCTCAACTTGAAGGCCCTCCTAGGATTTGTCGTTTGTGCTCTAGCACCACACATTACACCGATCAATGCCATCAAATTCAAGAGGAACATGCTCTTGTAGTAGCCAATGTGAACTACAACAACAGACCACCCTATCCTTCTCAAGGCCAAAACAATTACCCTCAAGGTGGTAACCAACATCAAGGGTGGAGAGATAATGAATAAGGAAGCAATCAAACCCAAAGATGGAATAACTCTTCTTCTCATCACAATAATAACCAATCTTCATCCCAATACCACCATAACAACACCAACTACCAAGCCAACCAAGGCCATTCTAACCAAAACCAAAACAACTACACCAAGTACCAAGCACCACACCATAGACAACAATCCAACCAAATTCCTCCATCTTCCAACAATCAAGTTGATGAGCTTAGAGCCGCCATGGAGAAACGAGATGAGAGCAACAAGGCTCAATTTGATGCCTTGGGCACTCAAGTGGCTAACCTCACCAACATGCTTTCAAAGATGACCATGTCAAACCAACCATCAACTCCCAACAACAACACCAACCAATCCTAAAGCTCTTCTAACCTTCTATCCCAACCCCAACTAAACCCAAAGGGTGGTCTCAACGGCATCACTCTACGGTCGGGGACTACATTGGAGGAGATACCTCCAAGAGTCATGGGAGACATTTATGAGGAAGAAGTGGTTGTTGAAGCTCCACATGAAGAAGAGGTGGTAGACAAAAAGGCATGAGGAAGAAGGAGTAAACCTCAAGGAACCCAAGAGGAAATCTATAATGGATGAGTCCATTCCTATTCCATTCCCTTTCATGGTGAAGAAGGCAAAGAAAACACCGGAATTTGATTTGAACATGCTTCAAGTGTTCAAGAAGGTTGAGGTAACCATACCACTTCTTGATGCTATTCAACAAATTCCAAAGTATGCAAAATTTTTGAAGGACTTGTGTACACACAAAGATAGGATAGGAAAATTGGAGACATTATCCTTGGGTAGTTCAATTTCTTCCTTGATGGAACCTATTCCGAAGAAATATGGTGACCCTGGACCTTGTTTGATGTCTTGTTGTATTGGTGGACGCACTTTTCATGATTGTATGTGTGACTTGGGAGCTTGTGTAAGCATCATGCCACTTTCTATCTATGTGCGGTTGAATTTAGCTCCATTAAAGAAGTCGGCGGTGAGATTTGCCTTAGCCGATAAAAGTGTGATCACGGTGATGGGAATAGCAGAAGATGTACTTGTGGCGATCTAGGATTTGGTTTTTCCAGTTGACTTTTACATCCTTGAAATGCCTCCAACAGAAAAAATAGAAACTTATCCTCTATTCTACTTGGTAGACCCTTCCTCAAGACCTCTAAATTCAAGTTAGATGCCTTCACCGGCACATATTCCTTTGAGGTTGGAGATAATACTATCAAGTTCAATTTGGGAGAAGCCATGAAACATCCTCCCGAAGAACACTCCGTGCTCCGATGTGATGTAATTGATGAAGTGGTAGCGAAAGTGCAAGAAGAAGACCACAACAAGTTATGCTACCCTACTGTTGAGGAAACAGATGACCAAGAGGATGAACATGAGAAAGTTGTCAAGAATGAACTCCATGAGTTTGATGAAAAGGAACCTCAACTTGAGGCAAAAACTGAACTGAAGCCCTTTCCATCTCATTTGAAGTATGCTTTCTTAGAAGACAACCAAAGGTTTCCAGTCATTATTGATAGTGAGCTTTCAAGTGAAGAAGAAGAAAAGCTCCTGGATGTTCTAAGAAAGTACAAGAAGGCAATAGGATGGAGCCTAGCGGATATTATGGGAATTGACCCTCGCAAGTGCATGCATCGGATATTTCTCCAAGAGGGAGCTAGGCCAGTTAGGCAACCGCAAAGGAGGCTGAACCCAAACCATCCTCAATGTAGTGAAGAAAGAGGTCACCAGATTACTGGATGCGTGTATCATATACCCAATCTCCGATAGTGAGTGGGTGAGCCCGGTCCAAGTTGTCCCCAAGAAGTCGGGCATCACAACGGTCAAAAAGGACGACGGTGAAATGGTCACTAAAAGAGTACAAAATGCGTGGCGAGTGTGTATTGATTACATAAGATTGAACGCCGCTACATGGAAGGACCCCTACCCCTTTCCCTTCATCGATCAGGAGAAGATTCATATTACTCCTAAAGATCAGGAGAAGACCACTTTTACTTGTCCGTTTGGCACCTTTGCATATAAAAGGATGCCATTTGGACTATGTAATGCACCCGCTACTTTTCAGCGGTGCATGACGAGTGTCTTCTCTGATCTAATGGAAAATTTTCTGGAAGACTTTATGGATGACTTCAGCATTTATGGTACTTCATTTGATTGTTTCTTAGAGAACTTGGCCAAGGTCTTAGCTAGATGTGTTGACACTAACCTTGTCTTAAATTTTGAAAAATATCACTTCATGGTAAGACAAGGTATAGTGTTAGGACATGTAGTATCTCATGAAGGCATTTCTGTAGACCCGACCAAGGTCAATGTTATCACCACTTTACCTCACCCCGTTTGTGAGGGAGGTCCGCTCGTTTTTGGGACATGCAGGATTCTATAGGCACTTTATCAAAGATTTCAGCAAGATTGCTTTGCTATTGTCGCGCTTACTCCAAAAAGATGTGGATTTTGAGTTTGACAATGAATATGTGAAAGCTTTTGAAGAGCTAAGGAGAGTTCTTACCACGGCACCGATTGTGCGAGGCCCCAATTGGATGTAGCCATTTGAGATAATGTGCGATGCATCAAACCATGATGTAGGCGCCGCACTTGCACAGTGTGATGGTAAACTCCCTTATGTCATTGCTTACTCTTCTAAAACACTGGATGCAGCACAATCCAACTATACCACTACTAAAAAGGAACTTCTAGCTATTATTCATGCTTTAGATAAATTCAGATCTTATTTGTTAGGATCAAAGATAGTGGTATACATGGATCATGCAGCTTTAAAGTAATTATTGACAAAGAATGAGTCAAAGCCTAGACTAATACGTTGGATCTTACTTTTGCAAGAATTCGACATTGAGATTAGGGACCGGAGTAGATCTCAAAACCTTGTTGTGGATCATTTAAGCCGCATTGAGAATTTGAAATTTGATCCATTTTCGATCAATGACTCATTCCCGTTGGATAGTTTGCATGCTGTGTCGGATAGTTTTCCTTGGTTTGCCCCAATGGCGAACTACTTGGTTGCAAAAATCTTCCCTCCCAACTTTTCGAAAAACCAAAGGGACAAGTTAAGGAGTGATTTCAAATACTATATTTGGGATGTCCCTCACTTGTGGAAGAGGGGCGTGGACCAAGTAATTCGAAGATGTGTCCCGGAGTCTGAAATCCAACCCATTCTTGAAGCTTGCCATTCGTCCGAATGTGGTGGCCACTTTGGCCCACAAAGGACCGCTAAAAAGGTGTTGGATTGTGGATTCTGGTGGCCAACCTTGTTTAAGGATGCTAACCGGTTATGTGTGTCTTGCCATAAGTGTCAGAAGTCAGGAAACACATCCCAAAGGGAGTAAATACCTCAGCAACCTATGTTGTTCTGTGAGATATTTGATGTATGGGGCGTTGACTTTACGGGACCATTTTCCAACTCTAGTGGGTATTTGTATATTCTGTTAGCGGTTGACTATGTGTCAAAGTGGGTAGAGGCCATACCTACCCGCCTTGACGACGCCAATACCGTTGTTTCTTTTATTAGGAATAACATTGTATGCCGCTATGGGTCACCACGAGCAATCGTGAGAGACCAAGTTTCCCACTTTTGTAAGAGGAAGGTAGAGGCATTGCTCAAGCGCTATGGAGTGTTGCATAAGGTTGCTACTGCTTATCATCCACAAACAAATAGACAAGCGGAAGTGTCCAACAGGGAAATTGATAGAAGAGTTTTGCTTGATGGTCTAGAATTTCTTCTTATAGAAGGAATAACTTCGTTGTAAGCATAGTTCCAAACCAACAAACAATTCCCACATCAAAAATTTGGTTGTGTCACAATTAATAATCCCTAAATGAATTTATAACCGGAGTATTTGGACTCCGAGTCGTCTCACGAAGAGTTGCAATGAAGTGTTTAATTATTGGCTATGAAAATGCAAAGGGGGGGTTGGTTTGATATTTGACAAGTAAAATTTAATGACAAGAAAGTAAAATAACAAGAACTAATAAAATAAAGGAAAAATACTCTTGGCTAGACATAGGTAATTGAGATCACCATCCTTGTCAACAAACCATATATTGATAATTATGAGAGGCCAAGCTCATTAAGTCTACTTCCAAAACCTTAAGTACGTCATGTCTACTCCTGGGCTTGAAGTACGTCAAATGGCTTTGATCACATCAACCCATAAGTCCCAACCTACCTACTAATCTAGATTAGTAGTGGGTTGGCGTCAATGAGTATCAAATTGATCACCAAGGGTTCTCAAATCACCAATTCAATGAGACTCAATGACTCAAGGTCACTCAATTCCCTTTAGCCTAGGCCAAGAGCAAAGAAAACTACTCAAAAACTAGAGGAAGCATTTTAACAAACACCTAGAGTGCAAGAAAAGTAAACATCACAAAATGCAAGAATTAAAAAGAGATCCAACTATACTTGGAAGGCATAAAAGCAAGGCATAGTAAATTTGTGACAAGAGTAAAAGCTAACAACAATTGAATGTAAGAAATCAATAACAACAATCAAAGGAAACAAGATCTAAATGAATTACTTCAAATTACACTAAAAGAAATTAGGATGAGCAAAAGTAGAGCTACAAACAAAGTAGAAGAAAGTAATAACAACAATGGAAGAATTATAAATGTAACAACAAGGAATTAAGAAGAAGGACTAGAAGAAAACATGAATTAAAACTTAGATCTAAGAACTAAACCTAATCCTAATCCTAATTCTAGAGAGAAGTGAGAGCTTCCCTCTCTAGAAACTAAGCTAAAGCATAATGAAACTAGACTATGACTAAGTGTGTTGACTCTCCTTCAATCCTTGGCTTGAATAGCATCAGAAATGAGTTGGGTTGGGCCCAAAGTGAGCTGCAAAATCGCTGGGGGCGATTTTATTAAAGTGGGCCACAGACAGCATCGGCGCGCGCGCGCAAAGTGCGCGTGCGCGCCCCTGAATGCGAAGCAACATATAGCAAAATTTATATCATTTCGAAGCCCCAGATGTTAGCTTTCCAACGCAACTGGAACCGCCTCATTTGGACCTCTGTAGCTCAAGTTATGGTCGATTGAGCGCGAAGAGGTCAGACTTGACAGCTTTACGGTTCCTTCATTTCTTCATGAGTTCTCCCACTTTGCATGCTTTTCTCCTCATTTCTTCCATCCGATACTTGCCTTATGAACCTGAAATTACTCAACAAACACATCAAGGCATCGAATAGAATTGAAGTGAATTAAAATCACCAATTTTTTCGCCTAAAAAGCATGTTTTCACATTTAAGCACAAATCAAGGGAGAATTACAAAACCATGCTATTTCATTGAATAAATGTGGGAAAAGGTGATAAAATCCCCCAAATTAAGCACAAAATAAACCACGCAATCGGGGTTTATCAGAAATTAAGAGGATTTTGGAGAAAGTGGTAATGCCAGGGCATTTTGGCCAGTTTCACTGACCTTTTCTTTATTGTTTTAGGGTAGTTTCATGCATTTTCTTATGAAATAAGCAAGTTTTGGGTAGAATTTCACATACATCTTGATTCAAGAAAGCATTGTTCACTTTACATGATTTCATGAGATTTATGCGAGAATTGAATGACAAATTGGATGATGCATGTCTCATGATTTGGATTAGAACTTTGATGCACTCTATTGCTTGATTTCAGGACAAAGGAAGCAAGGAAGAACCATGTTAGCAGCAACGTTAGTCTAACTAACGTAACTACTAACGTGGAATGGGAGCTAGCTTGCAACGCTAATGAGAAAAGTAATCGCCAATAACATCCTCGAAGCCATCATAGGCCACGTTAAGAGTCACGTTAACTAAGTTAACGTGAACTCTAACGTGGAAGAAGAAAATGAAGCCAACGTTAGTGACACTCACCTTTGTCACTAACGTTGGACCAAGCTCATATTGGCCACGTTAAGAGCCACGTTAACTCAGTTAACGTGGACTCTAACGTGGGGAAGCAAAAGAATGGCCAATGCTAGTGACACTCACCTTTGTCACTAACATTGGACTAAGCCACTTTGAGCCACGTTAACTTAGTTAACGTGGAAGCTAACATAGAGGGAGCAAGAATCGCCAACGTTAGTGACACTCACCTTTGTCACTAAGGTTGGAATGATCCACTATGAGCAACGTTAACTCCCACATTAACTTAGCAAGCCAACCTAGTTAACGTGAACTCTAACGTGGGAAGTAGGGGCGTTTTGAAACGTTAGTGACAAAGGTAAGTGTCACTAACGTTTTCGAAGATTTGGCAAGCCTACGTTAAAGGTCACGTTAGCCACACTAACGTGAACTCTAACGTAGGGGGAAGGGAGGATTCACAATGTTATTGGAAAAAGTAAGTCCCAATAACGTGTGCGAAGGACCAAGAGGCAATGTTAGTGGTCACGTTGGTGCCACTAACGTTGAAGTTAACATGGATTATCCTTGGGTTAGGAACGTTAGTGAAAAAGGTGACTGCCACTAATGCTCTCGAACCCACACTTTCACTTAACGTTAACGCCACTAACGTCCTAAGCTAAAAGTTCCTGCCCACTTCACACTTTCTCTCTGCAAGTAAAGCTAAGCCCACTGAAGAGGAAAACTGCTTCAAACTCAAGATCCAAAGGCCCATATCCAAGATTTGAAGAACCAACTAGAAGATCAGAAGAGTAGTATATATAGGGGTAGTTTTGAATTAGAAAAGGGGTTGGAAATTTGAGAACTACTCTCTGTTTAATTTACTTTCTCTGCACTTCTAGTTTACTTTTCATAATGTATTTTCCATCGTTGCTTTCCATTTCCAGAGCTATGAACAACTAAACCCCTTTCATTGGGTTAGAGAGCTCTATTGTAATTTGATGGATCAATATTAGTTTTCATTATTCTTCTTCTATCTTTTCTCTTGATTTTACTAGAAAGCTTTCAATCTTCAT